>NC_057882.1:15944500-16253900 GCF_019740435.1 Gambusia affinis
CTACTTGCTTTCTTATTCCATTAGCATTATCAGTATATGACTTGAAAATGGTCAAGAAAAACTATTTTATCGTATATTGCAATAACTTTTACGACAATTAGTCGTCCAGCAAAATTTGTTATTGTGACAGTCTGTTTTACAAATTCTGCCGTAAAAACCCTTTGATTAGGCCAAATGCTTTCTGGAAATACGTTTTCTTACAACACAAGACAAAGCCCAAAGTTCTTCACCACAATGAAGTGTGTTTGGAGGAGTGGAGGTGAAGTTTTTCAACCAAACTAAGAATAGCGCATGAACTGTCGAACAAGTTGTTGGTAACATTATGAGAAGCAACTATTTCACCGATAGTGCAATCGTGCAATCCAGAAAGTGGACAAAACAATGAAAAAGGAAGGCTCCCTGTAAATTCATCAACTTTAAATCAACAGCTGGTAGCAACTTGAACACAGGTGAAAGTTCCAGCAGGAAAAACGCATCAGAACTAGTATCGGAAAAGAGATCGGAAATATTAAGCTACTGGACCAGTAGCACTGCGACAGACTGCCGACCTGTCCAGGGTGAACCCGCCTCTCGCCCGGAACGTAGCTGGAGATATCAATCAATCAATCAATCAAACTTTATTTGTATAGCACATTTCAGCAGCAAGGCATCTCAAAGTGCTTTACATCAAATCAAACACAAAATCACAATGCAACATAGAATCAATAACAAAAACAGAACATAGTCAGATTCCGTCAATAAATTTGCAATTAATTACGTTTCAAATACGACTCTAAACAAGTGGGTTTTTAGTTGAGATTTAAAGGAAGTCAGTGTTTCAGCTGTTTTACAGTTTTCTGGAAGTTTGTTCCAGATTTTTGGTGCATAGATGCTAAATGCCGCTTCTCCTCATTTGGTTCTGGTTCTGGGGGTGCAGAGCAGACCAGAACCAGAAGACCTGAGAGTTCTGGAAAGTTGATACAACAGCAAATCTTTAATGTATTGTGGTGCTAAACCATTCAGTGATTTATAAACTAACAACAGTATTTTAAAGTCTATTCTTCGAGCAACAGGGAGCCAGTGGAGAGACTTTAAAACTGGTGTTATGTGCTCTATCTTCCTGGTTTTAGTGAGAACACGAGCAGCAGCATTCTGGATCAGCTGCAGCTGTTTGATTGATTTGTTGGACAGGCCTGTGAAGACGCCGTTACAATAATAAATGTGGCTGAAGATAAACGCATGGATGAGTTTCTCTAGATCTGGCTGAGACATTAGTCCTCTAAAGACCAGCAACCCTCCCGACCCCATTAGGGACAGAAAATGGATGGATGGACGGATGGACCAGTAGTAACTTGGTTTGTTTAAAACATGAAGGAAGGAAACCAACTAAAGGAACTTTGCTACAGCTAAAAAAAAATAAATAAATGTCAGAGTAGTTACAAAACTACTCTGACCCTGCAATGGATATCTAACCAAATAACAGTGTAAGTGTATAAACAACAAACAGTCATTTAATAGTGGGAAAAAAAAAGATTAATGTACAGTAGATCAGTAATCTGCATTAATCTTGTACATAATAAATGTGTGTGAACTGGAACAACAGACGTTTTCATTATATTTTGGTAGGACGGAACCTAAAAAATATTTTCTTCAGCTGTTAAAACTAACTGGGAGCCAGTTTAAATGGTTAAGAAAGTATTTCCACTGTTGCCCAACGCTACTCCTTGACACATTCTATTTTTACTTTCTGGTCGGGAGCAGAATTACTCCTATTTGACAAGTAATTCACAGTCAGGCATTAGACATTTTGTTTAAAACCAACTTTTAATAACTATGTATGTATCAGCTATGCAGATGAGTTCACAATAGTGTTTTTATGACACAATGAGCCACAACTTTCCCAATTCACTTAGCAAAAGGATTTATTTATCTCATGCAAATGAGTGTCATAAACACGTGGAACGTAAAGGCAACAGAGCCCAACCGGCTAATCAATCATAGAGTGGGTGTGACAGGTACAGGGATTCTCAACTTTCTGTATACCGACTACAAAAAACAAACTGTTAACGACACAGATGGCACAAACGAAAAAAAACAACACACACAACAAAGTGGCACAAGTTCTCACTCATCGCTGCACACCGAGGAGAAGATCAATCACTGCATGAGAGGGAAGGGGATAAAACGGCAGAGCAGAAAAGAAACGTGTGCAGGACCAACAGCGTCAGACACAACAATGAGTCATCCTGGCTCATTGTTCTCATCAAACACGGACTGATGGGAATTCCTGAAACACGTCTACACACACATCCACCCACTGGAGCAGCATTACTCTGGCCTTATGTTGGCCAAACTGCCAGTCAGAAGATAAAACTATTATGTGACTCTCTACCTGAATGCTTATATGGTGCGTTCAGGTACAACTTGTAAACAAATCTCCAGTTAGATCTGTACTGGATACATTTTTAAACTTTAGAATATGTTTAAAACATCTGATTACTGTCAAAGTATTTAAACTTTTCTTGTTCAAAAGGTTGAAAAACAAACCAACAAAAAACACAGAGTTGTTTATTTTGGTGACTATAACATACCAAAACCCATCTAATGTTTAAAACCAAGGTATCGAACCTAGCTGTCATTTCTGTGCACCTTTTTGCCCCAAATAACTATGATTGAATTGGAATGTATGTAATTTTAATTTGATTTGAATTTCTGATTTGATTTGAATAGACTGAATTGACTGTATATTTCTGTGTATTCACACACTCTGTTTAGTGAAGTACCTTCAGAAGGCATGAATCTAAATAAAGAAACTGAATTAAATTAAATCAAAGTGGGTCTGATACAACAACAGTTGAGGAAAAATTGATAAGTGAACTTTTAAACAGCAATGCTAACCATCAGATATGTTATGGCAGCAACTAAAGCTGCTTTTAACTCATCACAACAAACAGATATAACATTATAACATCGTCTGCATAGCTAAAAATTATCCTACGTTATTTCACTCCATTTAGCTATAAAAAAAAAAGCTTAGCAACGTGCAACAGAACTCATGAAAGCTAACGTTTTGTCGTGAATCCTTTGCTTATCATTTGTCAGATTTTAGTTCTTTACCATCTTTATACAACACTGGATATACTATGTTGTAACATCTTTAGTTCCTGTGGTGAAACAAGGGAAGCTGCCTGAAGTGCAGAATCTGGCTTCCACCTCATCATTTTGGCTGCGAGTTGCAAAATGAAAAATAAAAAAAAAGCAGAAAGCCCTTCAAGAGGTGGAGGACTCATGTAATATGCATAGCCACCAGCTCTTTGAGTGTGTTTGCCTGTGTGCGTGTGTGTGTGTGTGTGTCGCTGTGTGATTGTGTGTATTTGCTGGAACTTATGTGGCAGAATGACGGAGGAGCGGGAAGGAAAGGGAGACGGCAGAGGAATAAGAAACAGACACTCATGATTTTTGGACCCTGCAACGGTTCTCCTGTATCTGATCGAGGCGAGAGGACCGAAGAGGTCCGTCAGGGATAAACCACAGGAGGGAGAAAGACTCCCTTTCTTATCTTTCTGGTTCTTTTTACATATTTTCTACTGTTAGCATATCATTTGTATCTTGCCATTGTGAGATAGTTCAGAAGGGCGTAACGGGAAAAAGAGAGTTTTAGGTGAAAGCCTTGACACTTGATTTTGTCACTTTACAGCCACAAACTTCAGTGAATTTTATTTGGGTTTGTAATGGACCAACATTAAACAGTGCTTAGCTTTAAATAAAGGTCTAACAAATGGGATGTGCATTTGTTTCCAGCCTCTTTTACTTGGTTCAAGGTGCTACCACTTAGCTTTCAGAAGTTGCCTAATAAAAGCAAAGTGGTGTTTAATTTACTCTCAGTATAAATCCAGCTGCTCCATGAAGGACTCTGAGGTTTGTATTAGACGCTTTGAGAGAAAAACTTTTCAATGGAAACACAGAAAAGACAGGTAAAATCAAAGTAGTAGAAAACTTTAAAGCAGGGTTGGGTGAACTAAGCATTCATTCAGTCCTTCAGCCAAAAACGGAAAGTGACTGGCTCAACTGCAAAATAAAATAGGGTGGACATGACCATCAACACTTCAAAATAAAATTTATGGACAATAAAATCAAATTCAAAATAAAATAGGACTGTGGACAATAAAATCAGCACTTCAAAATAAAAAATTGGACAATAAAATCAGCACTTCAAAATAAAATAGCTTGGACAATAAAATCAACACTTCAAAAATAAAATTGCAACTATAAAACATCAAGTCAAAATAAAATAGTGAAAACCTAAAATCAACACTTCAAAATAAATATCAGGTGGAAAATAAAATAAACCCCATCTAATGAATTCTTTGGAAAAATAAAATCAACATTTCAAAATAAAGAGGAATGGAAAATAAAATCAGCACTCTAAAAAAAACGTATAAAATAGCTCAACACCAAATATAAAAATGTCCATTAGGAAAATAAAATCAACACTTCAAAATAAAATAGGGTGGAAAATAAAATCAACACTTCAAAATAAAATAGGGAGGAAAATAAAATCAACACTTCAAAATAAAATGTGGACAATAAAATCAGCACTTTGAATACTAAAATACTGTGGACAATATATTCATCTTCAAAATTCAAAATGTACAATAAAATCAGCACTTCAAAATAAAATGATGGACAATAAAATCAACACTTTAGAAAGAAGAATGGAGTAAGACCTCAGGGTCTAGATAAAATCAACACTTCAAAATAAACATATGTGTACAATAAAATCAACACTTCAAAATAAAATGATAATTGGGTGGAAAATAAAATCAACACTTCAAAATTAAAAAGAGGACATTAAAGATAATTAAAACCTCTTCAAAATTAAAAAGGGTGGAAAATAAAATCAACACTTCAAAATAAAATATGAACTGGAAAATAAAATCAACACTTCAAAATAAAACCCTGGGTGGAAAATAAAATCAACACTTAATGTGGTTTTGGAAAAATAAAATAAACACTTCAAAATTAAAATGGGTGGAAAAATATAATCAAAATTTCAAAATAAAATCAGACCAATGGAAAATAAAATCAGCACTTCAAAATAAAATCAGCTTTGATTCATAAGCAAAATCAACACTTCAAAATTAAAAAGGGTGGAAAATAAAATCAACACTTCAAAAAAAAAAAAGAGAAAATAAAATCAACAATTTTTCAAAATAAATGCTTTTTCAAAAATAAAATCAACACTTCAAAATAAAATAGGGTGGAAAATAAAATAAACACTTCAAAATTAAAAAGGGTGGAAAAATAAAATCAACATTTCAAAATAAAATAGGGTGGAAAATAAAATAAGCACAACAAAATAAAATAGTGTGTAAAATAAAATGCATGTGTGTGTGTGTGTGTGTGGAAAATAAAATCAGCCAATCAAAATAAAATAGCAGTAAGGAAAAAACAATCAGCACTTCAAAATAAAATATTGGAAAATAAAATCAGCACTTACAAAATAAAATAGGGTGGCTAAAATCAGCATTTCAAAAATAAAATAGGTGGACAATAAAATCAACACTTCACATAAAAAGTGGAAAATAAAATCAGCACTTCAAAATAAAATAGGGTGGAAAATAAAATCAACACTTCAAAATTGACTGGAAAATAAAATCAACATTCAAAATAAAATAGAGTGGAAAATATTCACAGCACTTCAAAATAAAGTATATTTGAGAGTTGGAAAATAAAATCAACACTTCAAAATAAAATAGGTGGACAATAAAATCAGCACTTCAAAATAAAAAACAAAACAAACAACAAGAGTTCAGAGGTTCTGATTGAAGACAATAAAATCAGCACTTGAAAAATAAAAAGTTTGGACAATAAAATCAACACTTCAAAATCAGAGAATTGGGTCAATTTAAAATCAACACTTCAAACAGCATAATAGATGGACAATAAAAGGAACAGGCTAAAATAGGGCAGAACAGAAATCAACACTTCAAAATTAAAAAGGGTGGAAAATAAAATCAACACTTCAAAATTAAAAAGGGTGGAAAATAAAATCAACACTTCAAAATAAAATAGGGTGGAAAATAAAATCAACACGTCAAATCATAAAATGCTCAGGTGAAAATAAAATCAACACTTCTTTCTAAGTTAATCTTCTCTTAAAATAAACACTTCAAAATTAAAAAGGGTGGAAAAATAAAAAGCAACATTAACAAATAAATTAAAGGTGGAAAATAAAATCAGCACTTCAACAGGTTATGATAGAATATGGAAAATACAAATCAACACTTCAAAATTAAAACAGAATAAAATAAAATCAACACTTCAAAATAAAATAGGGTGGAAAATAAAATCAACACTTCAAAATAAAATAGGGTGGAAAATAAAATCAACACTTCAAAATAAAATAGGGTGGAAAATAAAATAAACACTTCAAAATTAAAAAGGGTGGAAAAATAAAATCAACATTTCAAAATAAAATAGTGGAAAATAAAAATCAGCACTTCAAAATAAAATAGGTGGAAAATAAAATCAGCACTTAGTCATGAAACTTTTCAATGTGAAAACAGAAAAATAAAATCAACACTTCAAAATAAAATAGGGTGGACAATAAAATCAGCACTTCAAAATAAAATAGGGTGGACAATAAAATCAGCACTTCAAAATAAAATAGGGTGGACAATAAAATCAGCACTTCAAAATAAAATAGGGTGGACAATAAAATCAACACTTCAAAATAAAATAGGGTGGAAAATAAAATCAACACTTCAAAATAAAATAGGGTGGACAATAAAATCAACACTTCAAAATAAAATAGGGTGGAAAATAAAATCAGCACTTCAAAATAAAATAGGGTGGAAAATAAAATCAACACTTCAAAATAAAATAGGGTGGAAAATAAAATCAACACTTCAAAATAAAATAGGGTGGAAAATAAAATCAACACTTCAAAATAAAATAGGGTGGAAAATAAAATAAACACTTCAAAATTAAAAAGGGTGGAAAAATAAAATCAACATTTCAAAATAAAATAGGGTGGAAAATAAAATCAGCACTTCAAAATAAAATAGGGTGGAAAATAAAATCAGCACTTCAAAATAAAATAGGGTGGAAAATAAAATCAACACTTCAAAATAAGAAATAGCTCTGAAATAAAATTAAGTTTCCAATAAGTAAGTTTCTACTATTAATAAAAGTTCTCCTTTATTTCAGGAACTTTCAGAATACTAACTGTGACACAAGGGACAATCCAATCATCTTTTTCTCCAACAAAGAGATGAAAGAGAAACTCTCTAAGTGCAAATTAATTGTCAGAGGAGCAGATTCTGTTAATAGAGTCTGCCTCACTAATCCAGCCTGATATAGAAAATGTATTCAGCTGTATCAGAGAGATGACTGACATGCTGTACAGGTACCATATGGGCTCCGGCGGCGACAGCAGCCCCCGTGTAACTCAGCAAGTGCTTTGATCAAAGCAACTTCCTATTTGCATCGCCATGCTTCGTAGGACATCTGCATAGCAGCTTTGCTCAAGGGAGCGCTGACACAGCAGGCAGGGCTTCCTCAGCATCAGCACAATGAAACTTAATGTGGGAGTTTGTACAGGCAGAACAGAGAACACAAACCATCTCGCCTTTCCTTTCCCCAGGAGGTAAAAACGCAGGGGTCCTCGACGATGACGAAGATAAAAATAAGAAATCTCGCTCAGCCAGATGTTGGTCCACATGACGACCTCTCTTTCCAGGGTCCTCTTTCATTCACTCTGCTGCGACTGCAGAATTCAATGACTGGAAGGCAATTTCAGCCAGCGTGTCAAACCCAGTAAAGCCCTGTAATATCTGTACTTAACAGCGGAGTAGTGATTTTCACCACCGAGTGTCACATGATGGAAATACGTCCTGAGACTGCTGGAGAATGATGGAAATTAAAAGAGGGGGAGAAAACCAAGAAGAGCATTTTTTATTCACAAATTATAAATCAGCCCAGTCGTAAAGGTGAGTAAGAAAACAAATTTCTGGAAAAAATATCTAACTTCTAGAACAATGTTATGGCTCTGAAAATCATTACTTACACAATATTCACGTGAATTGTTCATTTCCTTGACGATTTCATTTCTTACAAAGCGAAAAATAAAGATAAAATATCTGACTTGCATTTCAATAGCAAACAGAAACAACATTATATGAATAACTTTCCAGCAGGTACAATGCTTCACACCTAAGCCAGGCTGCCATTGATGTTTTGGGACATGACTAAATATTCTCTGATTCACTCACTTCTGCATGGCAAATGCTTAAAGTGGCTACAATGGGAGGGCTGTCCAACCTTTTCTTTTTTTTTTTCCCTCCAGGGGGTCTTTTGTGGGCTCTAGCATCCCTTATATGACAGTAGGCTGACAGGAAAGGGGGAGTGAGAGGGGGGAAGACATGCGGCAAATGTCGTCGGGTCCGGAAATCGAACCCGCGACGGCCACGTCGAGGACTGAAGGTCTCCAAATGTGGGTCGCGCTATCCCCTACGCCGCCACAGCACGCCCCTGTCCAACCTTTTTATCTAAATAATTCAGCTCATAACTATTTGACCACTCACTCAGCCTATGTATAAGACACTAAACATTTAAGGTTTTACACTCATGGAGTTGAAACATGGCAGCAAGAGTAATGTTTACACCACTAATCCAAATACACATACACTATGCAAAACAGGCTTTATAAAGATCAGATGCTTAATAGATGTGAAAAGACTTTATGTTTGACTAAATAAACTTGTATCATGTTTACAATCATGTTAGATCCACAAAAATACATGGCAAGATAAGAAAGAGTGCAGCAGCTTTATGTAGCCACATGCTGTCACATAACAGTAAAATAAAAAAGAAACACCAACAATTAAAAATGAAAGCTCTTTTTCTTCATGTTACTTGCTGACCTACATGGAACGACGTAAAACGTGTTACTGCGCTGACTGCTGCAACAACACACATATTTCCTCCTGACCAGAAGTGTTAACCGTTTTCTCAGGAATTAAACGCCAGCGAGTGTCGCTAGTTAGAGCGCTGTGATTTTAGTCGCGGTTTCTCATTTAAGTCTCGAGTGCCATTTCTTTCCTTTCATCTCTCTGAGCAATAATGAACCACAAGCCGCTGCTGTTCCTACTTTAATGGAGCTACACAACACATTCTCGACTGCATGAATATGGAGGGGAAAAAGGAAACTGTGCTTCATGTTTTTTTTTTTTTTTTACAGAATAAAAGAAACAAGCCTGAGGGAAATTCTTTTCAAGTGCTCAGCTCATGAATCTCCCAAAGAAATATTTCAACAACAGTATATTTTTGGAGCCGGGTAACTATGTACTCACCTGTAGTCAGATCAATAAAGAGGAGGAAACCCAAGGCATTGAGATAGAACCTTTACAATGCTCAATGCAAAATCATAATCTAAATGTTCCCGTTATGGTAATACGGCTATAACCCTGCAGGAAAACAGCTGAGATCAGGCTTGTGTGAGCACTCAGTGCTTGTACACTCAGCCGAGTGTGTCATGTATTCAGCCCTGAACAGATAACTGTTCTCCCAGAATCTGCCCGAGTGCAGCAGCATGATGGACCAGAAAAGCTGTGCTCAGCTACTTCTGCATCTCACTGGCTCAGTGGGTGTTACCGAGACAATTTTAAACAAAGTTTCTGTGCCCCGGACTTCTTCACTGCATTGTAAATAAAATCTGCTCAACGAGTTTTAGGAGAAAAGCAAAACAAAGAAAATTCCAAAAAAACGCAGCCTCCAGCCAATGTGAAGGGCCCTGACCGTCAAAAAGCAGAGATCAGTAAAATATGCATGATGGGGGAGAAAGAGCTTCTTGCCATAACACACACAAACGTGGGCCTACTTTGGCTCGGCGCATGAAACATTGATGGTGGCAGCATTCATTAGGTGGTGCAGCAGCTCAACCGCTGGATGGAGTTTATGTCTAATTTTGGACTCCACCCAAGAGACCTGAGCTCTCAGAAATAAGGGAGCTGGGCTGTTTTACTCTGAAAGAAATGTGTTTCGCATGCAGCACTGCATGTGGGTATTTATCTATATGGGGGCATTTATGCAGCCCACTACGCACAACTTTAAAACTGAAGGGCTTTTGAGGTTCTTAAAACCACTAAATTGTTACAAAATCATTAAGATGACTGAGCCATAGTTTGAAATCCAGGTGACAAAGCTAGAAATCTCCATAACGACAAGAATTGAGAGCTCTGCACTCTGATGATGATGGTGTATTATAATAAACATCAAGATATTATCAAAGTATGTCAGCTGACCAAATAGTCACTCAACCTGCACAATGCTTTGTGAATATACAGCAAAGGCTAAATCAGTTGGACGATATATTCTTTCGGAAATGATTGCGATAAAAAATAATATTGCTGTTTTAAAACCATTTTAACAAACCGACGCTTTATATGGTATAATAATGCAAGTACGGCCTCCCAAAGTTCAATACACTTTCATTTCTAAAGAGCATTAAACACTGTGACTGAAAGACACTTTAAATATCCAAAATCCAAAAAAACAAAATGGACACTTGAAGTCTGTAAGCAAAATTTTCCTTCAGAAAAAGGACTGGCTGAGACGCATGAGCCTTATGAGAGACACGAGAAAAACAATCATGCAAATGGAAGTTATCGAGCTCGTTTTAATTTATCATGCGATTAATTGATTTATTGCTTACTGTGACAGGCTTAAATGCAGTCACTATATACCAAGTATTGTGAGCTCACACTGAATCCAGTGTAATGTAATAGCTTCACCCGGGATGCTTAATGTCTCAGAGACAGCTTGAATCACAGATGATAAGATGAAGGAGGATTTTTATTTTTTATTTTTTGCAACAAATATAATTGCAATATTAACAAAAATATCATGTTTTTAGATCAATCAGCCCAAAAATCATTGAATTCTGTGATGTTTTGAGTCGTACATCGTTTTAGTAGAGAAGATGGAACTGACACAGCAAGGGAAAACGGAATTTTTGACATTTTTAGTAAAAGCAAAAAATTTACACAAGCGAGTGTATCAGCACTACTACAGAGCTCAACCAGGTCCGACCCTCAAAAAGTAAAAAAAAAAACAAAAAAAACAAAAAAAAAAAAACACAAATACTAAAGTTTTGAAGTAGAAACAGAAGTGAAAATAGCTACTGTGTACTACCACAGGTGGGATGAGGAGGAATCCTTCCCCGACCCCCTGACTCTGACTGAACTCCAGCAACATAGCAAACACTCCTTCAAAGACAAACAAACAGCGCATATTATTTAATTACTCATCAACTTCCCTCCCCCACAGGTGAGAAGCACAATGCACACTCAGTCATAAGCAGACAGATATCTCCTCTGCCTGTCAAAGATCTGCTGTAATGAACACGAGGATCAAAAAAAAAAGGCGTCACTGCGAGACTTAGAAGAAAAGCTGACAAGCAGTTCGTTTCTCCCAATCTGCCAGAAAAACACACACACCCCAGCAGAAGTCCCGCTGATGATACACACACCACAAAGAAAACCATTGTTTTTAATCTCCTTGTTACAGTTTATCAGCTCACCTTGGTAGCACTCTCTCAACACACACACACACACACACACACACACACGCCTGCAGCCGCAGAGCTGGGAAAACAAACACTCTTCTGATCTGCCCTCCTCAAGAGGGTTTTGCCGGCTCCCTTTTAACCCTCCGCCTATCTAGACAAGAGTCGACCTGGAAATGGAACAAAAGCCCGGATCCTCGCACCACGTCATATTGGGACTACACACACACACACACACCCGCGCACACACACGCAGAGAGAAAAAGACTCAGTTTCCTCGCTTTGCCACCGATATGTTCCCATTTTTCCAAAGCAGCATTGATCTGATTGTGGCGTCTGCCTGTGAGCAAAGAGCCCGTCGTCAAACCATTAACCGGAGGCTGCAAGAGCTCCACTCCTGTCAATAAGGATTTAACCTCGCCAATGAATTCAGACGCTAATCATGGCGAGGAAAATGCCTCATGCTGAGATTCCAATTACCTGCTCGATACTCACAAGGACAGAGGTTATGTAAACAGGAGTGGGGGCGGAATAAAAAAAACAAAAAACAAAAAGAAAAGAAACAATTATTGGTGCTTCTAATTAACACAGAGGAGATAGATGAGAGGTGACTCGGCACTTAGAAGGAGAAAAACGATGAAAACTTCACCAAACCCTACGCACAAACACTTTTTGTGTCGTTTTTCTTATCGCTCAACACCTGAAGAGACCGTGCTACATTCACGGGCCCACTGCGCTGTTAGGAGTGAAAATGTCAGCCCGAAAAGTCACATGTAGCATTGAACAAATGACCTGTGTTAAGGAGGGGTAATTGTCTTCATGCAGCAGCCTCTAAATCTCCCCGCTCCCTCCTCTGTCTGGCTCGCCCAAGTCATGCAGACTCTGGTTGCCTAGCAGCAGATGTCCTCAACTCCATTCTTTTGTTTTTTTATTTGTTTTTTTGACTGACTAGAAACAAAAGTCAGCTCTTTTTATACATATATATTTTTATTTAATCACTCTGGTAATAGGCAGCACTATCGGCGATTGTCACGGCGCACATCTAACAAGGGATGCTGGGGGGGGGGGGGGAAACAACAACATTCATTTTAAAACAAACATGGAGTTGAAACATTTGTCATCATCATCTGGGGACCAGAACCAAGTTGTGTATTTCAGCAGAGGGTGGACATATGTGCGTGTCTTTGCTTACCTGATGCCATCTGCATGTATCCGGCCAGGGTGCAGATCCTCCGCTCGCAGCCTCCGCCGGGCAGGAAGATGGTGATGATGGCCAGCAGGGAGCTGACCGCCAGCAGGGCGCAGCCTCCTGCACACAGCACCGCGCTGGTCTGAGGGACACAACGAGACGACTTCATGTCAGAGAGAGAGGAAATCCCACCACATGTTTCCCTATTTCCCCACTGGAATATACTTACAGGGCCTCACACTGCAAAAACACAAAGTCTTTACAAGTACTTTTATCTAGTTTCTAGTACACCTGAAATAAGACAAAACAAACTTACAAGTAAGTTTTCAGCAAAGTAGGTGGGTTTATTTTAAGTTAGCAATTCCTTAATTTCAGTAAAAATGCACAAGTTCCACTGGAGGATTAATAACTAGCACTTTTTCACCAATATTAAGGAATTATTATTGCATATATTGCTGAAAGGTTAGCTTCAAGTTAGTTTTGTGTTTTTTAAAGTGTACAAAGATATTTGCTCTAGAAATAAATATTTGGTAAGATTTTATTTTTTGGCAGTACATCAAAGTATTCACACACCTTTATTCACATCGCAACTGCAAACATTAACATACTGAAAGTCGATACTTGGACGATAGTATCGAGTTTCTCGATACTATCGTCCAACAAAAGATCGACAAAAGAGTCCAGCGACCTTTGACCTCAGTCTCAAGTTGTTTACATCCTCCAACAGGCTTCATCCTCCTCCCTAGCAACCCTGACCAGCTTCCCTGTTCGTCCAGAGTACAACAGTATGATGCTGCCACCACCGTGTTTCACAGTTGGTGCATTCAGGGTAAACACAGACAGATTCTCTCACCAGCAGCTGTGAACCCCTGGTCTCTTAGCTGCTTTAGGATAGCTCATTTATTTAGTTGTATTAACAAAGGGAGCTGGATTTTAATGAGTCTAATTAGATAAACGAACATTGAAACATCACACCTCCATTTTATGTCCTATTCCATACATTTTACAATCACGCACTACTTCGTGTTAATTTACCACATCAAATCCTCGTAAAACACAATACAGTTTGTGACTTTTGCACGTATGTCTAACCCCTTCCTGTCAGCCTACTTTCAAATAAGGGACACTAGAGCCCACAAAAGACCCCCTGGTGGGGAAAAAAAATACAAAATAAAAAAAATAAAATAAAAAATCATAACATTGTATGAAAACAGGTGATTAGCAAAGCAACACCGGTGGGGGCGATTGGAGGGAAATGTCTAACATGCACAGGGGAATAACAGGCCTAAAACACGAGTCATTACGTGTGTCTGTGATCTGACTGACGTGAACGGAGGGACGGGAGGGAAGCTGAGCGATTTCCTCGGCTTGCAGATTTAATTAGCTTGCTCTGGGTGGCTGGGAGAAAGACGGAAATATGAAAATAAAGAACTGGTGGGATGCTGGCAGCAACGATGATGATTACGTTTTTGACCTTCATTTGTTACAGGTTGATAAATAGGTGCGTTCATCATCCCAAACACGTAAACAGAGCGCACACCCGCGCTGCACAGGAGCTCACTGACAGCGAGGAGCGGAGTGCCTTGCCCCGGGGCACCTTGACCGGAACAATTAAGTAAGAGAGGACAGCAAGCGGAAAGAGAGATACTCAGCAAGTCGTTTTATTGCATATCATTTCGAGAACCAATAAAGGTTTAATTTAATTTCTATTTTATGCCTTCATTACAAAGCCCGGTGATTACTTCTTGTCCCTCCATCAGCAGAGCGTCAGGTTTTCTTTGAGCTTCCTGAGAACACGGATAAAACACACGCAGATATGAGACGAACTTCTCTGCTCAGCCCATTTGGAAAATTAGCTGAACAGAGAGACCCTTCACACAGATGACGCTGAACAAGTTTGAAAGGTTTTGTGAGAACATCCAAACAACATGTGATTTTAAAGGGAACTTTGTAACATATTGGGCTTTTAGAAGCTTTATGCAGAGCAGAAAGTACCTGTCAAGCATCAGTTCAGACTCGGATACATAATACGAGGTTGTCACCATCAAACGCAGGCTAGGATTTCCTGAAAGTCGATTTCACAAACTGAAATGCTCTACTACCAATTGAGTTCTGACAGTAAAGTTCGAGAACAAAGACAGTACCTATAAAAAGTATTCAACATTTTGGATGTTTATCCCTTTTTATTGCTTTTGCAAATCAACCACAATCAATAAAATGAAAGTGAGCAATCATCTATAGAAAGATGTCTGATCCTTTTGATGCTTTACATCTTAAATAATTTATAGAACTAGCTATTTTGTTTGTTTGAATAAAATAATTTTTAAAAATAGCATTTTTAGAAAAGAGTATATTCTGCAACGTCTGAAAATTATTTCAACTTGAGAATTTTGGCTTAATGGCAAAACATTTGCGCTCCACTGTTTTACAGCCGCTACATCTTAAAAAATATTGTCATAATTCTCAGTAATAAAAGTGAACAGACCTTAATGTAGGTAATTTATTCCTCATAAAAGAAAAATAAGAGTCATGTTCTTGCTGTAAAGACAAATTATATTATTAAAACATTTTTTTTTTTTTAAATGGTGTAAACAAATTTGTAAAGATGTAAATCTTAAACATTTTTGGGAGATTTCCAAATTCCACATTTTAAAATATGTTTAGTAAAAAACTTTTCTATCCAATTCTATTTCCCCTTGAAGATCAACATCATAATATAAAAAACCCCATTAAAAATAATTATTTATTTGAACAGGGACCAGAGGAAACATCAAACCACATAAGCAGTCTGTGCAAAACTCAGTTTTACTAATATTTTAAACCAAAGACAAAATGATGATGGAGTTTAGCATCGTGGATTAGCTGGTAGCATTCCTAGCATGATCAAAATAGATTTTTCCATGTCTATTCCAAGAAAATGCGGATCGTTATCTGACAACTAAGATGTCTAAATATCTCTCAACATTTTCATATATCCACATCAGACAGCGGCTGAACGCTAAAAAGGATAAAACATCAATTTTGCTGTAAAAAGCCTTAATGTTGTTCACATCTCTCACACTCAGCGCTAATGAACAACAAACGTGATGCTGTAAGTACAGTTCCTTCTAAATAAACATCGTCATTTTTCATCTCTGTGCTTCCTCTTGACTTTAACAGCACACTAAAACTCGCTAACTTTGAGCCTTCTTCACCCAGTGGCTTCATATAAATTTAATGTAGGGTTTGCAGCTATTCACATTCATGGTTTTGTGAGACTGCAGTGTAGAAAAGTCAGAAATACTGTCTGTTTATATGCTGCCAGAAGCAATACTGACAGTGACAGAGAACTGGAAACAAACCTCCATTAGCAATCAGCGCTAACGTCTCGCTCTTCAAAAACAGGAAGTGAAGTTATTTAAGAAGTAAATACTAAACATAACTACTTTAAGACGGTATTCTAAACACCATCCAGCTATTTTTAGCTTGTTTGTACGTTTGACAACAGGAAGACAAAGTAGAGCCACCTAAAGATGGAGATTAGCCGTAAATCTCTGAGGTTTTGTTCAGTTTTGCTAAAATGATATTCATGTATGCAGAGGAATGTCTCCTTTCTCTCCACTGCTTGATCTTTGCATGCCTCGTGGGCTCAAAGAGTACAGCTACCTCCCACCCTGCTGTTCGCAATTCGCAGTAACACATTAGAGGCACATCATGTCTCATAGAGCAGAGCAAAGGTTGAGAGAGGAAGACAGTCATCCTTCATTATATACGGTGCAACTTATGGGAAAATGTGATGTAGTTGGCTGAATTGAGTTCGAGTGCAACTTTTAGCACAGAAACACAGCATTTTAAACAGTTCTGAACATTTTTAGAGGAATATAAATATGTTGTTTGTTTATCTTCTCCATTTTTCACCCACTTAATTATCTACTCCCAGTAACAGATTTATACACTTGACATTTTCCGTGCCATTTAAAAAACAACCCAAGACTAATAAAGACCATCAGAGCACAACGAACAGCTACTTTAACAAAAACAACAACACACACACACACACACACAAAGAAAAAAAACAAACTGCAAGAATTTTAATTAATAAGGCCCCAATCCATCAATTTCCAAAACTGTGACTGAGTGTGATTGGGCGGATAAGGCGGGGGAAAAAATCCAGATAATCATAACGACTTCAACTTTATCAGACCCAGACAGCAGCATTTAGGAGCTCCCTTCCTCCCCCACTCCGATGCACTTGTTGTTCTGAGCCCAAGTTAATTTAGTAGAAAATGGGCTCCTAACAGCACTGGTCTTTTTCTAAATAGATTGTAATTACATGTGAATAACTGGCTGAGCCACTGCAACGGCCAGAGCAAAAGAGAAGAGTGGAGAAACGGGGGGAAATCCATCATGTCTTAGTCTGAAAACCTACATTGAAAATCAGTCCTCTGAGAGTAACTTACAGTACCTGTCATTTAGGACCTTGTAATAATATAAAAATATAAATATAGCCAAATTACTTATCATCCACTGGATTGGTGAAGGTTTATTTCATTGCAAGGTTGTGATTAACAGTCTAAGAAGATAACTGCTGCATGCTCAGCTGTTCAGTGGCGAGTTTATCATTAAGCGAACGAGGAGACGGTAAACAAAATGAGAAAGCGCTTATTCACGTCACCTAATATGATAATGGAAGAGAAGTAAAGCAAATTTATAGATTGTAATATGATTGAAAGCTGCATCATAGAAGCAGTTATTTCAAGCTCTTCAAACGTCTTTAGAGAGAGATTCAGTCAAATACATGCTATTGTTTTTTTATTACCATTATTGTACCTGAGCTAGTCAGTACTGTACAACATGTAAAGGACATCAAAACAGAGAGCGGTGTTTTTAATTTGGTGTCATTAATTCCAGCTGAGGAGTCTGCTAGGTCTCCGATAACAAAAATAACTTTAAAATGTTGAATCTGAAAGACTGTTTCAGAGGCCACCACTTTACATGTTTACCCAATAAATTTACTATTTGTTATCAAACCCATTTTAATACCAAGTTCCTGTTTATCCCATTGGGCCGACCAAAACAGCTTCACAAGTTAACGACACAAACATTAGATTGATGGACCAAAGTCTCAAAACGAAGTGATTTCCAGAATCATCCGAGCAGAAAACTCAAAATGTTCCCACTTGATTCAAAGTGACTGAATTCCTGTTGTGTTTAAGAGACGTGCATAAAAGCTTTTTATAAATGATGACGAGAATGGACTGGATGTTGGAACTTTTTATTTGAACATTTTAGTAGTCCTCTGTGAGCCATTATTCCACAGGCGGTACTAAAAAAAAAAATGAATAGCAGGGGTGTGACGATACATCCAGCTCATGAGAGACGCAACATTGGGTTCATGAGACGAGGTTTTCACAACATTTATGGGAAAACTTACATCCACGTTTCTCAGTTTCCCAAGAACACAATCCACTTCAGATTTCAGATCTTTAACTAGACAGTCAAATGCAGTCCAGAGCTAAAACATTAGAGATTTAATTAAAGCTGTTAGCAGCTAGCTATTAGCCGTTTGTGCACTGTATGCTTATTGTTCTTACAAATTAAGATTTAATGATTTCAGGAAAAGATAACTGTAATACTTGTGCAAAAACGTGGTGACAACACTGATTAGTCTAGTCACATTTTCCAGATTCTCTTTCTTTCCTTTTATCACAATTTTTCTATTAGCTTTAGCATCCTGGCCACAAATATAAATCAAGGTCAGTGTAAAGCCCATCCAGTAGGCCAAATACATTACTGGCATGAATGAGTCAATACATTCGATTCTGCCAACTATTACTAAGCAGTGCTTTGCAATATTGTGATGATGACTGTGATTCTCCATATGGTGAAGCTCGATTACCAATCATTAACATGGGTATCCAAACCGCTGTCACGTAAATGACTGAAAAGTTTTGGAGGATTCTTTAATGATTTCATAACTGTGGCAACAGTCTTTATTATTCAACAAACTGGGGTGAGTCAATAACTTCTTCCTTTATTACCTCAGAATAAGAGTCCCCAATATCAATATCTCTCTCTGTAGTGACAAGCTTCTTGGTTACAGACCAACAAGATTAATATTACAGAGTGGCCTGCACAGTTAAATGGATTTTTACTCTTATATTCATAGAGTAAATTCACTTTCTACAGAGGGATAATATTTCTTTATGTTTGGATTCTGAATATGATGGGCGTTCCTGACGCATTTGCATGTATGGAAATAAATAATAAAAATAGACTAACTTGCTGAACTCTACTGTAGATCAGTTCAGGTGTGTAAACATGGTGTAGTATTCCCAATTTAATACGACCAATATCAAGTCTGTACAATTAAATCCATCAGAGTGGCTTGTTAAAATGCTTCTGGAAGTTCAGTCAGAAATACCTCACAGTTAGGTCTACAAGATTTTTACAGTGTACATTTTTAATGACTTTTTCAGTGCAATAAACCCCTTAAAACTGATTTCTTTTTTTTCTTTTTTTCTTTCCAGGCACGATAACAGTAACTACAGATCCAACAGGATCTGAATGCTTCAGATCTTGTGTATAAAACGTCCATTCAGCTGCTTTGAGCAACAAAAGGGACACTCTGAAAGGGATTGTTTGATTTCCAATTACACTAAGGAAGTCAGGGATTACATTGTACAGGCCAATGAAATTTCATTGTCTCCTCAATTGGGAGTTACAAGATGGAGATAGCAAGGCATGTCTCATTAAACACACTTTCCCCTCTAAGCCTGGCCTGAAAGACTAAATGCTCCGGCACTCGGCTGTGGAAAATGGTTTCTGCTTTTTCCAAAGTGCCAGGCGGAGAGAGGAGAGCTTTAATGCTCAGCGCCAGCCCTTCACTATAACTCCTCCACTTTACAATTGAACGACTCGCTTTTTATGGAGGACAAGAGGTGAAACGAGAGCCCTGCAGATGCGCTGATAAGCAGACGTGATGAGTTTGCCATATTGCCGGACGGCTGTTTTCGTGTGTGTGTGTGTGTGTGTGTGTGTGTGTGAAAGAGAGCGAGCAGAAGGGTGGGACGGACCTGTGGCAAACATGTTCAGGTATGACATCTGCACCCGGCTGCTGTCTCTCCCTCTGCGCCTCGGCAACCCACATCACTCATCAGCATTCAGAAGCGCGAGATCTTAAAAGTAACCCGCCTTCACACACTCTGCCCGCAGGAGCCCATTAGAAACACAGCTACTTCCCAGAACATTTCTTCTCCAGCCATAACACACACACACACGCAAGCACGCTAAGGAAATCAGTCAAGATTTCATCAGACTGCCAATTTTATCCGCACTTTTCTCCACTTTATTCCGATGTTATGTAACTTTATCCAACCCTTTCACTCAAAGCGCTAATACATGAAAGCGAGACCGCTCAGGTCTCTAAATTAATGACCTGAATTATGCATCATCATCCTCATTGATCTTCGCGGGGAGGTGACTGGGAGACGGAGCCTCATTTGGAGAAGTGCGTCTACGTGTGTGAAGGCCCTTTGAATGGCTGACGGAGCCGTGTGTGTGCGTACCGGCTGAATGCGAGATGGAGAGGAGACAAATGAGAGGAGCGGAGAGCAGATTTATCACCTGACAAGTGGATGGAGTGTCCATTTATGCCTCAGGGACAGGCTGCAGATAGGAATTGACATTCAGGAGCACTTAGTAGGACATTGCCACACTTGCTCAACGAGCCACTGCTAATGTTAGCATGCAAACACATGTACGCGCTGAAAGGATTTCTTTTGTGCATGTCTACTTGTGTGAGTCTGATAGAAAATGTCGACCTAGAAGCATTTTTGCTCTTGTTGAACATCGTTTTTAGTAGTTCAAATTTAGCCTGTTATCTTCCTGCTTTACGCGAGCTAGCTAGCGGAGAGCTTAAACAGTCGTTACAATTTCGGAAACATAATTGATACGCTGAGGATTAAAGGATTACTGCGTTTCTCAGCTTATCATTCAGTGTGTTCATTCAACCAAGAAGGGTAGGAAGGTCAAGAGGTCAACAAACCCGAGTTCTTCAGCCTGTAACATTTATCACCAAAGTAACAAAGAAAATTGTGGTTTTCCGTCACAGAAAGCACTTGGAGGTGAGGCAGCATAATGGCCGCTCAAAGAGTGAGGTTGATATTCGTCAGATTTAAATACGGAGGCACTGAAATGTTGGCTGTTGACCAGAAAATTTATTATTTTTGGTGGGCGGCCAGCAAAAAACCTCAAGAATATGATCATTTTTAGGTAAGTGAACAACTCTCTTAAGTGGCTTTGATGAGTTATGGATATAAAATAAAAACAAAGTCCTCAAGAACTTTTGTGTACGCAATGGCAGGATTTCATAAAATTTGATGTCATTGTATTTTGTTTAGGACAAGTTTTTGTAAGGCCCTATAATTCCTGATTGTGGAATTATAGTTTGAGTTTGTTGGCTTCCCAAGCCAAACAAAACCAAAACTTTAAATCAGAGGTCAAAGAAGGTTCACACTTCTCGAAACATCCCAGGATAGTGACTCCTTTTATTATCAAATCCAGTTGAAAAGCACTAAGGCTTTCTTCGCACAAAGCCTTAGTGTTTACAGGTTTTGTTAACGACTACTCTCAGTGTGAAGGAAGAAGACTCAAAGCTAACAACTTTCAGTATGAGTGAGGTGTTTAAACGTAAAGCCCGAAGCAGCCCTAAATATGTGAAAAGCTATTAAAAACCGGACTACTCTCTAATGAGGAATGTTTGCTGTTCATTAAAGCTTTTAAACAGAGTGAGACTTCAGTAGTTGACTGGAAGGCTTGGCACTTTTCTGCAACGAGCTTTGAATTTCTGTCTGTAAATGAGCTTTCTGGATTTCAAAATATTGCCAGCCAACGTCGAGGTGGGGCTGACTGCAAACCAAAGTCTGGAGTTAGTGACGCAAACCAAGGTAACATCAGTGATGATAAACACAGCTAAAAATATATGTAAATATATATATATGTTCCTAACATAAATAACTCTGTCAGGTTAGAAATATATCATACATATTTTGAATTCTGTTCACTATAGTTGTGACAAAGAAATCAGGTAAATTAGGTGTTAAAGTTTTAGTTTTCTAATTGCCATGGTGTGTTGAAGTGGACACATGTGCAGAGAGGCAATGGGAGAGAAAGTTAAATAAAGAGGATAAACAAAAACCTCACAAAAATCACAGGGAACCAGGAAACAAAGAGCCAGCAGAGTGAACGGGGAAGCAATGGGTTTAAGCAGGAGGAACCAGCAAGGAGTGACTGAGAATGACTCTTATTTAAATAAGAGATAACAGATGGCTGGTTAGAAACGGGTTGAAAGTGAGAGGGGAGAGAAAGAAAATGGTACAGGGGACAAACTGGGTAACTAGGAGAATAAATCTGGCATTAACAAATAACAACACATAAGGAGTATAATAAAACTAAAGTAACTGAAGGACTGGACTAAGGTGAAACAGAAACAAAGCTGATCTAATCAAAGAATAGAAAGTAAGAAACACAGAAAATATAAACAAGCCCAAACCCTAATTATCTTTTCCCAGCATATGTGCAACAAATAAATATTCAAAATTACATTTCTACTTATTAAAAGTTAGACAAGCTGTTTGCGCGTTCTTACACGAATAAGTTCACTGATTGCATGCATGAACTTTGCGATTTCCACTCCCCTCTGAGCTGAAAGAGCCGCTTGAAGCAGCATCCTGCTGGAACTTTGCAAAACTTTGCATCAGACTCCACTTGATTTTCTAATTGCGCATGGCAGCTTTAAAGTCGAGATGCAGTGCTCTAGAGATGTGAGGAATTTTATCAAAGCACAACACTGAAATTAATAATTAACAATGTAGTGCTTAAATAATGCAAAAACATGTGCTCCAGGTGGCTGATTTATGAGTCTCTGCACCATTTTTCTGACCATAAAAAAAAAAATTAAAAGAAACAAAACATATTTCTGCTATGTTTAAAAGCCAAGCTGTGGTTTGAATCTAACTTTAATCACAAAGTTCACTCACGGTGGCTGTTTTAGCCTCTCGTGTCACTCTTACACCTAAATGCTTCCTCCATCCCACACAAAGTCTGCAGAGCTTGGAACAGTGTCTCTACTTATTCTATAAAAACAAAAAGCTTCTGCGAATCTTCTGCTGATCAGCACTCTGAACTCACTGCTATAACGCTACCAGTGTTGTTTTTAGCATGGAGCCACGGAGAAAACTCCCTGCTGCAAAGCAATGCTTTAATGTGGCGCTGAGTCTTTGGTATCAGGTTGGAAAACAAACCGGACTCGGAGTCGGATACTTCACATGCCATTCAACAGCTGAACGCTTTCATACTTCACTTTGTTTGGACCGTTCCCTAGCGTGACGATGGGGAATGTTTGATTTGGATCGTAATTCAGAACGGGAAGTTTTCTCAGACCGGAGTAACATAACACCAACCCGTCACTTCGGTTCTGGCTCAAACTGCAGTCTGGTCGACTTCGTAGCGCCTCACAAAAGTATTCACACCCCTTTAGGTTGTTCACATTTTATCACGAGCTGTAGTGGAAAGACAGACGTGTTATATTTACCTCCCTATACAATAATACCCCTAAATAAAACCAAGTGCTTTCACCAAATGGTGTCAACTATCTCAGCATAGTTCAATCCCAGATGTTCTGTGAAGGCCTGGAGAATATTAGTAAATTTAACCCTGAAAATTGACGTCTATGTAATAAAATTTAAGGACAAGGTAAAGAACTTGGGCCTGTACTCTCTTCTGAAGCTCATTTAAAAGCGGTAACTAGGACTTCCTCTTACCATAAGATCGCCAAGTTTTATCGTGTAAAAACGCAGAGGGCCTTATTCATACGTTTGTGGCCTCACATATGGGTTACTGCAATGCTGTTCTTTCTTGGTTACCAACGAAAAACAATATGCACATATTGCTCCTGTAATATCATCCCTTCACTGGTTGCCTTGTCAGCAGACGTCAAGGTCTTGCTGCTTCATACCGTTCTGATCTTCTGCACTCATTACGCTTCTTCTCAGGCTCCGAACTCCTAAGCATTCTTAAAGCCAACAGGAAAACCTGTTGGAGAGCTTTTGCCCCATCAAAGTATTTTTTACATTTGGATTATTATTATTATTATTATTATTATTATTATTATTATTATTATTATCATCATCATTTATGTCATGCTCTCTGCAGGATGGAAGAGGGGCATGATTAAATAAGTTCAACTTCTTCATACCCCTTTTCAGATAAACTCAACAAATAATTTTTATATTTGTGAGTAACTGAGCATGTGCGGCATCTAAAATGGTAAGTATTACCTTTGTTTTGCTTTTTTTTTTTTTCTTGGTGGAATGTCTGAAATAAATTAATTATCATCTTTGGAGAACAACCAAAGGAGCTCAAGCAGGAATGTTGGGTAACATTTTATTTGACGGGTTGTGAATAAGACTGTCATAACACCGTCATAAACATGAGTGAGTCTTCATGAATATTTATGACTGGTGTCATAAAGTGTCCTTCATGATACTTTTTATACAAAGTGGGCATTATTCAAAATGTCTTCGTTATGACAACTTGACATTAATAAAGAAATTATGATCAGACATAAATTTGTCATAAAAGTGTTACTGATTAAACTGTAGCTTCATGTTATTCAAGCTAAAGTTTAATCAGTAATACTTTTATAACAAATTTATGTCAGATCATAATTTACCGAATGACACTTTATGACAACAGTCATAAATATTCATGAAGACTCACTCATGTTCATGTCAGGTGTTATGTCATGTTGATGACGGTGTCATGACAGTCTTATTCACAACCCGTCAAATAATGTTTTACCGAATGTTGTGTGAAGAATTTTAAATCTAAGTTAAAGTCCTACCTCTTCACTTTGTCATATGTGGCTTTGATTTTATGCCTATTGCTGCTTTTCTACTGCGTTTTATCTGTTGTTAAACTGCTCCGTTTAATTGTTGTTGCATTTTTCAATCTCCTTGTAATTGTTAACCACTTTGTTTGAAAGTGCACCGTGAAGAAAGTTATTATTATTATCGTAGAGGCCGGGAGCTCTGCACAGTTTCAGGCGATCAATCCGATCCGGTTCACAGTGCTGCAGTGCCTCTGGCCCGGTTTCAGGTGCAGCTGCCTCACTGCCAGGTCACTAACCAGCACCTGCTCCACCACCTGGAGACCGGCAGGACCTCACCTCTGGGCTCCGGGGTGATTCATAAACCCAAATAGTTGTTTGCTTTATAAATGAGCCAAAGGTGCACTGTGACCTGTCCCTCTCAACAAGTCCTGAAAGCCACCAGAGAGCCTGAATGCGCAACAGCTTTAATCAGGACCAACTATTTACGAGTTTGTTCGTGTCCTCTCCTCCTCTTCAGGGCACAATGCAGGCGACTTGGGTAACAAGGAGGCAGAAAGGATGCACAGATGCACCGCGTCCTGCAGGATTCTCATCCATCACGCGTAAAGGTGAAAAATTGCAGCCGAAATGTTTTCACACAAACAGCCCAGAAAATGGGGCAAAAACACTTGGAGAAAAATCCATGCGAGACATCTGCTCAGCACACACCATATCCCTGCTTTTTCTCTTTTATTTACCTTTATAAAAAGACCCACAGAGTTCGACTGTAAATCAGCCCATGCCACGAACAACGGCCCGCGAATATAAACTGCCTGAGGTAAACTTGAAGCTTGCCAAAAAAACAAAACAAAAAAAAACTTCAGTAGGGCTCCGCTTCCCCAAACTGCCGGAGAAAAACATAAACCGCAGCTTTAGTTTCAGATGGGCTGCGATGCGGGATGGAGAAGCAGATGTGTGCTGGTGTGATCCCGGAGGACGGTCGGCTGCATGAAAAAAAAACCCTCAGGTAAAGTGTGGATAGACAGTGACTCATGAGGAAGAGGAGAGGAAGAGGAGATTAGGACTCGAAGGAGAATCTCTATTTTAGGCGATGCTCAGAGAAAAAAAAAAAATCCCCATCTATTGAGATCTTTTTTTCTGTTTTTGGTCAGAGGCCAGACTGAGTAAAACCTTTCCATAATCTGTAACGTTACACTACAAACATACAAAGTATTTTACTGGGATTTTCATAACAAACCAACACAAAGTAGAGCATAAATGTGTAGTGAACTGGAACAAAATATGTGGTCTTCATGTTCTCTTACAAATAAAACTTCTAAAAAGTGTGGCATGCATTTGTTTTCAAAGTCTCTAAGTCGATACTTACACATTCACCTGCTGCAGTTACTGCAGGTCTTTACTGTGTCTCTTTACCAGATTTTCACGTCTTGTTACAAAATCTGTCTGATTTGGCCGTCCATGCTAAGGAAAAGCTTCCCTGTAGCATGATGCTGCCACCACCACCGTTCACCAGGGAGGTCCAATTTTCAGACTGATATGGAGTGGATGAAAAACTCCAGCCACAAAACTCCAAAAAGGACATTTATATCTTTCTGTTACTGCTTCCTGCCACTCTTCCATGAAGGCCAGAATTCTAGACAGATGATTGTTGCAACCTTGTTTTGAACTTTTTCACATCATGGTCTAAATCCTCAAACCAAATGGATTTGGTGTCGAACGCTTGTGCTGCGTCAGTGCTGCAAACACTTTTGTTTGTGCCGCTATCATTTTAAAAACAGAAGTCATCAAAGGTCAACCAGCCAGTCCACATTTACAAAATCAAATACATTTTGTGCCAACCAACTGAACTGTGGCTGCACAAACCAGCAGCACAAACACAGCTAAATTAATCCATATAAGTTTTGGAAACCATCTTAAAAACATTTGTGCTGCACAAACCAGCACAAATATGGCGCAGATGATTGATACCATGTTTCATATGATTTTGTAAATGTTGGTTGGAGGGGGCCTGGTTTACCTTTGGTGACCTCTGGAAACATTTATAAATATTTTTAAAATGATAGAGGCGCAAATCAAAATTTTGTATTTGACACCAATTTTGTTTAATTTGAACCAACTTCACTCGGCTCTGATACCTTTGCAGAACAGCTAAATGTACAGTGAGCTTAAATCACACTTAGATTGAGTATTAATGTGGATACTTGTATCAAATTACAATCACTTTTATATTTGAGGAACAAAATGTTTTTACCACGTCACAGCATCTCTCTTGTCACATTCCACTTTATTTCTCTGGCATTTGTCCGACGCCCCGATGAAGCTCGGTCTGCTCCCATTGGTCAGTTTTAGATGCATCAAACGTGTCAAGAGGGAGGCGTTATGCAAATGCGCCCCACTGTAACGTGGCTGTTTAAAATAAAATACACCCCAGCAGCAGATGAGCACGTTTGCTTACATCTGTGAAGCAAATATGAAGCAGACTCATTGAAATGATTGTTTGTAGAAACTATTCATTGAGATCATTTTCGTAACAAGGTTTCAATGGTGTAAGTTGTTTTTTTTTTGTTTCATAGCAGGTGGCGTTGTGCAGCAAGCAACGCAGTTGTCACTATTTATCAGAAAAGGTCCAAACAGTTGTTCCGCATGAGAAAAAGACAGAGATGACTCTTGTAATTGTAGTGATGTTTCTTTTTTTTTATCTGCCAGGCAGTTTTAAAAAGTAAAACCGCTCATTAAAACTAAAAATACAGTTTTGTTCAAAAGTAGAATATTGCATGTGATAAAAAAAAAAAAGATTGTATCATACAGAAATGTTATATTCAGCACTGCTACTGCCAAGGAGGGGGAGCCACAAAAGGTCATTGCCAAAGAAAGCAGCTATGCACAGAGTGCTGTGTCTAATGGAAAGTTGATTGAAAGGAAAAACTGTAGAAGAAAGAAAGCACACAAGCAGCAATGATGACCACAGCTCTAACAGGTTTGTGAAGCGAAGACCATTCAAGAGTTTGGGGGACTGAGGCTGGACTCAGAACTTCAAGAGCCACCACACAGAAGCAACTAAAGCATCGACTGCAACTGTGGCATTTCATGTGTTATACCACTGCTAGAGAATCGTAAGTGAGCTAAGGGGGATTAAACTCTTCTTCAGTGGTCCCAAGTCTTCTTTATAGATTAAATTAAATGTTTTATTTTAATTTAGAAATGAAGGTCCAAAATTCTTGGTGAAGCGACACAGAATTCAAGGTAGACGAGGCAAGATGCTGTAACATTCAGGCTGCGTTCACACTGCAGCCTGAAGCGACCCAATTCCAATTTTTTGTCAAATCAAATTATTTTGCCTTGGTTGTTCATACCTCCAAATATATGAGACCTGTATATATTCTCTAGTGTGTAGGGAAAATGACCTGAAAAAGCGCAATAACGTCACACTTAGTGTTTTGCCAACAGCAATAAAAGAGACGTAGTGCTCAGTGTTTGCAGAAACAAACATGAATGCTAAGGGTGGAGCAGAGTTTACACATTTGAAGTTGTTGCCCGACTGCAGCCACCGTACTAGCAACTTCATCCTCATTAGAGGATTGTTGTTTTTCTTCCCGCTTGCGAGTATCAGGACGCAAAACGTCACCGAGTATCAGCGACGTTCAGGTCGGATGAACTCAACCTGGACGTTAGGTCACATTTGAAAAGATTTGGTACGTATCGGACATTCAACTGACCTGAATCACATTGGAAAACATCCAACCTGTGTTGTTCAGACTGTCATGAAAATCACATTGGAAAACATCCAACCTGTGTTGTTCAGACTGTCATGAAAAGATCAGATACACGTCGCAGTAAGGCAAAAAATAAAAAATCTAAATTGGGTCACTTCAGGCTGCGGTGTGACCGCAGCCTTATCAATGATTTAGGGAACCATTTTATCCGCCGCTGTTTCATCAAGTCTAAAGTTAGTGTAGCAGAGATGCAGATTTTATTTCCCAACAGGACTTTGCATACCGAAACTAAGATATGAGTTTCACTTAGGAACTGAATTAATTGTTTATTCTTGTGTGAGTTATTGAAATAAACTTACAGTAAACGGTGTTGTCTTCCACAAATATAACCCTATTCAGGCTGAGCTGCATTAAGCAGCTAACGAGAGATTCACGCCTCTACAGATGTTGGACTTTCACCCCTGTGATGATTTCTTATCTTTTCTACAAACACATTATGACATGACATCTTTCTACTGCAGATAAAGGAGCTATCAATGATCACAACCTCACAGAATATCGCTTCAAAAAATCTACATTTTTCTCTAAGTGGGGATAAAGCTCTTTCCCATCAGTTCCTCTAATATCTATTCTGAAAGTTATATTTTGGAAATATTGACTCTGTAGATCCTTTATGAGACTAAAATTGAGTTTTGTTTTGTTTTTGTTTTTTTAAAATCGCTGTAGTTCAGGGAGAAGCCCCAACACATCACATCATCATGAAGGGTCAGTTTGTGATTCAGTAATGATGACAGGAATGATGATGAGAGCTGCAGGCTGCCTTAATAGGTTCATCCAAAACTGTATGACGAGTGATCAAGTGTCCATCTGGTAGTGCTGAGTGGAGTCTGCCCACCGTTTCCCCTCCGAGAGGAGATCAGAGCAGCATGCACACATGCATCTCACATATCTGCTCCTCCTCAACAAAAGCCAAACACTCAGAGAAGCCATATCTCATTCCCAGTCGTTCATTCGTCCTGGTGCCAGTGTGAGCCTCCGAAACCTTCATTAGGGATGATTTCACACCCGATAGTCCGGTAGACTCGGTTCGATTGGGAACCAAAGTTATAACATCAGTAATTCTTGAGAAGAGGGACAAAACAGGTCCTATGGATAAAGCACAAAATTTGAATGAAATATACACAAGATATAATTTTTAAAATATCTGACTAAACTAACCTGGGCCATGTGACCGTTTTCCTGGTGTTTACTGGATATATTTTATAAAAACATTGTAGTAGGTGGAGGGTGTATTTAAAATCCCTTGTCCTGGAGCAAAACTCAATACATTATAATGGCTTAAAACAAATAAAGGAATACTAAGATAATATATTATGACATTTAAGTATAAATATTCAAATAAATCATTATAAAAGTATCAATAAACTGAATTAAAAATGATTTTATATATATTTTCCAACTCCATTGAAATTTGTCCCAAGTTTCTGTCAACACCGTCAGACATAAAAAGAATGTAAAAAAAAAAAAATCAGGCATTATTGGGGGCATCAGAACTTCTGAGGACCCCATAACGTCTTCCTTTCTCTTCCTTTGCTAAAAGGGCTAGGCTGCTCTGGTTAGCTTATGTAATTCTTTATTTTTTTCTTCTGTTTTATTCCTAAGTTGTTCATCACAACCACGATGCGTCAACACCATAACGGACAATGTAAACGAAAATGGAGTGGTTTCAGATTTTAGCGGTTACAGGATTTCTCTTTTGTCTTTGGTAGAAGACCATGAGCCATTTCTGTCGCTAGGCCTAGACTTGTGCGTTTGTTTTGGTCGTATTTACCCAGAATGCCCTGCTTTACAGTTCGTTTCCTGCTTTTGGAGTAGCTTCCGATCCTCTTGCATCCAATTTTGCCAGAGTTCACTTCAGCCAAACCGAAACCTAGCTGTGTCGGTGGATCAGAGTTTAACTGAGTTCATTCACAACTCCCCAAACGAATCAGACTTTCTAGGCAAACGAACTAGAATACGATTAAAGTGGACTGAACAGGGTTGGTGTGAATCCGCACTAAGAGTCATCAGCCGCCTGGGGAGCAACGCGTCCAACAGCAAACAGCATTAGCCAAGGCCTTCTCTCTCCTTCTACTCCTCTGATCTCCTTCTAATCTCAGATAACTGTGAGATGATGGGCTCCTCCAGAGGAGGCGGAAGGGTTGTTTCAGGTTAGATTAAAAGAGTATGAAACTCCATCTAACTATTTTATAGGGCTGTTCTAAAAAATAGATCACAAAGGAAGATCAGATAAAGAAACGAGGATCAAATAGCTGGCTTGAAATGCAGCTTAATGATGACATCCTCAGAACCAGGCCAGAGGTTCTGATTCAGATGATGATGATGATGGTGGTGGTGGGGAGAGATGATCCCTGGGCAAAATTCACCTCCTTTTTTTCCCTCCTCTTTGTGAGAGCTGCAATTGAATTACAGAGCTAGTGCAACTGATACTTTTGTGTTCCTTCCCCCTCCCTCCCTCGGAGTCGCCACAAAAGATCCCAGCCATTGAATTTGTCTCGATTTTGGGAGAAGCTTCTGATAAGAACAAAAAAAAAAAAAAAAAAAAAAAAAAAAGAGATAGAGAGCGAGGCTGTTAAGTTTCGCAACTCAAATCAGCGGGAAAAGAACGATCGCAATTCATTTGGCAGAAATAAACTTGCGTTTGACATCTAAATAAACAACGGAGCGTAACGGCTGCGTAGAGACCCCAATCCCCATCCAGACATTATGGTTGATCATTTTACATAAAAGAGACAACTGTTGGTGACAAGAGCAGCAAAATGATGAGAGGATAGGATAATAAACGCAGAGCAGATCTGAGAGAGAAGGGGAGGAGAGAGGAGGGCTCCTTAGGAGCCTTTAAAGAAACGCTGAACTTTCTCACACTGCCATAACAACACCACAGCCCACATGCAGTAAGGCTCCATCTGTGTACGTCTTCCCCGTTTCGTAGCTCTTTATCAACCCACCTACTCATGGCAGTAAAAATAAGTTCAGACACAACCGTGGAAGCACACACGCTCGTGCTGTGTGCTGGAAATTAGAAGTGGCGTGTGTTCTGTCTGATGAGTTTTCTAAAAAAAGAAAAAAAATGCAACAAAAAATGTCAATTATAAAGAAAAACAATAGAGTGGGTTGTTCAAATAGCTCAAAAACAATCCATCCACCCATCCAAAATTTTTGTTTTAGATAAGAAACTAAGTATTTTACAGTAAATATGTTTTTTTTATCGTCTTATTGAAGTCTTACAGATAGATTTACACTTAGTCCACAGAGAATACATTAAACACACTAACTGCTAAAGCATTATTAGTTTAAAAACTCAACTCTGTCTTCGTTTAAAAAAAATATTGAAGTACTATGTGTAACTGAATAGATGTGCAACATGGATTGTTGGTGATATCTCTCACACAGTGTGACATCACCTCTGCTCTTAAAAAAAATTTAAGTTTGGTCTTTGAAAGGCTCCTGTGCAGTTAACCTGAATGAATGAATTAACTAACTATTTAATTTTCTGACACATCAGATTAGACAACATACTTCAGCTATATTATTTTATTGTAAACATTTTTGTTAAGTTTAATTTTCAGTTTATAAAAGATTTATTTTTCTTTTTTTTATATATATAGGTTTTACAGAATAATGTGAATTGGCTAAAATGAGAAGGTCAGGGCTTCACATAACCAATCAACACCACAGCATCTCTGATTGGTTCATCTCCAAGTTTCTGTCCCAGATAACAGTCTGTTCTGCAGTACATTTTGTTTTGAGTTCAGTAACAATTTGATCAAGTATTAGTATGAATATCTGGGGATGTTTCTACTTCCTGCTGCATACTAGACTACCACTGCCTCATAATCATTCTCCCCTTCAATTTCAGTCCTTTGTCAGATCCTCCTGTTACCCTTTTGCTTATATTCGCGTTTTGGTCTGATGTCTGTTTCCAACTTGGTTTTGGACTCTTTGACTGTCAGTTTAATTCTTAAAGTAGCTGGACCTCTGAATCTGTTTGAATTGGTTCCTATAGCACATAGAACCAGGTCCTGGGTCCTCCCAGTGGGAGACTTTCCACTCTTGCGATATATTAAAGGTCCAAACAACTTCAATTGGCTTTTTTCTGACACAACTGATCAATACTGGCACTCCTCATTGTGAACTCAGAAACCCTTCAGAGGAAACTCATTTAAACTTCCCAGCCTCGTCTCTTCACAGTTTCTAACTGAGAGTTAAGACACCAGAGTCACAGTTCGTAACCCTGCTAATTTATTTTCATTCCCACTAAGGATTTAAACAATGTGCACATAAAAACAATTACTTTAAGTCTGACTTTTTTCAACTGTGAATTACCTCTGGAGGAATTACTTTTGTATGTAGTAGTGTGTCAGGAAATCAATTATTTTTAATTACTTAACTTTCAGAAAAACTAAAGACAGCCAAGAAGCAACTGAAGTAACATTTCGAAAGATCAAACTGGGAAAGGAATGACAGTAAAGGAAAAAAAAAAGAATCCAAAAAGATTAATAGTCAGGAACTAAACAAGTGTGTGAATGGAGCGTCAAGGTAAATAAAGTGACTATAATTTTGTCGCTACAACTGCAAAACAAGAGCAAATCAACTTATGCTTACTTTGATCCATGATCTCGGCATTAATTTTCCCACATCGCTGAAGTAATCGAATTAACTGTCGGGATAATTTTAGCCGAATCATACACTGAATTACAGTGTTATGGATCAGACATAACACTATTTCATAGTCTGAAATAGTGGAAATGATTTCAGGCATGCTTCAGATTTTTTTTTAATAAAAGAAGCTGCTATTAATGATTTAGTTTGTCAATGTCGACTTTATTTCTATGTCATTTTAAAACAAACATGTTGCACCAAAGTGCACATCAAGAACAATAACATAATTTAATAGAAGTGATTACAAAATAAAGCTGACACTGAGAAAGTTTAAACCAGCTCGCCTTTCAGAGCAAAGATTTACAATAGTTTTCAAAATTTCCTTATCTCAAATTTGTTTGCAGTTATTACACAGAACAATAAAAAGTTTCATTCAAAACATGATGCTGCAAGTTCAAACCTTAATCTATTTTATTGGGATTTCATAATAAACAAACATGAAGTACGAAATCAATGAACGCTTTACAATTTGTTTTTTTCTTTTACAAAAACACAACTAAAAATAAAATAATAATAATAATAATAATAATAATAATAAAAAATGCAAGGGTTTCCCTCAGCAAATTATAAGCCTGGCAGCCCTCCAGGCTTTACTTGTGCCTCCGCCAGGCTAAGCCTGGTTTGTTTATTTATTACAAGTCACAAATAAAGAATTTAAAAAATTGGACATTTCATAAGGACGAAAACAACTGATATGCAAAAAATATATTTCAAATGTATTTTCTTTTGCGTTTGTAATTTTTAAGACTTTATAGTTGGAGTTTGGGTTTTGTTCATAATGTCTTTACAACACAGTTACCTAGCGATGTTTTAAATTTCCTGCCAACTGCTACCGCTACGTTTAGCACGTTTTCTGGGGGAAAGCCTGGATACACAAAATATTAGGTCCAGAAAAGTGAGTGAGCCAGAGCTGCAGTGGATCAAAGCATGTTCTCTGAATGACTCAAAGTCCAAAACCCAACCGAGAATCCTGTGCATGACTTGATACATCAAATCTTGACCGAAACTGAACTGGGCAAAAGCATCTGTCACACAATAGCATCTTAACAAATACACACCGCCATGTTTCAGTTTCTCACATAAGTTCAATGAATTACTTTGACATTTGTAGCTGTAATGTGACAAATTGCGAAAAAGTTCTGTACAGTACCAATCCTTCACCCTGAAAACGCTTCTCTTAATATAAAATGTCAGATTGCAGATGACTAACTTCTGCTAGAGAGATATTTCTGTACTGGAATGAGCTTTCTTCGTCTGCTACAAAAGTAGCTTAGGGAAAGGGTGCCGGCTCAAGAGGAGGTCGTTCTTCAGCGAACCTCTAACACCCTCAAAAAAAAAAAAAACTCTCAGAAGCTCGGCTTGCTTTTGCATTTATGCATGATCTGCACTACCGCTGTTCCCTAGTGCCAAATTCATAATTCATACACACTGTACTGTAGCAACTGGAATTGCTACCATATCTCCGTCCACCACTCTGCTTGCTTTCATCGGCGGGTCCGACCCGGTTCAGGTTGCTCTCGGATTACAGCAAATTCTCTGACCCCCCGAAAACAATGAGCGTTGTCGATGGCGGCGGCACAGCAAACAAATTAGCTTGTTTTATTTCAGAGTCAAATCGTACTGCTAATGTTTTATCTCTGGATGAATAAATCAGGAACCGTCTTTTTCACACAAATCAAGAGGGTAATAAACAGCCGGTTGCCAGGTCTGGATCGCGGTTGCGTCAGTATATAATGCATCATCCGCGTGGCAGGAAGAGCATCTGCTGCATGTTAAGGAGTGTGGCGTCTGCCCTATAGGGGTGTTGGAACAGAATGATGCAACACAGCAAAAAGCGGCTTCTTCTTTTTGCCTGGTGACAGTTACAGAGTGAGACACTAATTAATCAAAGTGCGAAGCATGTTAGGTCTGAAGGTGAACCAACTTCAAATATTAAAGATTTGCAACTTGACTGAACTATTTATTAGGCTCCAACCTGTCCACTCAATTATGATACTCTCACTTTTGATTTCAGTTTGAGAACGTGAGTTTTTTGGGGGGTTTTTAAAGGGACGGCACTTCTTAGAGCGCCCCGCTTACTTAGACACAGATAGCAACACAATGTTCCCATTTTATGCCTTTCCCTTCCGCCACACACCTGACCTAAACAACTTGGTGATTAACAGGCTTTGAATCAGGTGCTCTAGAGAAGAGATGGATCTAAAACATGTAGGACAGAGGAATCTGAGGAGCTGGGTTAAAAAACAACCCAAAAAACATTGGTCTAAATTCAGCCATTCATCTGTCTATCTAACCATCAATCTGACCATTCGTACATCCAAGTCCATCATCCGCTCATCAATCTGTCAGTGGATCAATTCATCTCTCTGTCCCTGTAACAATTTGACTGTCCAACATTCACCAATCTCTCTGTCCATCCATAAATCCATCTATTTGTGCATCATCCATCCTTCTACTCTTTTGTCTCTTTGCCCCTCTTCTCCTGCTTAATCTGTCCATCCATCCACCAGTGCATTTGAATTTTCTCCATCCATCAGCTGCCCTTTGATCAACGTTTATCGGTCCATACATCCACATCCATCTATCCATCCAATTACCATTATTATAATGTGTCGCAATCCCAGTAAGAAGCACCAAATGGTAACAGTTTCAAAGGAGCTGGGAAAGGAATGACAGCCTGCATTTTCCAGGCACATAGTGCGTTACTTTCAGATAATCATAAAAATGCATTAGATATAAAACACAACTTTAAGGAAAATTTGACTTGGAAATTTGACGCACAAGTCCACCCGATGTTTGCTAATTGCTGCTGCTAGTCTAGAGGAGCTGAGTGGGGAGTCCACTGGGAACTGCAGCTCTGTGGACAGACTGGTTGCCATGGGAGATTAAAGGACTTCTCTCAAACACGCATTAAAGAATCAAAGCAACACTCCAGGTATGTTGCTGATGAGGGAATACAATTACAACAGGATATAAAGCTAAAAAAAAGACAGTTTTACATAAAACTACCAATTTAAGATGAAACTTCTTGACTTTTTCTGATGTATAAACGAATGTGCATCCAAATGTCTTTATTAAGCATCTGTTTGTTTTGTGAGTTCTCTGAGCGATACCCTACAGGGAGCAGCATTACCCGCATTTTCTCCTCATTTAGTTCCCACTGTGGAGCTGCACATTAGTACAGTCTCTCTCTACGTATTGCTGCAGAACAAGAAATTAACTTTTTATTAGGGAGCTGTTTCCTCCTTTGGAGACTGGTTTCAATGTACAGCTAAACCAACACAATTTGCAAATGCAGTCTCATTTCAAAAGCCTTGCATTTATGAATCTTAATTTCAAGTTTTATGCTTCAATTTTTTTTATTAAAAAATTTAAAAATGTATAAATTATGTTCATTATTTGTTTGATGGTAAAACCTCTTCCTTGAGGAAGTAAATTGTTGTAGATTGTCTGGAGTGTGTTGAGAATAGATTATTTTGATGCCTACAATGTAACCATCTTATTAATGAGAAGTAAGAAACCAGAGGTCGGGGCCCACATTAAATACAATGTTTTTAATATTAGTTTACAACACCAAGAAAAACACAAACCCAAATAAGTTACCTCTCTGTGTCAGAAAATATCTATATCAGCAAATGTTTTATTGTAGATCAGGGAAGTCAAATTCATTGTGGGCCAAATCAAAATCATGAGTGCTCTTACAGGTTGTGCCAGAATGTGTTGATAAAATTTGCTCACAAACTGTTAAAATATCAATAAATCCTTCAAATTAAATAACATTATTGAACGTCCCACCGGGAGGAGACCCCGGGGAAGACCCAGGACACGCTGGAGGGACTATTTTCTCTCGGCTGGCCTGGGAACGCCTTGGGATTCCTCCGGAGGAGCTGGTGGAAGTGGCTGGGGAGAGGGAAGTCTGGGCCTCCCTTCTGACGCTGCTACCCCTGCGACCCGACCCCGGATAAGCGGAAGAAGATGGATGGATGGCTGGAACAACTCTTTAGTCCCTCCAGGATTTTGTGTTTGTGGTAATAATTTGAAAATATTTGCACTTATTTGTAACGGTAAATGCGACTTTTTATTACTCACTGTATAGATCGTGGGCTATAATCTGACATCAACTAAGGCTGAGGGAGCTGTTTAGTACGAGTAAGAAAGTCTTTGACAATTTCGGAGAAAATTCTGCAATGAACTCCCAATTACCAACCCAAAAAAAGTGGGGGGGACTTGGTGATTTTGCGTGAATTTCCACAGCATTTCTCAAGAAACTGGAGGGACTGACTGGTAGAATTTGGCAATAAACAAATAAAAACCGTGTGGAATAAAATAATTATTCACAGTATGCTTACTTTTATTAGAAGTTTATTTAATATTAAAATGTTTAATCAGTTTATTATATTTTGCTCAGACTTACAGAGTCATTGTTTCTCTTCTAGCCTTCACAACTTTGCTCCAGTGTGATAAGTAAATAATTGTCATACCTCCAGAGTGACAGACCAGACCCAACGGCCGAGTGATTATTATTAGGCACAGAATATTCTGCCTGAAACTGGTTTTTAACTAAAGGTTGCATTTTTCTCACTATGTGTATTAATCTGATAAGCTTTTTTAGAATATCAGCGATGACACCCTGTCTGTGTACGAAGGGCATTAAACAGTATATATAGAGAAGTGATTCCTTTGTCTAGTCAGATCTCAGATCTCTCTGGGTTCTCCATCTGGCCAGATGTAATAAAGCTGTGTTTTGTTCTCTCTTTTTAACAAGGTTTGGACTTTTCTCGCACACGACAACCGCATTGATTTGATTTATAACATAATATTTAAGCTCACTTGGTGTTTAGTCTGGAATCTAGACAACCACATAAAAAGCTCTGGAGTTTGACACATGTAGATACTGTATGTGAAAATATGTGAAAAGCATGGTCAAGTTAATCTTTCATTTGTTAAGTGCCTCTGAATCCAGACACAGTGGAGGCAGACCTCTGTATTGTGTGTTTTTGCATGCCTCAGTATGTACTCATTCAGCTCTGGTGTTGCATTTGCTTCCAGAATTTGTTTTGATTCATTGTATCCCATCTTCTCTCTCCAAGCAACATTATAGTAGTGCTATGGGCCACAACCCTACTTCTGAGAAGAAAAAAAAAACCTCATCCATCCTTATGCTTTAGAGTTGGAGATTATGGTTGTTTTCTTCAGTTCACCATTGGTGAATTTAACAATGTCACGTCTCAGTACGAACTTCAACAGGATATTCTCGGATTAACTGATTAAGCTCGATGTCGTTGTGACTCCAAGATGAAGCTTTAATGTCTGCAGGTGTGACAGCGCTGCAGAGCTTCGTCTCCCTGGAGTCTGAAAACCCTTTTTCTTTTTTTACATGACTTTGCCTTGTTTTTTGTAATCCCATAAAGGTTTCTTTAATTCCCCAGAGCTCAGCGTTACCTTAATAACTGCCATTTCTGAGCATGAAACACTGAGGACACAACTACCTGAAAACACTTCACTAATTTCTTAGAGCCTTTTCCTTCCCTGTGGAAATCAATTATTTTCATTTTCAGCGGGCTAATCAGCTGCTTCAGAGGAGCTAATGGATGGTGATTGTCAGAAGGAATATTAATAAAACTTTGCACAAATTAACCTTTGCTAACAATGATTATGATGAGGCCTAACGAGCGGATGAAGCTCTGAAAGGTCGTAAAAAGTTTCCCGAGTGCTGAGGAGTTCATTATGCCAGATGTTAAGTTCGGTTTTGTTAGCTATTCACACCCATAAGATTGTAGTGTCGCATAACTACGTTACAGAATCTGGCCACATGTGAAATGAATTCATTTTTGAAGGCTTCCAAGTCTTTTGCAAAACAATTCACACCGTCTTCATTTCTGTAGATTTTTCTTGCATTACAATTCCAAACTTCACTGTGTTTTACTGGAATTTTATCTAAAAGACTTCACTGCAGTGCAGAAATGAGAGGGAAATTATAGGACTTTCAAAGGTTTTTAGAAATGTCATGTTTATAAATATTCAACCCTTTTCAATAAGACACCCCTAAATAAAATGTATAGCAACCCATTTCAAAGTCACTTCTTTCAAAATAAAAAATGTAACCTTTATTTAATCATTATTTTTATTTACAGAAACAAGACTTTCCGCTGAAATCACAATGATATGCGACTATCAGGCACGCCACACTTTTCAGATTTTTTGTTTTGTTTATTTAACTGTGTCATTATCCTTCACTTCACATTACACACTACTTCACACTAAAACAATTCAAGGGTTTTAAGTTGTAATATGACAAAGTGCGAAAAGGTTCAAATGATGTGAACCCTTTCACCAATTTTTAAGTTAAAAAAAAAAGGCCTCAGCAAGCTAAATATCACCCCCAAAATTCTTTGGAAATTAAAAAAAAAGAAGGCAGGTCATTTCCAAACCACAAACTCATCTTTGATTTCTTGCATATTTTTTGAAAAGCGAGATGTTACTAAGCAAAAAGAATGCAACATTTCCACTTGCGCAGCACTAAACCAGTCTAAACCCACATGGGACTCTGGTTTCTGAGGCTGCACACCTCGCTCTGCCTTCAGCTCTGATGTTATGTTTGGGAATGTGGCTCGATCCCAGGAGCTTCATGTGTCTGATGTTGCAGGGAGCAGATAGAAAAAGTGGAGCGGTAAAACTAAATCGCGACACAGCGAGGGGGAACAAGACAGTGTCGTCGACCAAGTTAAACTCAAATCTTCTCCCGTTTTTAAAACTTTTCCGCTCTGCTGGACGTCACCTTTTCAAAATGAGGATAGATCACTGGACTCTTTCTTTTTTTTTTTTTTCCCCCTCCTAGATCTATTTTTGCTGCGAGCCTTTTGTTTTGACTACTGATAAGGTGCGACAACCGCTGTCTACAGTGTGTATCAAGACAACTGAGCCATCATTTATGGTAAAAAATGGAGAAAGCCTCCCTGTTAAATCAATACATAAAGCGCCTGTGGGATCCACAGCGGAGGCAGTGGAAGCGACAGGCCGTTTAACAAATGGACGGCGGGCCACTGACTCAGCACGAACCCCGGCAAAGAGGCAGCAGCCCGTCTTCCCGCTTCTGCGATCCGTCAGACAACACCTGTGAACCGCAGATCAGACGCTCTTAAAAATCACCAAAGCAAAAAGCATAATTCATAGGAGAGATAAACGCTCCCAGCAGCTGGGAGTTCAGTCGTTACTACAAAAAATAAAAATAGATGTATTAAAAAAAAAAGCCATTTCTGCTCTGCTTTTAGAGCATAATCAGATCTCTGTCCACTGGTGGCTTTGAAGGTGCACATTAAAGTGCTTTACCTAGAGAATACCAAATAAGGGAGACATAAAGCGATCATACACTTCAGGGTGAGTCCATCTTTCAAGGCTGATGAGATCATAAATCCTTCTCCTCCTCTGCCAGACTGATTTTCTCTCTGCCTCACAGAGATGGGTGTAAAATGCAGATCAACGAGTTTTGACCCTCTACTCCTCATCCTCGTCTCCGCCTCAGCCACCTGTTCTATCCGTCATCTGGACAGCTACTCAGCTGCACCTGCACTTTCCCTCCCATATGTGGCGCTGACCTCTGACCCAGCTCAACCCATGCTCCCTTACTCCCTCTCTTTGTGCTACAATTGCATTAATATTAGACATGAACTACATTGCTGATTTTACTTGTATAAACATTCTACATTTCAATAAATACTTTGTCGGTTATTTTAAGGAGAGCTTGGACAAGAAAGTGTTATGCTGAAATCACAGTTCTTCCAATGCAATAGATAACGAACATTGTTTATTCCAAACTCAATTAGTAGTTGTTTCACTTAAACATGACTTCCTAGCTGACCTAAACAATAGTAATTATTTCAATAATCAAGCAGATCTGGTGAAATGTTAAACACATACTCATTAAAGCATGACAGGGCTGAATTTATGCAAAAGTAGACCCGATGCAATACTAATTTTTTTTACTGCTGCAGCATACATGGCAAAACAGAACAGCTTTAATTTTGCCCCAGTGTTTCCTTGTGCAAAATACATTACAGGGATATTACTGTTACAAACTGAGGCCCATTTAGGTATTTAATCTGCAAATCCACCGTTCTCAATGTTACAACCAAACAGTTTCTAAAGCCCTTTAAATGAATGTCATTCTATCCAGTCAGTCGCCTCTCAGGATAAAAATTAACTTCCAGGGAACTAAAGGTTTTCTGAGTCAAGTGTAGAATATATTCTGCTCAGCTGCTGCGTTCAAGGACACCGAGATAGAAAATGAAATCCCATATGAGCTACAGTATGCCGTTTGAATTCAAATTTAGATTACAACTAACAGAGAAGAGCTAATATATATATATATATATATATATATATATATATATATATATATATATATATATATATATATATATATATATATATATATATATATATACATATGAAGCTAGACTGCCCTAGAGTGCACTAATTTTGTGAAATAACACACATCGGTTTTACTTGAATGTTCTCCCGTCATTCCCATCTTGAAGAATGGTAAACTGAAATGAGCATCTGTGTCAGACAGTTTGAATTTAGTAGTGTAAAATTTCTCAGCTTACAAAAAATAAAATCAATATTAAAAAAAAAACATCTTCAGCTACTTTTGTTTCATAAGTACTGTTGAGATTGGAGGAGTCGTTAAAAAAGTGACGACACGTTTTTGTGTTGTTTTTTTTCCCTCTACTGAATGCTCGCTTTTCCTACATTTTTCAGTTCATTCTCAAGCTTTTTAAAAATATTTTTTCCTGGTAAGCATAACAACTGGGACTTGGCGGCATTGTTGTTCTTTTATAGCGCAATTAATAAGAAAATAAGATTTAAACTCTTGATTCTCTCAACTACTTAACTGTTAAACGTAGGCACTGCCTTCAACAGTACACAAGCAGATCAGAAACAGATTAAATACACAACCCTTATCAGCGGCTGACAACGATGTCTGCTCAGTTTGATAGAATAGATAAATAACAGCTTGATGTATCTGCACATCATTATGCGCCCTAGCTCTCAACCATTATCGTTTCTAAAACATATTGCGTTCTATTTGTATTCTATCACCATAAACGTGGCGGGAGTTTAGAATGAATTTTCGCTCAAAGCTCAGAGGGACCGCCTCACGAGTGCATTAAAATGACATTCATAAGGCAAATATGAACGCTCCGCTCATTCATGCTTTTTCTATACCCACATTACACCTACCATTATTTTGTCTCTCTCTCACACACACAAACACAGCAGCGGTCTGGGAATAAACATGCTCTGTATGATAATAAGTTAGCAGCATATTTCATGCAAGACTTGCCGTCAGTGGACCAAACATCCATCTCTCTGTCTGGCTCCAACATCTCCGCCCTTTTTTTTTTTTTTTTTTTACAACTATTTTCATACCTGGCGCAAGTCAAGGTGAACGAACAACCATAAACACCAACACCGATAATTTATATGTGGTCCCCCGCCTCAGGCCTCCAGGTGGGTTTGCATCATAAAGCAGCAGCCGGGTGCGGCGAACTGGACACTGGACAAACAGGTTGCTCCACAGGAAGCCTGTAAAACGCGACCTCTGACCCCTGCAGCTTCATTCTGCCTCTTTCAGCTGGAGGACGGCAGAATGTTACAGGTGGAGCGTCTCCAATAGTGACCGGCTGAAAGGACCGGCAGCTTATTAATGGAATATGAAAATAAAACGGATGATGGCTCCCTTTGTGTGTGTGTGTATGTGTGGGTGTGTGTGTGTGTGTGTGGCGATGGGGGTTTAAGTGGATACTGAGTTGCTTTGGGATCAGCTGGGTGACAACGGAAAGAATGCCATGGAAATAACTCACCAGGTCTCTTTTTTTGTGTTTCTCTTTGCTCCCTGGCGTCACTCAGCCGTCTCTCCCTGAACCCATAATTACGGCATCAAAGCAGACACTGTTCATCACATCAATGTCTATCATCCTTTTATCTTCCCCGCCCAGTAAAAGCAGAATGCATTCGCACTTTACTTTGAGTAATTTCACACAAAGGCTGCACACCTTAAACCTTTCTCCAATTTTTCCACATTACATCCAAATTCCATGTATTTTATTGGTACTTTGTTGGTAAAACCCTTCGAAACTTGCGTGTAATTATGAATGGGAAGTAAAACGATGCTCGCTTTGCTCGTTGTTTTTCTGACTGCATGTTTAATATTTTTAGTAGCCACTAAAAGCTTTTCTTCCAAGAAATGTCTCTATTTATCTTCAGCCATCTTCTCTTCAATCTGCCAGCTAGTTTGAAACTTCAACAGGCAGGTAAAAATTAAATTACAATTAAAAAAAATTTAAAAAAAGATTATCAAAAAACCTTCCAGTTTGTATGAAACTACAGCTTATGATGAAACTATAATTAAAACCAACTCCAAGTTTTGTTTTGAACATAGTGTTGTAGCTGATGTCATCTCTGTCTGGCCCTGTGGTTAGAAAGACAAGAATTATGATTGATGGAAGAGATCTACATCCACCAAGCCTCCTTTTCAACGCCTCTGGGATTTGGAGTCATGGTTGTAGCATTTTTGCTAGGTTTTGAGACGCTAATCAGCTACTACACCTTGTTGCCACGGGTGCTCATCATAACAAATGTTGGAAAGTACAAATGTAAGGGAAGAGATTTTTCCAGATGTTCAGTATGCATAACAAAAGTCTACAAAAACAACAAGTTAGGAGAACATAACATTATGTGCTATTATAACAACCAAAAAGTCCTTTTAGAAGATATTTTTTGCTCACTGCATACACAAGGAAACAACATGGATGTATTTCCACCCCAGTTGCCAACAGCTAATGCTGTGTAAAGTCATTTTCACTGCAGGTTTACGATGTTCGAAATGCTCTGCCTTTTTAACTTCTGTCTCACTACTCAAATATCTTGGACTCTCAACATTGTAGCCGAGTGTCTGCTTATTCTTGACAAGACCGTCAAAATAATAGGAGGTGTTTTGCTTACAGTAGTGAACTGATAAGCACAACAAAACAACTGAGAGCATTAAGCAATACATTTCTGTGTTCTGAACTTTAGAAAAGCTCAAATTTCAACACAGTAGATTTGCTCCGGTTATCTATTTTTCTCTCGTGAAAACGGTCCAAATGTACGTGCCACACTTTTCAGATATTTACACGTGGAAACCTTTTACTTCACCATTATCCACTGCCTTCTGTTAGTCTATTGCATGAAGCCGCAATAAAATGCATCAAAGATCGAGGTTTCAATGCGACAAAAGTACAGGGGTGTGAACACCTATACCAGATGCGTGTAAAAAAACACAAATAAAAAACATGCTTTGGTAGAAAGCATCTGCACAGAATGAGATTGTCGGGGGAGAAAGCAGCCAGACAGGTCAGCTTTGTGTCTCTCATGCAAGCCGGACAGCGGCGGCCTCCCCCAGGAGGGGAACATTAGACTCCATAACATCATTCATAACAGCTCGACACACTTCCACACAAATGGGTTTCACCACAGAGGATTCCCATTAGCATTACAGCAGAAGAGGCTCATGAGGTAAAGGAGGCGGAGAGATGCTTCGCTGCAGCAGGCGTGAGGAGCAAACTGGAGTCCGCAGAGATTTCAAAGCTTTCTGCTTGTTCACATGCTTGTCTGAAAGCATCCCAGGTTGCCCTTCGTCCCTGTGGTGTGTTTGCGTGTGTGACATGTACGGCATTAGATCGTGTAGCCCACCCCCTCCAACGGGAGGCACACTCAGAGAACAGGCCCTTCATTTTTCTCCGATGAAGCTCAGAGAGATAAAGGCCAGACCTTGTTCATCATCCTGTTATTAGGCAGCAAACGAGCTGGAGCGTCCCCTCTCTGACCCTGCAGTCTGCTTCAGCCAAAACAGTGTGAACAACATAACAAAAGATCCAATTACAAAACAGGCTTTTTCTGAATTTAGATTACGTTTCGGTGGAAAAATGTACGCAGTTGTGTAAATGTGGAAACTTATAGCAGTTTTCAAATGCCTTCAGAGAGCTTATGCAGAGGTAGAGGGAATGATTAGGACTTTCTTAAAAGCGATTTGTAGAGCGTTACAAACACATAAAACCACAACTGCAGGAAATCATTTACATTACCAATTCAAGACCATTTTAGAGCTGCATATAGCTCAGGGTTTGGGCGGGTGTAATTAGTCCAAATCCCAGATCTGTACATCTTTGAATCGTTGATAAATACAGATGTTTTTACCCCACCGCCGATGCATTTATTTGCCTGCATTTAAAACCCACATATTTCTTTATTTCCAAACTTTTGGGGAAAAAGATACAATTTCAGAGAAGTAGCTTCTTTTTTTACGCTTGAATCGGTACGGTTAGAGTTCGTGCTGATTTCAGCAACTCAAATTTAAAACTTTAAGATCACGGTCCTCCGAGAGATGACATCTAAGATCTGTATCCCGACAGAAATGTACAAGAGAAAATTGCATGTTTTCTATGGTAGAGTACAATATTTTGCACAGAATGTATGCAGCGTCAATGATTTACACAATCAGAGACACAAACAAGCTAGCATGCTAGCTAGCATGGGTTTATTACCAGCTAATTAGCGGTAGCCTGAACTGCCTAGAGTCAGAACATAATCAATCTGCATAACCCAAAAGTTTGTCCACAAAAACAATAAGCTACATAGAACATAAAACATAGAACATGACTGAATAATCCTGCCAAGACAAAATGTAAGAATTGTTATTAAAGTATTTAAGACCAACATGCATTGGTTCTAATAAATTTGATACATGAATTTAAGACTTTGTAAGGATGAGCAAACACCCTGAATTAATAACTTACATTTAGCCAGGGTAACAGTTGTTTGACTGTAGAGTGAAAATATAACACTGCTGTTCAACAACTACAATTCTCTAAGGCTTTCCAAGTACTAAATTTCAACTTAAAAACTATTAGTGTATCTCTGTTATAGGACACATTACAATTGCTTGTACAAATACACACTGATTTTAGTTAAGGTTGGAGTCATAATTAATTAGCGGGAAAGAGATTGGATAAAAATGGGAAAAAAAAGAATCACTTTTGGGAAAATATTTTGTAGAAAAGTGGTTGGCACATTTTCATCAAACTGCTAATGTGCTAATAGTGGAGCTAAATTTTAATTTATAGCTTTAGCGTTTTTGCTAACTTTGAAAACGTTTAGTGCTCTCTTAGCCATTCATCATCTCATTAACTTTTCTGGATGGATTCTAAAGCGTTAATTTATTTGGTTGTTAAGTAAACTTCCTGTGGAATAAAGAGTTGAAGGTTTGCTTATCGATTGTTAGGAATTCTTCAATTCCAAGCAATTCCTATTTTTATCTTCGCATTCTCCACCAAAAATGCGGTGAAGCAAATGGCGCTTATTCTGTACCCAGACAGAAGCCCTACTATGGTCAATTAGGTGAAATTAGCAACAGAGTTAGTAATATTCAACAACTATAAAACTGAAACCATGACTGAAAGGTCTGTTCCAAACAATCACTTCCTGACACACAACTATGCAGTTTGAACAAATGTGACTATGTTGGCGGTGATGTAATTATGACTTGGCGCCTTATTGGGCCCCAGTGAGTTTCAACATGATGAATTTAGCACGTTAGCCTTAGCTTCTGTTAAATACCATATTGGTATAGCGCTTCCAAAGCACTTTAGGACCATGAAACATTTCCATTATCTTGAAGACAGCAAAAATATTCATAAATACAGTTTAAAAAATGAGTAGAAAATCTTGTAGATGCATTTAAAGTAGATAACTAGAATAGGCACATCTCTGAAACTCACTTTAACCTCATCCAACTGTCTGCATGCAAACAGCCAGCAGGAACACGAATAACAGACCATGTAGCATCTCCATTTAATCCAAAACAAAGTCATTAAAGACGGTAAATAAAAGTTGGGTAATAAAACCAGATGAATGCAGCTCCCTCCAAACATTTCTTAAAGTGTAATACTCTCTACATATTGATTTAATGAATCAGGCCAAACACAAAGACTGTGCTGCTTCCAGACAAAGGACTCTGAAGTGAATTTCATTAAATGAGTTATCTGCCTACTTAAAAGTAGTTCTGGCTCACCGAGTGATGAAATGAGCGTCTAGCATGGTTTATGCACCAGTAAGTGTTCTTCATAGGTAGCTGGCAATTAGGCGCGGCGAAACATCTCCAGTAACGTCTACAATTCATCTTCCTGCCATGCGGGGAAGACAACACAGGCCGCCGGCTCTGCCTCGTGAAGGATTTCAGAGGAAGCAAGATAACGTTTTCCTCCACAGCCCAGGAGCTCGGCTTTGGCGTGCTGCGTTTTGTTTTGTTTTTTTCTTCTTCGCGGGCAGGCAAAAGACGGGGTTGGACTCGGAACACGTCCCAGTGGGTGCTGTTGGAGGAAGGCCACCACTCGTCGCCACGACAAGCCGACCCTTGGACTCACATTGGAGTGTGGGCTGGCAGCTGTAGAGGCCAAACCAATCCTGCTTCGTGAAGCAGCTGAGGCGCGTAAACTGTTAACGGGTTAAGGTGAAAATGTCTGCCGGCAGGTTCGCTCGTTCTCCGCCACGCCGCACCCAGCCGCACCTCCTCCAGGTGACACGCCCCCACCTGCCAGCCGCCCTGGCGGCACACACACTTTAAGCAAACACCCACGTCTCCAAGGCCACATATACATATTACATAGTATCTACTGGAATACTTACAGTTTGCTCTGATAGGACATCGATGATCGAACACCGCAGAGGAAACTAAAAGAGGCTAAATATGGTTAGCTTCTTTAGCTGTTTTAGTTTAAAAGAGATGCACCAATCACGGTTTTGTTGTGACAAATTTCCGATCTACATGCTGTGTAAAGCCGATTTTGGATATTCTGAGTTCGGCACTATAACTAAAAGTGCTAAAAGAAATTTCTCCAGTTTTACACGAGAGATTTCCAGCTCACTTAAAAATATAAACCACATATTTTGGAGTTAACAATAAGGCATGAAATGACTTCTAAGCCTTGCAGCATTGGTGACATTCTGTTGTAGGTAATCTATGGAAATATTTTATAAAAATCAACTTTTATTATTGTTTTTACTATCAAAAACATGTCTCATTTGGCTTTGAAGAGCCGCAGTAGAGCGAACAAAGATGGATAAGTGTGGCTTGGCGAGTGCGCAGTTGTGTGCTGCTCTGCTCTCCAAAACCTTATTGCTTTAAACTTCTCCACAACTTTCTGGAAAATAACAATGTGAGCGCGACACATGTCACGTTTCACGGGAGACAGTAGGCCCCTGCCAGCCCGTCTCTGCCCTTCTGCCCTGCACTCCAGAATGCTAGCGGCACAGAAACCCAGCAGAGCTTTCCAGAGGAAAAAAAGAAAAAACAGAAATCTTTTGACAACATGGAACAACAACAGAAAGACAGCAGAGCACAAGTAGGCCAGCCTCCCAGGGAGCCTCAGTCCTCCATCCACCGTCCTGGTCTGACTTTTCAGACTGTCCTCATAAAGACAACAGCCCTCAAACTGACAGCTGTCTGCCTTCGTCAGCACAAACACGTGCAGAACCCAGTAGTTGGTGTTTCTGTGCACGAGCTGTCTTGCCCTTTTTTTCTTCTTTTTTTTGTGTGCTTCGGACCACGGTTTGTTGACAAGTTGGAAACAGAAGGCCTGGACAAACCCGTCAGCGAGGAGCGGTGGAGTAATAAAGTGTTTCTGATGAAAACTTAATGGCCCCTTCACCTTTATTGATGGCGGTGGGATTGGGATCCCGCGCCGTAATGGACGCGAGTCGCTCCGTGCAGGAAAGCAGCTCCATCAACCTCACGCCCGCTCAGAACAGGGAGGGGCACGGAATAACACAATCTGGATTAAATGGAAATTATTCACGCTGGCTGAATAATTAAATCACCCTCGATTTTAGCCAAATGTGTTACACTGAACTAAATTCAAGCATGGTTGGAAGTTCGGATGAGTCAGAACATGAAAATCCCTGAGAAGTAACAGGTAGATGGATTCTTGATGAGTTAGGAGAAAGGTTAAGAATAAACATCCCTGCATGCGTGATTAAAAATCAACTAACACATTTTAAAGGCTTGGTTTTGGTACAATCAGGGGAAAAAAAAGATCAAATGTACTTTTCTGAAGCTGGAAGCTTCTTTTCTATAATGTCAGGACAGATTCAATTTGCAATATTAGATCTCGATAGTAAACATAAACATTCTGCAAAATTGGGCAAAGTTGCAATGTTGAACCAAAATCATGCTACTTTTGGATAAATATATATATATATATATATATATATATATATCAAAGTGTCATCAGCGAACAGTCAAAACCATAGCAACTCTAAAGCATGGTGGTGTGGTGATAATGACATGGGATCCTAGTACCGCAAAGTCAAAGAAATGACCGTAAACTTTTGAAATGTGATTTCTGTGAGTTTGTTGGAAGTTCTAATAGCAGATTTCTGACATCAAAGTTTTAAAAAGAGAGTTTCAAGCTAATAAAAATGAGAAACGGGACTTGAATACGTTCATTACGATTAACTGAGGACATATTTTAATGTGTTAATGTTTCGATCCAATTAGCTTTTTGTTGTTTTTTTTAAACATACAAAAGTCCCAGGCTGGAATCTTTGTATAGTGTTTCCGATACGCCTGTAAATCTGACGCATAAGCAACATCCACAAAAACATCAACGGATGAAAAAACAACATTTTCCTGCCTACAGGGAGTTTTTGCTTCAAAAGATAACATGATGGGACACAGCTGCGTGGAAGTTGTGCTGAAAGAAGTTTTGAACTGAATATTCTCACAAAATATAGTTTTAGAATAAAATACAATTAATTAATTATAGACAGTGTAATTAATTTATTAGTCTCACCACTAATAAAACTCCTTTTCAGTGTTCTCCGGCTATGTTTAGTAGAGAATATTGATGCTTTGCCCCTCCCCTACTTGTTACTGCATATACCTGTTCTACTTACAGAGAAGACCAATTCAGCAATTCATTGTTTGCTACGGTTGAAAATACAGTCATGGTTAATCTTTGTTTTAACAGTGTAATCCGTGTTATTTCCACTCGAGGTTATCGCACCGTGAGAATCTTACCGAAGCCCGTCTCATTCTTAGCAAAGTTAAAACGAAGTGCCGAAGCAGTGGGAGCGTCACGGCCAGCTGAGCACCTGACCTCGCTCCTCACTCCGACTTTCCTTTAAGAGAAAACCGAGGAATTAAATTTGTCCATTTGTACCCTGACATGTTTGAACTACAACTGCACAAACAGGACGTATTAATATTTCCCTTTCAAATGCTAATTTGCCTTCATACATAAATTACAACTCCAGAAGTGGTGGGTGTGCTCAGCACAGGGAGCTGAGGGGGGAGGTGGAGGAAAAACAGCCTCGAGTAACTAATGACATTATCCTGAAACTTGCCTCCGAAATGCAAGCCCACTGTCAGGGCTCAGTGTTTGTGCTCTGTAAAGGTTTCACACTCCACCTAACACACGCAGACATGTTTCAACTAACCAAGATCAGATGCTGCTGTTCGTCCCCCAGCCGTCCTGTCTGCGAGGACGCTAGCTGACGTGCGGTAAAGCTGCACAGCTGTTTAAATCCGCTCGGACACTCTTTACCGGAATTTGCGGGAGAGGAATTTTGAAATCCTTGCTGGTGGGAGAGCAGCTGAATCAGAGAGCCGCCTGCCAACTTGTTGCCTGCATCCCAGCTTTGATGTTTGTTTCCAGGCGTGCCGTGCCGGAGACCCTCTTCCTGATCAATGCATTGCCTGACTGAAAGGCAAAATATTATCCTAAATTTCACAATTTTTTCCTTTACAAAACACTTTGGAGGAGAAGCCCACAGCTTTATGAGATGCTTGGTTTAGTCTGGCACACATGGGGAAATTTGGATAAAGATGTGCAAAAAAAGCCCTAAAGAATTTATTCAATTAACTGATTTAAATTCATTCATATGCTTTTTTTTTTTTTCTTTGGAAGAGCATAATATCACATCAAAAATGATTTAGTTTGGAAAACATCCATGTAAAAAATAAAAAATAAAAAAATTCACCTATAGGACAGCACTTCTGGCAACATTCAGTTTCTATGCTCTGCTAATCTGGAACAAACTTCCAGAAAACAGCAAAGACGCTGAAAAGCCGAGTTTCTTTAAATCAAGGCTAAAAACCTCCATTTGATTTGAAGTAATTGGAACATTGATCAATATATTTGACGTACATTTACTTGACAAGTTTGACTAAATGTAATCTTTACTGCTTATTTCATAATTGGTTACTCAAAGCGCTTTGAGCTGCCTTGTTGCTAGGATGGTATGCAAGCAAACCTGACTTGACACTTTCACTCAAATAATTTGCTGGGGTGGCGCAAACAGGAAGAGTCATCTTCGGCCATCCCATCATATGTTTTGAATCATCGTGCTAAAAAATTTTTTTAAAAAGTAAAAAAAGAACAATCAATTCTTACTTTTCTTGCAGACAGCATCATGTTTTTAACTAGAGCCTTCTACTATTTTGCAAAAGGTTTATGATGCCACGCACCGTCACAGGTTACCAGGAGTTCACAGCACCTCCACGTATTCCAGATCCACCACGTCTGCTGCTAAAACGCTCTAATCCTATTTCAATCTGACCAAGTTATTCCAATTAACATCTCTGTCAAGTGAGGCAACTTCCGTATGTTTCTGTTTGTGATGGTAGGACAGAAAGTGCTTTTTTTTTCTTTTTCTTTTTTTCCCCTGTTTTTTAATCTCCTTGCATGTTTCTGAAACAATTGCGTAGCAAATAGCATCTAATGGTTGTCGTGGAAACGTGATAGCCACTCAAGTTGAGCTTCGGACATTTTCTTTTACTTCCCTGAATTTGATGGCGAGATAACCAGAGGTCCTCTCCTAGAAAGCCTCCTTATTGCAGATTTTAGGTGAGCAGCTATCTTCTCGAAACCTTTTTCTGACTTTTGAAATTTAACATTGGCCTCTCACTCAGTTGAATGGCATGTTTTCTTGTCTTTCCCATTTTTGAACAGAGGCTAAAAGAAAATGAGGCATCTAAATCATGTTGTTCTGCTACATTTTTCAGCGTGATTTTATGTTGATGCAATTTTTTCTTTTAGCCTTGGTAGAAAAAGGAGTTAAGGCTTTTTACACATCCTAACCAGGAGATTCAATAAATATTGATAAACCAATAAAAATCGGTACTTTAAGATGGTTTGGTTTGGGGTTTTTTTTTCACACTTCTCTTGATCAGAAGGTGTAAAACTGGGTTTGGACAGAATCCTATGCGTACACAGCTACTGCGCACCTGTCCATGGATGCATGCTGCCGCGCCATACCCACCTCTCCTCCAACCACATGTTAGGCTGTGCAATGCCTTGTTACCTGCCAGGAGCTGGAGGGGATCTCTGCAAATTTGCCCAGTCCCCCGAAGGTGTAGCACCGGTACATGTGATCCAGAGACTCGGAGCAGTGCCACAGCAAGCCGAAGCTCACCGAGTCTTTGGCGCCGTGGTGCTGATGATGCTGGTGACCGCTCCTCAGCTGCTCCTTAACAATCCAGGCGGGGGATATGAAGCTGAAGCTGCAGACGGCCACCAGGGCGGAGGACAGGAGCACCCAGAAGCAGCCCACGCAGCTGAACATGGTGGCGGCGGCTTGGGGCAGAGAACCCGAGGACAGACCCAGACCGATCCCGAACCCGGCTTCGTCTTCTTTCTTCTCCCGGCCCAGGAGCCAATGCATTTGGAGCTCGCCGCCTTTCAGGAGCGAGACTTCAACTTGTCCTCCTCCCTCTGTCCAGCACTACATGAGCAACAAGCAGGGATACGGTCAGTGGTGGGCATCAGCGGCTGCAGCTCCGCGGGTCCCCAGGACATCAGGTCTGTAGAAAACAAAACCCCCAAAAAAAAATAAATAAATAAAAAAAGCTGGTGGAAGCTGAAGATGCAGGAAAAGTCAGGTGTTCCGCTCGCTCGGGCTACCACAATGCGAAATGTGACACTCTATAAATGTTTTCACAGACAACAACCAAAAAAAAAAAAAAACAACTGGAAGCGGAGGAGTGGGAGTGGAGGAGCGACGGGAAGCAGGAAAACACCTGAAAACACAGGTGGACTCTTCCCCCGTCTACCCGCGGGATGCTGCCTCCGCCTCAGGACCGGCAGCGCCTTACTTTGCTCGCACTACTCGCCTCAGTCGAGTCTCAACAACGCTAAGTTGACGTTTGGTAAAGGAGAAGCTTCCGCCTCGGACCTTCAAAGTAAAATCTAATCGCTAAGGTGGCGCGAGGTCCAGGAAATCCAGCTTTAACGCTACAGGCTAGGTCTTTCCGTAAAATCACAAACGTGTCACTGTTGTACTGCTGTTTAATTGTAAATTAATCAAGATAAAATCTTTCCTTTCGAAAACCAAACTAGAATACACAAGCCTCTTGTGAGATTAAATGAGGCGTAAAGCAGCTCGTTAGTGATTTTCTTCCTCTTCATTAGCATAGGCTATTTGTAAAAGTTTCTCCCTCATAGGTGTTTTCTTAAATTCTGCATGGTTGTAGCTGAAAAGTTCCATATCTGAGAGTTCACACTGCATGACTTTTGGGAAAATGTAGTAAAATATTAAAGTTGCTTCTTAGCTTGAATACCCATATCTCATTTTCAACGATCCATTAAAGTTGTATTTTTTAAAAAATGAAACAATCTCACTGATGCATCCCGTTGAGTTTCTAGGTCTGGTGATGTTTTGCTTCTACTGAAAATGATCATGAAATAGATTTGTTGAGCCCACATCTTAGCAGTTAGCTAAATGATGGATTCAACTTGCAGTACAGCTGATAGGTGGTTGCAAATTAGTAATCATTGAAGGAGATACAAGTGAAAAATATATATGGAAAATAAAGATGGGGAAAATAACAGATATACAAATACTTTGGAATAGTCTGTAATACTGGAGTCAAACCCCGGTCCAGATGGAGCCGCTTTCAATGACGCGAGACCAAAATACACAATTGACCAATTTGGTATGAATTATGAAACATCTGTGAAACCCTGAAGTATAAACCAAAACCTTAACGCTAAACATAAATAAGAATTTTTTTTCTTATTTACCATAGGTTTAACATTTCTGTACTGCAATTTCTTGAGCTGATAAAGGAAACTTCTTTAAACAATTTAAGTTGTTTACACCTTTAATATCTGTAATTTAGCATCTTTTTTTCTCCAAAATTTTAATACTTGTACTTTTTCTTTTGTATGACTTATGCTACATAAATAAACTTACCTTTACAATCCATAGGTTTTCCTGGACCCAATATTTAAAAAGCCACAGAAGTAAAATAATGCATCTTCCCCCGCTTTACCCCATGACAGTGCAGCCAACACTGCCCCCATGTGGTCAGACATGATAAACCACTGTTTTACTTTTGCTTTTAAAAACCTAATTTAAAAATGCTAAAAAAAATTTACCCTAAGCATTCTGTTAAAAAGAGCACATCTGACTAACCAATTCAGAGAATGAAACAGGGGAAGGGAAAAAAACCACATGTTTTATAATAATTGTATTTGAATCAAACACATTTTAAATATATTATAGATCAAGTACACATACATGTCAAAAACAGTGGTACATGGTACCAAGAGTTTTTTTTTTCTGGTTCCTTTCCACATCTAGGTAAGGCTCAAAAGAAATAAAAAATAAAATAAAATTAACTGAGCACACCTTCCAGTTTAGCAGTCAATCCATTACTGAGTTTTGTGTCAGCAATGCTTATATATTTATAAAAACTAAGATCACAATAAAAAAAAGACAAATATTCATATAAGGGATAAACCAGAATTTATATCTATATATTTATATATGTATAGAACCTTAAGGACGTGGAGTTTGGAGTCTTCTGACATAGCTGGAGTATTATTCTATCGTTCCATAAAGGTGTCTAGATGTTCAGTCCAAGCACTGGATTCGCTCTTCACCTGCCTGATTGACAGTCACATCGCGAGATGCTCTACAGTACGCAAAGGGACGGGGCGGGACTGCTTAAATTAGTAAACAACTCCACGCTCCTTCTGTGACTACGACTCGAAAACTTGCTGATTGGCTCTAAGCGGTAGACCCAGGAAAGAGAAACTCACATAAAAAACAAGGAATGCTTATAAAAAATAAAAAATTAAAAAAAAGGGTCTGTGTGGGAGTGAATTTAATGAAGTCCTAGTAGAATCCTCCATAGGTCCGAGATAAGCAATAAACCGTAGTATCAAAATGCTGCTGCTTCCTTCTGGACACGTGCTGAATGTTTTCCTACAGGAGTGTCTTAATAATGCGAGCGCCCTCGTGTGCACCTTCATAGTGTTTTGGAGATAGAAGATTGAAGTACTTCAAGTTTTGTCTCGGTCCATGCGGTAACACTCGCCCGAACTAACACCCACACACACAAGCATAAGGTAAATGTGGAGGCGATAAAATTCTTTGTTCTTGTTTTGAGGGGAGGTAAAGCAGTTCACTGCGGCGTAAATCCAGCCGATAGACATAGTCGGAGTCCGCAGGGCGTTACTGTCCTTTGGTTCCTCAGTGGGGTCATAGCTGCACACAGACAGAAGAAAACACTTAGCGAAAGATCTGTTTCCATCCCACACACACATACAAGAATCCTGTGGCGGCTTCTGTACCTTGGTGGATTTGCCGGGGCTGTCGTGGTTCGACTGGTGAACGACGTCGTTGACAATCATCTTGGCGATCTTCCACGCCATTTCCTCCTGGGCCTTCAAAAAGGACAAAAAAAAAAAAAGAATTGTAAAAATAAATGCCACAAGCAAAAAAAAAAAAAAAAATAGATAAATAAATAATAGAAACAAAATATGTGGAAGAGCAATGTACCAAGGCTACATGAATCATTGATGATACTTTAACAGCTTTTTTTTATTTTTATCTCACCTCGTCTGAGTTGCCCTGGACCCATTTCTTCATTGCTTGAGAAAACATGGAACCTTGACAGGGAAAAGAAAGCCATTTATTACCTACGAGACTTGCTTTTATGACATGAATATTTCAAAAGCGGGACGTTTTGGATTTATAGTTAATGTCTTGTCATCATTTCTAAGCTTCTACAGTATAAATGCCTCTATCAGCAAGAAACAGAATCATTTGCTCTTTCTTCTTCGCAAAAAAAGAAGAAAAAATGCCAAAGCTTCATCTCATTGGATAGAGAGCGGAAGTCAGCAGCAGATTTCTGCCACAAATATTCAAAAGGTTAATCAGGTATGGACTTCAGCGAGGTTTGCTATTTTTATCTAAATCACAACAATGCGAGGCCAAAGTCAAGTCAAAGTCAAAATATTTTAATTTCACACGTATGCCAAACTTCGAGAATCTCTATTCTTGGACTTAAAGGCTTTTGTTTGACTTTAAGACCAGAAAACTAATTTTTTCGACTCCAGAAAATCTCTTAAGTAGTTCATGGGGCTTTGAGCTGCGGGGAGATAAAAGTTTTTATACACATATATAATCGCTACAGAGAAGAAGGTCTCCACCGAACGAAAGACGAGGGGGGCAGGAAGGACGTTTGAGGGTCTTACCTTTTGATTTCTTCACGTCGGGTTCTGGCTCGGCCTCTCTGATGAACTGACCCAACTCGTTCACCTTTCCGAAAGTCATCTTTCTGAGAACGCAGAAGACAGGAGGCGATGAAGAGCAAAGGGGATAAAGGGGGCCTGAACGCACACACTCATGTGTGCGTGTGTGTGTGTGTGTGTGTTAAGCCCATACCTAACAGTAGAGCTGTGCATAAGATTGATTTTATCGATTAATTCATTTTTGGTTTATGGAGGTTTAAGGAGGATTTTTTTTTTTCCCACCAATGCATGCTGTGAGCTTCAACAGTTCAGAGTGATGTCAGCATGCCCAGGGCGGCCATCTTGTTCACAAACGTGTTTCACAGCTTCTGTTTATTTGAACTTTAAATTCATGTGAACTCTGGGGCGTGCTGTGGTGGCGTGGTGGACAGCGCAACCCACATTTGGAGGCCTTGAGTCCTCGACGCGGCCGTCGCAGGTTCAATTCCCAGACCCGACCGACATTTTTTTCCCAATTACAAAAATAAAAGTCATCATTTTATTTATTTTTTTTTTAAATCATTGTACAAGAATAGAGTCAAAGTAATAGCAGAATAAAGTTGAAGTATTGCCAGAATAAAGTAGCAATTTTATGAAAACGCCAACACAAAAAATTACAAAAATTAAAATCAGGTATGTTGAACATCTTGTAAAGTCATATTTGGTATCGTTTTGACAAACAAAGAACACATCAGAACCATTACTATCAGTGGCAGGACTTTGGATCAGTAGTGAAAACAATCCTCAACACCATTAATTATTCACTTCAGAGACGGAGTAGGAAAGTTTCGTTTTATGGGGGAACTCACCCAGCGTACGGCCGCTGGTAGAGCATCTCCGGATCCAGGCTGGCCACGTCCACGGTGATCGCCTCGTCGAAGTTCTTCAAAATCTTGATGGCCGCTTTCTTGGCTCCCTGCTGCAACGAGGGTACAACAGGGATTCATCTTCACGGATGTGACAAAGACCAGCGGAACGATCGCGACCTCGTCGTCATTATTGTGACCCAGGAGGACGGCTGAAAATGTCAGCCGTGCTCAGCTCACCTGGACCTGGGAGCTCTCGCCGGCGTTCGAGCCGGAGCGGTCGCCGTCTGCCGGCACGCCCTGACCTTGACCTTGACCTTGACCGCTCACGTTCACGTTCACGAACTCGTCGCCCCGCACCGAGTTGATGAGGTCGCTCAGGTATTTGTAGTAAATGTTGCTGGACAGGAAGCCGGGCAAATACACCTGAACGTTCCAAAACAGGATGAGTACCATTAGTGACAAGCCTTCGTAGCTCACCGTCTTCTAAGATTTCAACCCTCATGCGGAGAGGATCAGGCGTCTCTGTTAGAACTGCCTGATTTGTCAGTGACGTGAGACAAAACCTGCAGATGAACAGATTATTTTAGATACTAAAATGAGGAAACAGAAATAAATGGTGTAAATATTGTAAGAAATATTTACACCACTTTTACATCCTGTCAAGTTACCAGCACAACTTTGTGGAGAACTTTCAAGCAGAGTTTGACCCAGAACAGGGCCAAGATTACCTCAAAAAACAAAAACAAAAGAGAGAAAGAAAAAAAAAACCTCAAGTGGAAGAATACGTCAGCAAATTAATTGGTTGTAGAAACTCATCGAAAACTGAAACGAGATCAAAATCTTTCTGTTGTGGCTGCCAAACTTTGGAACTTGTTGCATTTAAATATCAAAGAAACGTCTTTTCTCCCAGTTTCTTAAAAAATACACCTGTCTTCAATAGTTTTTGACCCAGTGTCAGCTGAAACGTCTTTTTATCGTCTATGTTTAAGCTTATATGTTTTAAATGTTTTATTTATTCTCTTTAATCTGCACTTTGGGCTTTGCAAAGCAAATGATCATAATAATAATTAAACAGAAAAATAAAACCTCCAATCCAGTTTACAAAAAAAGAAGACGACAAAGCTTATTAAATTATACCCCTAATTTCAAACCAGGTTCTAATTAAAAGCTTAAAACTGAAACTGTCAGGAACCACACAAGTTTTATTTTTAATCATCGGTTATGGCTTCATTTAAATTTCACAGTAACTAAAGCTACAAGCCTCCAGCATCTTAAAGTCAAAGTTGAAGTTAAGTTCATGTCAGATATAATTCGTAATCAGAAAAATGGCTTCAGCGAAATGAAATACTCGGTCTTTATAAGACATTTAGCTCTAAAATATTTGCATGAATAATTGAGATTATCTCTAATTCCATCGTTTCCTTTTTCTTAAGATGTTTTTAACTTTAAGTTTTTGCTCAGTGAAGCACTTTAAACACTTCTGCCTTGTACAATTAAAAAAAATTAAGTTTACTAAATTGTTAATTAGTCATGTACAAGTTAGCACTGCCTTTACTGACAGCGCTTTGCTGCGAGAAGCAGAAAATTTGGGTCGCCTAACTTTTTTTCTTTTTTTTTTCCTGACGCCCCGAGCGCGTCCACATCAGAGACTCTGACCTTCTCCATGGTCGTCCAGGCCTGTCTGAGAGGAGTGGTGAAACAGTCGGGGAGCGGGCCTCCCTCCCGGCAGATGTTCGACTCGATCTCCATCCGTACCGAGTCGCCGAAGCCCAGAGGATTGGTAGCCTGGAGTGAGAAATACCTGGACAAAAAAAAAAGAAAAAGAAAAAAAGAAACCAGCATGAACAACTGTGCTCAGATCAAGACACTAAACTTGAAGCCGTTACTCAAGCCAAATAAAAAAATAAAAACACTTAGCATAAGCGCATGTTTAATAGGGACAGATTGATTGCTACAACTGTGAAATATATGAGGGATTTGACATCAATTATTATTATTATTATAAATTTATGTCAGATATGTCAAATGACATGCAATTTTACATCTGCAAATATAATGTATTTTAGCAGGTTTGATACTTTGAATGTGTCCTTTACATAAATCTATATAGATATAAATCTATATAGATTTATATCTATATATAAATGACATTGTGCTTTTCTCTCAGAAAAAACACACTCGAAGTTTTTTAGGGTTTTAGAAGCACCAATAGTTCGTACTTATCATAGAGGATCATGGCGTCGTTTTGAGCCTCCTGGCCGTCATACTGGCCTTTTTTAGCAGCCAGCTGGTTCTGGAAGTTATCCGCAGCCAGCCAGAACTGTAGTATATTCATCGCCTCTTCCTTCTCCATGTACTGTCAATGAGAGAACATGGAGCTCATGAACAAGTCCAAAACACACAGGGCATCTCTGCAGTATCGCTCTGATAGCAGGTTAGTACACAGCAGGAGCAGAAATCCTTGTTTCTTTATGTCTTTCCCACTTGTTTTTGTCTGTCTGTGTGTGTGTGTGTGTGTGTGAGAGATTTATTATCGTCGCTCAGCCTCTGTGCTTTTGAGGACCGCTGCTAAATATGGAGTCAACGGGAGGCGCAGACTCTGTGGGGGAAAAAAAGGTGAGAAAACTGGGCCTACTCACCTCTGAGAAATAGAAGAGCGCTGACTCACAGAACAAGATGTCAGCCAGGAACACGGAGCCACTCGTCAAAACTTCAATCTGGTATTTACAGAAATGGTGGCTCCGCAGGAATTCGGTAAAGTGCCTGGAAATCAAAGGCCACGAGGGAGGCGGAGACATCCGTTACCGAGGATGTCACAAAAAAAAACCAACCTCACAGTGAAAAGTGTGGGAGAAGAGGAGAGAGGAACTCACTGTTGTTCCAGTATGGAGAGGACAACCGACTGCGCAATGACGAAGCAGTTTGGGTCCACCATGCCGTCCTCTCCGCAAATCTTAGCTGAGTGGAAGAAAAACAGGGGAATTTTTTTCTTTCACACTTTTATGGCTTCAACCAGAGGTTTCATCGAGAGCCACGGACGCTCTGCGTCTGTCATTCTTCTTACCGACTATATCGTTTCTGATCTGCTCCGTGATGGGGATGGGCCTTGCAGCATCTGGAGAAATGTATTTGGTGAAGATGGTAACAGCATCCTTTTCTATACCTGCAAACGCAGAAACCCGCAGCTCATCATCTGCCACATTGCAAACCCAAACGTCCATTTATTTCACTGGGTAGGGCTGACATGATTAATCGTATGATCGTGATTAATCGTGGTTAATTGTGATTAATTCAATTAATTGCATATAATTGTCATTCATCCAATTGATTATGATTAATTGATTATTGAAATAGTCAGCAATTCATTTAGAAATCGACTGATCGTTAACTGGATTATACAGACTCAAAAAAAAAAAAAAAAAAAAGAGACAAATTTGCTGGAAAAAATTTCCAACATAATCATAGCGGTAATTAAGTCAAAAGTGGAATAGCTTTTGCTTCACCCGGTTCAAATTTATTAAAAAGATTTTCTTCTTTAAAAAGAGATTAGAAGTATTTATTGCATCTTTTAATGTACTTCTAATATTGTATGAAAATCTGCAGAATGTGCCAACTTCTTTATCCAATTAATCGATTAATCGCCTAAAAATCAGCCACTTCCACAAACAGGCTAATCAATTGAACAACTACCAGTGCAAACTGTTATTTTTTTTAAGTGGACTCACGTTTCATGAGTGTGTCTGAGAAGTCTCGCAGAGTATTGTTGGGGTGGCTCTTAGAGGGAGTCCCTGCCCTGGAAGGCGGCTGTCTGCTGGGGGTCTCCGCCCAAGACGGCTTGCCTTCCCCGCTCAACGAGTCCCTCCGGGTGGACAGCGGCGATGGGTTCCCACGGCTGTTGTGGAGGGCAAGGTCAGTGAACACGCTCTGATCGAGCTCTGGTCCGTCTGGAGAGACGGGGACCGGCTCGGCCAGCGAGCTGTGTTTGACGGAGTTGAGGTTTTGCGCTCGGACTCGCGACCAGCAGGCCGAGCGGAAGCTCTCGGCCTCGAGCCAGAACCGGACGAGGTGGTCGGCGCCCCGCTGCTCCATGCAGTGCAGGAAGTGGGGCATTGCCACATTGTCTCTGAGGACCTGGTCCACTGTCTTGGACATCCGAGAGCGCGTCTCCTGGGGCTGATAATTCACGCTGGAATGCCCTGGAACGAACAAGTTCACTTAGTTTAGGAACATCGCTTTAAACTCCTGTTCGGTATCAGTGAGCTGTTTAACAACAAAGTCTTTAAAAACTCTTTAAAAAAATGCTGTTGTGGGGCGTGCTCCGGTGGCGTAGAGGTTAGCGCGCCCCACGTTTGGAGGCCCTCTGTCCTCGACGCGGCCGTCGCGGGTTCGATTCCCGGACCCGACGACATTTGCCGCATGTCTTTCCCCCTCTCCTCCTCCCTTCCTGTCAGCCTACTATGAAAAAAGGGAAACTAGAGCCCACAAAAAGGATCCCCTGGTGGGGAAAAAATAAATAAATAAAAAATAAAAATGCTGTTGTCTATGACATGTCAAGGCGCCTTCATTCAAGCTGAGGATAAAAACAATGGAAGTTGAAGCAGAGCCCTTCTTTTATCTTCTAAGATTTATGGTATAAATATATTAGGAATAATAAATAAAACAACAAAATATATTGGGAAAGACACATGATCAATACTGATTGAAAATACTTCCAAAAGAATATTCAGTAACTCTTAATTTGAAGGGTTGTGCATAACACCGACATAACACCTGTTATGAACATGAAGGAGTCTTCATGAATGTTTGACTGTTGTGATGAAGTGTCATTATTTACTGACACAACAGTCAGACATTCTGGAGGATGTTGGTCATGTGACAATGACAGTAATGCAGCAAAGGATTGTGGGTAGCTTAATTGAAGCAAAGAAGAAGTGGTGAAGTCCTCAGCATGTTCTTTTTTTCCCCCCCAAGATGTTGAAAGGGAGTGAAATATAAACAAATAATATACACATTATCAGTAAACGTGTCATCTGCCTTAATGGCAATTATAATATCGGATATCGATATATTGGCCCAAATTTTCATAGCAGTGCATCCCTAAAATATACTTTACCAATTCAATTCAAAAATACCATGACCTTTTTTGTTATTCTGCTCATTTTTGAAGTAAGTTGACTGGTGACCCCAAGTAAAGTCCTGACCTTCACCACCACATGGATACTGTGAGCCATGCTAACCTCCCTGTGTCTCCTATGTTCCTGTAATAAGTCCTGAATAATCTACGAAGGTGGGATTGGTAGAAGTAATCATTTTGAATGCTCCTTTTAATATATTGTCATATTGTTAAAGGGAAGTCTGAATCCACTAAAATTGGTATCGTCTTCAAGATATCGACAAAACTCTGATTGGTGCGTCTACATTTCCACATCACGCTGCGTTATTGATCCCAGCCTCTGAGGTCACACCAGTTTTTAAGTTGAATATTCAGAGGGAGGAGTTCACCAGTGGGCCAGTAGGTGGCCTAAGACTTTGCGATTTCACACCAAAAAAATTAATAAAATAAATAAAATCTTCTCTCAACACCGTCAAGAATCAGCAAGTTCATGGCTTATACAGTGGATAGAAATCACACAAAATCAATTTTAGGAAGGCCTAGTCACATGGGACCCCAAACATAGAAAATCCCCCCAAAAAACACAATTTTACTATTCATCTGAACAGGAGACAGAATGACTTTGACTAAATCCTATTAACTAATGCTACCCTCCCCCCCACCGTCTGTGCTGCCTTGAATCTTAAATTAAATTCTTGGAGGATCGTCCCTCATGTCTGCTGCTTCTGAAAGCTGTTAAAAAATTTTAACTCCTCAACTTTTTTATTTCTAAATATTCTTTTGCTTCCAATCCATACCCCTATATAACAAAAAGCTCTTTATGATATAGCATCTAACATGCTAATTCGGTAAAACGCTGTTTTAATTACAACAATGAGGCAAAGAAAACCACACAGTGTTGTTTAGAATCCCGTCTGTCAAGTTTGAACTTTTACAACCGGCTGCAACCTAAGAATGAAATAACCAAAGCAGTCGCCTCCACCTTTCCTCACATCCTTTCTTCCCTTTGTTACAACCACAACCTGGTGACAACAGAGCGCGCCAGGCTGCAGCACAGGTTCCTCCACCTTTGAGTCACCTGGACTAGCTAGTGCAGTTCCCGTCTGCCGCTTCTGTCAGGCACACAGCTGCTTACTGCAACTGTCCCAGAAGGTGACATAGAGCCACCTAATTATAGTTTGTTTTTCTTTCCAAAAAGAAAAAAAAAAAAAAAAGGTGGAGAAGTTGCTCCACTGTGCGTCAGGGCTAAAGTTTACCTGACAGTTGTCAGAATGAGTGTGCGTGCTTCCACGTACGAGCGCCTCGGGCAGAAACATAGAGGAATGGTGACAGCTGAGCGACGCAGCAGGATGTTTAAGATGCTGCCGTCGTGACGAGAAACGGGCTAAAGGACATCGCCTGAGAACTGCCTGCCTCCACGGAGATTAACTGGATTCTCGCTTGGGAAAGATTTCTGAAGCAATCTTTAAGATAATTTTCCTCAGATTTTAGTGGCCGTTATTTGGCTAGACATATGTCCTTGTTTAAATTGTAGGCAACGTTCCTAAATATTTTCTGGACGGACAGATGGACGGACGGAACTTTAAAACCACAGGCCAGAGAAATGCGTTATATAATATTTTCCCACAATGCACATCCTCCCTGTTCCCATACTCACTACATATACTTCAATAAAAGGCCAGAGTTTTCTGGACAGCGTAGAACCCTTCTGTAAACAAAAACAACTTTACCATTTTGTCATTCTGCTAAACTGAAACATTTCTTCTTATTTTTTTTTTTTTGGCTTTCTTTGCCTGCCACACATCTCTCCCTCTCCTTGTTCATCCATCTGCTGTCATCTCAAGCGTGACGGAAACACAGAGAGGCTTGCTGCGTACCGAGGTCTCCGAAGTGCGCTGCCTCCATGTGGCTCGGCTGCTTCTTGAGGATGGCAGTGCGGCCCCGGGCGAAGGAGTCCATGTTGGCTGATATGGCACTGATGGCCACGTGGCTCGGCCCGGCGGCGTCCAGGACGGCATTGTGGTTCTTCAGTCCGTGTGATGGAGAGTGGGGGCTGACTGGAACTGGGTCAAAAAAATAAGAAGAATAAAAAATGAAATACAAGCTGAAAAATTACAGCGATGTTTTCTAAGTGACCTGACCAGGTGACGTCAGTGTGACGTGGAGGACAAAGCCTTTGATTGTGGGCGTTTTTGAAAGAGCTCTTAGTGTGCGCAGGCCATAAAAAGAAGCCTGAGAGGACAAACTGTGCAGTGTTTGACTGACTGCTTTGTGTTTCACTGATAGCAAGAGCTTGGATCCTAATGATACATTAACTCTGTTTAGAATAACTAAAGCAAACCTAAGCCTACAAAAACAAAAACTCTCTTAAATCACATCTGTAAAAATCCAAGGTTGTCTTCCATGCTTAGATAAAAACTCATTTTTTTAAAACCCCTCCCAAGGCTAACAAACAATTCAGTTGTTTTGTAAAAGCGTTCATTCCCCTTGAATGTTGTTATCTCACAAACACAAGCTTCAATGTAACTTCTGCAAATTTCATGTGGCAGACCAACACAGAGTAGCACAGAGCTAAAGTGGATACAAGGTTTTCTCACTTCTGGACCATTCTAACATGAATATCTTTGGATGCAAACTGATCCATTATCCTCCTGAATAGGGTTGAAACGACTAATGTTCACCTCCACAAGCTTCTCACGACACACTTTCCAATTTAAACCCCCTTCTGTGATACTTTACAACGCCGGAGGTAAAGACCAACTCACCTTTGTTAACTTTAGCATCCGTTACTCTCTCGGGTTCCTTGCTTTTGGCTGTAGAGAAAAGGATAAAACAGGCGACGTGTAACTGAAGGTGTAAACACTCGGGATCATGATACAAGGTGAGAGCAGCTGGACAGAACGGAGATCCACGGTGAAGGGAGACGGGGGGGGGCTGCCGCGACGTAGAAAAACAATATCTAGTTACTTGATGACACGGTCGGGAATCTGATATGCTGGATACTGCAAAAGAAATAAAAAATGATCATGCACGACATGGGAACTTATGCAGCATTGGCCCCTAAAGGCCTTTCAGCTCTAAAGAACTAAAATATTCATCAACCCAAGCAAACTGTGCTCAAAACTACTTACATAGGGCCAGGTGTTTTTGAATGATCAGCGTGAGAATCCCTGACTAAACATCAATTCCTGTCAGTGTTTTTAAGTCTCCCGTTCCCTAGTTAACAGTGACTCTTAATTAGATTTGCATGGCATTCTTCAAACAATCCCTTGCTCCCAACTTGTTAAACCCTCCATCCAGATTATTTTGTGTGGATCTAAACAAATCTGGGTTTCTATATATTGACACTGAAAGAGAAAGAGAGACTGCAAGACTTCTGAATGTAAAATGTGAAATGACCTGGTGTCTGTGTGCATGGGGGATGAGTGAACAGAAGGCAGCCGAATCCCTAGTCGATCATTTTATGACGTTAAGGAGCTACGTTTTTGAAGCAGAAAAAAACTTTTTGTAGGTATCGGCCGATCGCCCAAAATTAAAAATATCTGAGCCCATCAATCGGTTCACCCCACCATAGCCTATAAAATGGGTCTGGCACTCCTTGAGTGCCACCGTTCTACAAATGCACAAATGGTTAATGACCACACCTTTGCAAAACTTGCTGACATGAAAAGGAGGAATTTCAGCCTTTTGATTCGGGTGTGTTGGAGCAGAGATGCATCCAACAGTTGCAGAACAGTTACACTCGAGGACTGGAGCTCCAGATCCCTTGGTCTAGCGCTTCAGCAATTGCTTCCCGTTATCAGCTGGAGCAGGACATGAGTTTGCTGCAGATTGTAGCCGAGTCAGGATATATAAGAAATATTGGAACATAGACAACATCCACCAGACCAGCCCATGGAGACTTGGAGACCCCGGAAGTAAAATGTCTGAAATGACTTTTTAAAAAAAACAAAAAACTTCCTTTTATTTAAAAAAACAAAACAAAAAACCTGTATGCCCACTTGGACCTCCCAACAAGCGGAGCCACTAGCTTCCTGTTAGGACTGATTACCATCACTGCTCAGAGCATCCACTGTCTTTTCAAGACTTCCTCTTTTTTTTTTTGCAAACAAGCAGCGTCAGCAACTCTGATGCAACCAATAAGAAGGGATAAAAGCCACTTGTCTCACTCGTTAGGATAAAAAAGATGTATTAACTGGGCTGGTTTTCTAAAGAAACATGAAATCACTGCAATTTGATGGCGTGCTGAGAAAGACTGCATAGTTAGCAACAACGAGCTGAAACCACAGTGATCTAACAGAGATGCTCTGTAATACATTCAGTTACTGAAGGTAATCTGGGAGATGTTTACCTGTATTATAGAAATATTTGATATTATGCAACTACTAACGTCAGACAGATTAAAATTTGAAAAGTGGTCAGCCATTTCTAAACCCTGGTGTTGTTCAAGAGTGTATTGCATAGAAGACATGTCAGGCTCCTCTCGTTATAAACAAAACATGATTTACTACAAAGTGCTCCAATGTGTGCAACATCTGCAGTCACGCCTTATTACTTTATGACAGGTGACAAGTCTGTGCTCACTCAGCTCAACGAGACTGAATGAAACTAAAGTTAGCATGCTACATCCATTTCCACATATGACTACCGTGCAGATAACGACAGCTATACGAGCCAGAAGTAATGCAGAAGGAGGCTCCATACAGCGATGCAGCTCGCGAGTAGTTTCGAGCAGACAGCACGAGGCAGCTTTAGTGCCAACCAGACCAACAACAGGTTTGGTTAGCTTAAAGAGGCCAGCGCTAAGCTAACCGCGCCACTGCAGCAGGTTAGCGGCGGCAGGAGAACACCACCACCACCCCGGCGTCTCTGTCCGTTTTAAACCCCGCTGTTTTTAAATCACATCTCTGTCGTGTTGCCGTGTGGGCTTCTCCGTCTTCGGCGGGACTCTTCCCCGATAGCCGTGGCTAACGCTGCAGATCAGCAGTTTGAGCTTCTTCCTCACCTTTCCTCTTAAAAAACGACATGACGGGTTTCGCACTCTGGACGCTTCCTCTGCTCACTATCACCGTCCCAGGGACGTGCCACGAATCCCTTCATTCAAACGCATCGGCTCCGTACACTCCTGAGGCGGAAGTCGGTTTTATTTCGGAATCTCCTCCGGTCTGCGCTGTCAAATCAAAATTATCCCCAAATCCAAGCCGAGCTCGGTGGCCATATTGTCAATAAACGACTAACTTCCGGGCTGCTTCTGGGTGCAGCATTGTGGGAAATGAAGTACTTGCCCGCTCTGGTCGCAAGATGGTGCTGTTTGTCCGCAGTGTATTAACGTTAGAAGTTTCAAATGTAAACACACAATATATATTTAGCAGTATATTTAGATTTTCTTTTTCAACAGATACATATTTTAGCTCCACCAGCTTTAAAAAAATAGAGTTTTTTCCTCGTTCTTTTGGATTTTACAGGAGGTCTTGGCTTTGACTAGGACATTCTATCAGGTATATGGCTTAATATAATCAATGTTTGTCATTTTTAGCCTTTAACATTTATTTCACACTACCCATCTTCCCATCACCTCTGACAAGCTTCCTTGTACCAGCTGGAAAACATCCCACAGCTATCGCCGTCATGTTTTACCATGAAGACTATTTACAATGATGCCAAGTGTTCACTTCCATATACTAAAAAATTTAACGTACAAGTAAATAAAATAAAAGTGGAAATCACAAATGTAAGATTTACAAAAAGGCTAAAATGGAGCAGTTTGAATTTCCAGAGGAATTGATGTCCTAACTCAGAGTGTGAAAACGTCAACAAGGTAACAGCTCATCTAAATCAAATATAATACTGCAGTTCTGAGTGGAACCCTACAGCTTAGACTGAATGGTGTTTCTTTCTGCGGTCATGTAAAGCAACATACTGTGAGCTCCAAAATAACAGGAAATATTTTCTGCACATCTGAGTCACATTTAATGAGGCACAGTTTGCATCAATTGAGGAACTATTTCTCGATTTCTCAATAGGCAAATTACAACATTCTTTGTAGGGAATCATGGTGACAAGGTCTTGCTCCTTGTGGTCAATTCATGAAGTTCGGGATTTCTTTAAAATCCCAGCTGCAGTCACCTGCAGATCTACAGACAGCTTAGAAATAAGGAAAGGTATATCATCTGGGCCAAGAGCAACAGAATTATTTTCTCTTTACAGATTTTGAGAACAGTTGGGACGAGAATATTTTGCAAATAGACATTTTAGTCTGCACAGTAAATGAGTTGGTTTCTTGTCTTAAAAACTATATAGAAACAACATTTGACTCTTCAGTTTCTTTTCAGTGTCCTGCGCTCGTAGAGCTTGTCCACATTGACAGATTTGACATTGTAACTTCAGCTCTAGCTGAAGACCTACACACACACACATGTTCTGTCTTTCCTATTGCACATACACATCTAACACATACCTATTTACTCACTCACTCCATACAAGTGAAGATTTCTTGCCACATTGTTCAGGACCTTGTTGTCACGTGGTGCTGAATTTTTATTTTCTCCCTACAATTTCTTGTCTTTTAAAGATCAACACCCATCAGCCTGACTCAAATGTCATGTCCTCTTGACGTTCCCATTCTGAATAGATGGTAAGAGAAACAAGCCGTTCGGAACAAGCTGTTTACGTAGCGATGCCGAGAGATTATCTGGTTCTGGACAATCTGGTCACAGTCGCATTCTGTACAATAAGTTAGCCGAGTAGGAGAGATGACAAACTGGCAAATGAAAAGTTTTTCTGTTAGACGGGTGACAGGAGTTCAGAGACTTAGCTGTAAAAGGGATGCGAGTTTATTATGTCATTACATACTGAAAATGTAGCTGAGCAATGATAAAATACAAACTGAGATCATCTTCTTTCAGGATAATTCACCTTCTAGAATTTACTGCATTATTCATTTAGACAGTATTTTAAAATTTGAAATACTTGTATCCCATGATCAAAGAATTTTCCCCAGATGTTGGTGAATCTGAATGAGACATCATTCATACTTTTTAAATCATATTACGATTGAAGCATCAAGGTCCTCGAAGCACTTTTTTCACAGAGACAATGTCAGTACACTACAAATAACTTCCTTTGACAATTGTTCGTCAACAGCAGACTTGATTTAAAATCAGAAATGATTAGGATGGACATATAAATTGCGTACTATCAGTACGATGTACTTATACAGCCAAACCTCCATTGTCATCACTGTTTATGAAGGTTCTTTTCAATCTCGACCAACAGTGTGTGTGTCTTTGGGTCTGTCAATGCGATAGACGAACTCTGCGGGGAGGAAGTAGCCCAGGTACTCCACGGTGTCGGGCGTGGTGTCGATATAGTAGTGACCACCTTCTCCGTGGTGGCTGAAGCCATGGGTGTGCTCCACACGCAAATCCAAGCCCTGGAAACCCAGGACAAAAGAAAGTGACTGCAAACGCCACAATCTGTTCTTCAGCATCTTTACTGAGCTGCTTGCTTTACTCACAGGGTCTCTGGATACGAGCACAGACTGGCAGATGAGCGGAGCGCTGACCTCAAAGTGCTTCAGCCAGCGGTTGACTTCGTCGTCGGTGTTGAGAGGGCAGGCTGAGAACTCCCTCGGCTATCGATGATCCAAAGCACAGAAATAAATCAGTGAATCGTCAGGCCTGGTTTCAGAGACCAGTGAACCATCATCAGCAAGACAATGTTTATTCTGCGCATAACAAATGTTGAATGGCACCTTTCTCTTCTTATTGCACCTGACTCTAGGTGGGTCCACTTCCCTTTCAACAACGTTGTCCGATGTTTCCATTTCAATGGACTGCATTCTTCTCTCTTCTTTGGATTCTTAGATATATCACTTTTTCTTGTAAATGCTGTGAATATCTCACTCTTGCTCAGTGTCAGTATTCAACAGAGTAGTGACTCAAACAAAACTGAACGTGTCTCGAACGGCTGCTCAGCGGCTGTGACAAAGTTTGATCAACATGACGAGCCTAAATAGAGGTAGTGTAGTGACACTGCACTATTGTGACATCACATTGTTTTCCTTATAATTCAAAAATACTTGATTGATCCCAAAGGTAAATTAAATGTTATTAACTCAGGTTCTTCAAAAGCGCTCTTGTAGATTGTGATGGTTGTTGCAGAGAAGATCTCTTGTAGTGGTCTGTATTACAGCGAGTCTGAATTGTTTACAAGCAACATAAATAAACCCTCTTTTGGCTATCCTCTCGTCAGTTAACACCATGTTTAGAATAATAATTACACCTATAATTACATATTTTTTGCTGAATTAAGATATAATTTGATGGCTATGGAAGGCTAGTAGACTAACAAAAGACTTGGTTCTTAAGGACATAAAGAGGATCCCTTTGTTACTGCGCACTACAGGTCAGCTGGCTGAGAGAAGGACACATAAAAATAATAGAATAGTTCAGATTTTTAGCACAACAGGTAATACCAACAATAACAACTTCCCAGGCGCATCTAGACCAACTCTTTTAGAATTGGTGTTGCCACGAACATTTTGGCAATCAGCTTTGAATCAAAAACAATTAGATCAGGTTAAACTTTTTTTCTCAATGTTATCAGAATCTCAGCCTAATCCAGTATTTACCATGATGTGGATTTTAGCCTTCCCTTTCTGGATGACGAAGGTGCCTCCCAGAGCCAGGCTCTTTTCTGGATACTGCGCTTCCAGAGTCTTCCTCAGTGCTGTTACCAGACTGTTACTTCCTGTCCTCCGTTTGGCTCGCACCTCTATGACCTGGAGAGACGCACGCAGGCAGAGGGGAACGATCAGCTTCATCAGCTCCTTGACCTTCAGTTAATGTTTGAGAGCACACTTGTGATGGGGCAAAAGTGCATGCAGTTAATAACAGAGTTGGGTTAATCGTCCCCCCAAAATTACTCATTACCTTCCATTGATTTTAAAATATCTGCCTTCACTCATTTCTTGCAAGATTCACATCCACTTTGACACTGATACCTTTCCAGGCTTCCCCTCGCAGGCATATAGATTCCCCAGGAGTCCAAAGTTGCAGTCAGAGAATTTGTCACTGTACTTTTCTTGCAAACACTGACCATCAGCTGGATTGATGGAGGAGAAGTAGCTCCCGTTGACAGCTGGTCTTCCTTCAGCCTCAGTGAGAACAAGAGGCATGAGCTGTAGGACACAGTGTTCGTTTTATTAACTATTGATTTTTTTATTTTTTATTTTTTTAAATGTAAATTTCTTGCATATAATAATTTACCTCAGCGTTCATCCCAGTAATTCTGGAAGGGGCGGCTCCTGCTCCAAGGATAAAAGCTCCCGGTAGCTCCAGCTCCTTGGATATTACGTTCATATTGTATTCCTAACATAACATAAGGACAAAGAGTGAAAAACTCTTTATTAAAATGGACAGCATTTTTTTTTTGTATCTCTGCAAGGACTGCTCTTAAGTTGCATTTTATTTTTTACAGCACTTTACAATTTTACAATTTATAGCATTTTATATTTTATTTTATTTATCTACAACTAGTTGTTACTGTGTTTTGTCTCTATGCTGCAACTGCGAAGTAATTTCCCTGCTGGGATGAATAAAGTACTTCTATTCTATTCTATTCTATGCAAAATCTGCAAGCTATGCATAAAAAATAAAGATAAAATAAAAAACCTTATGTGTTTGAGGCAAAGGGATCAGATATGGTACACCTCCAACATCAGTAATGCGAGGTTTACCACACAGACCTTCAGGACATGAACAGAAAAGGCAAAGAAATGTAACAAATACTCCAGGACAGCATTATTCAAGAATTTTTATTCCTGAATTTTGATCTATGAAATACCTTTGACAGGAAAAAGGAAAGGCTCCTTGGTGAGATCTGGACATTCCACAACGCTCACTTGAACTTCTGCAAAATTGGCTTCCAGCCCAGCCTGCAACACTGTAACCAGCAAGCAGCGCTGTCAAACTGAAAACCCAATTTTATAAACATGCATGGGGAACTTTGTCTCTCTTTCTCTAGTGGTCCCTACCTCCTCGCAGCTCTTCGAGGGCCGGGGCGTGCAGCTGGACTTTCTCTGTTTTGCTGATGTCTGCCATAACTTCTTCCACGGTGACAGTGAATCAGTTCTGGGGCTGTTAGCTCTGCGGAGACAAGCAGGAACAGTTAGGGTTAAAGTCCAACCAAAGAGAAAACACAGGCGAGAAGATTCCTCCTCATTTCCGGTTTACAACTGGGAAAACTAAGATTTTTTGTTTGTTTGTTTGTTTTATTTCAAACAAATAATATTGGAAAATTTGTCTTGAATAACAACAAGCATTTATCAGATATATCATTGTATATGCAGCTATATATGTTAGTTTTAGTTCTAACAACAGCATTCACTAAGAACGAAATGTATAATATTTCAAATGTTAACATGTAGCGAACTGGCGAAATATTGATCGTAGAAATCTCTACAACAGACTTCTTGGATTAGTAAAGTACTTTCTACAAAGTCACTTAGATGCACTAAAGTTGATTTGTCTCAAAAAGAAATTGTGAATGTGAAGCCTTAAATGTTGTTGTTTTTTCCCATAAGAGATAATATAAACAACAACTATTACTTTTATTATTATTATTATTATTATTATTATTATTATTATTATTATTATTATTATTATTATTATTATTATTATTATTATTATTATTATTATTGTTAGTTATTAGTTCTAACACAGCATTCACTAAGATACGAAATGTATAATATTTAGGAAACATATTAACTACACATGTAGCGAACTGGCGAAATATTGATCGTAGAAATCTCTACAACAGACTTCTTGGATTAGTAAAGTACTTTCTACAAAGTCACTTAGATGCACTAAAGTTGATTTGTCTCAAAAAGAAATTGTGAATGTGAAGCCTTAAATGTTGGTTTTTTTCCCCATAAGAGATAATATAAACAACAACTATTACTTTTATTATTATTATTATTATTATTATTATTATTATTATTATTATTATTATTATTATTATTATTATTATTAACGTAACCATGTAAAGAGGTGACCAAGATACAGCGGTAGTGCATTTTTTAGGAAACATATTTAGAATATTGACAATATTGTAAATGTAAGATGTAAATTCACATCTTAAGCCTTCAATTCCAGCAGAATGTATATCCATTCCATTCCATCTGCTTGATTCAGTCCTACAAATATTTTTAGATTAATTGCCAAGACAAAATAATCAAGCAAACATACTAAAGTTCTTGAGTCACTTTTTGGATAAACTGTACTTTTAGGAACAGTTTTACAATGCAGTCTTGCTTTTAATATATTATTTTTAAAGTATTGATACTCAGAATATCAAAATAGTCTTGAGTAATATTTCTGGATGTGACTAACTCCAGTGAATGAAGAGCAGAAATATTTTATTTAATGCAGATACAGACACATGCCTACAGAACATACAAAGCAACATAGATTTCTTTCTGCTTAACCTCCTGCTGTGCTATTTGGTGGTAAAATAAATACAATGTATACAACATATATTCATTTGTATTAAGGATTTCATTTCAGTCTTTAAAATGCCAAAATCTGCCCAGATTTCTATACTAAAAAACAACTCATTATTAAGTTATTACTTGAGCAACTTTAAATTTTTTTTTTTTTTTTTAATCAATAGCATTTTTACTCTTACTAGAGTAATGTCTTGGACTTTTTACTTTTGCTTGAGTAAAAATATGTCAAAGCAGTGCTCTTACTTGAGCACGTGTTTTTGGTACTTTACTCCCCTCTGCTTTGCTCCCAACGTGTTCGCGCTTCCCATATAATTTTTTTAGCTTTCGAGTGTGAGGAGTCAAAACTGCCACTCACAATATGGCGGCGAAGTTAACGCCTGACCCGGACGCTCAGGCGACGCTAAGTTCGTCACGATGCTAATGCTTAAACACTTCCCGGGTTTATCCGTACACGCGTCTTCCACTCACCGCTGTTTTGGTGCCGCTGTTTGTCTTCTTCAGACAAACCAAATGCTTCGTTCAGGGTGTTTTCCCGTCTGCATCTGCGGTGTTCGTGATTCCTCTCTAAGTTACTGCTATCACGATGTCAGAAGCAGTTCCTTCTTCCTCTTGTGTTCTCCCAGATAACTTCCCAGAAACTGATGTGGCAGCTCAGCCAGGTGACATAATGTTGGTAAACTCTCCTCCTGATGACGCGAAGGAGATATCAAATCATTTGATGTCTTCTCTGGAGCGGCACAGTGGACAGGATACAAACAGGTAAAAACTAAAATTGCCGGAGTTGCCGGAGTGAGTCTGATGTACCTTATTGTCTGATGTACCTTATTGAAAGTGTTTGTGTGTTTATAGTGATTCAGAGGACAGCTTGTTCATCACTCAGAAATGTGCACCTCAACGACGGAGGCGCTCAAACCGGAGGTCAAACTTCAGGGCCCACAGAGATTCACCAGAAGATGAATATGACGCATCCACCTCTGAGGAGGAACATCCAGAAGACGGAGAGCAGCAGCAGAAGAAAAGCTGCACAACACCGAAGTTCACCTTTCATTTCCTCAAGGAGAGAAGGGTGACGAGGTTACCATCTTATCAGAACAGAAAACTTCATGTACGACCACAAAAAGAAAACTTAAATGCCCTTTTCCTTATGTTGAAGACTTAAAAAAAGAAAGTGCACATGCATTTTGATTGCAGTATTACGCCATGGGAGGTTACTTCAGATATACGGAGCAGCTTTGGGACAGCTATCAAACAGGGGAAGATCTGCTGCTGTCTTTACCAACTGTGGACCAGGACGGAGAGGCCATATCTCCTTTGTCAGAGTAAGTTTGTTTAACCAAAACATGTACATACACTTAAAACTCTCCAACAAAATTTTGTTGAAGAGGCATAGAAAACACTTTACCTTCTATACGAGTGAGGAGTTTAGACATACCTTTGAATAATAGTGCTGCTGTTAATCAAAGGCAGATGAATGAGGTTAATCCCGTAAGACTTGTTTTTGCAAAGTTCCTTAAAAACATTAAAAAGGGCTTGCATATAAATATATTTAACCCATGAAATTTTGCTGAACAGATCAGGTGCAGTTCTGTTCAGGTAAAAGGTAATTACCTTAACCCCTCTTAAGATCTTAATTGGCAAAAAATAATATTATTTTAATATTTTTAAAAAGTCAAAGATCATCCAGTGTTTTGAGGATAGTTTTTTTTTTTCTATTCAAATGTTGGTGAAACACTCTTTTATTATGTTCTGATGACCTGGATATAAAGAGAGCAGATTTGGATGTACGTCAACCAAGAAAGTATATCGTCTTGGTAGAAGTTATATCCAAGCCATAAATTTCTCTCGAATGTTGATCACCAGATCAGTATTATCAATATCATTATTATGTCTGAAAGTCATGCTAGAAATTAAATAATGTTTCTTAATTTAGAAGCAGTTGTGCAATGGTGCTATACTTTCATTCTGGCTGTAGAGCAGTGGTAAAGAGGATAATGTTGCCCCACACTTCTGTTTCAGAGAGGAAGACGAAACTACAGAAAAAGAGATCCGAGTGGTGGTGAGTGTGCTGCTAGCTTCTAAGGAAGAAAAAAGAAAGCTTGTTAAAGTTCTTCCTGAGAACATACAATTTTTGTCAACTCACAGGAAAAGAAGCTCTTTGTGGTGTCGAAAACAAAGAACTCCCAACCTTGGTGCAATCCCAGAAAGAGATCCAGTGAAGAAACGCAACACAATGAAGAGCAGGACAATGCTGCAGGCGAGCCACAGGGAGGAGTGGGAATGATTACCCGCAGAAGATCAATGCGGATATCCTCGTTGAGGGGACTGTCCTCTTCAAAAACAAAGGAGTCAGATGAAATCCCGGAAGAGACGAAGTCGGTCGATGAACGAGTGTCAACGTCTGGAAACCTCCCTGCTGAAACTGAAATGGGAAGGAAGAGCAGATCTCGAGGAAAAGAAAGTAGACCAAGTGGTCTTATTCCTGAAGAGAATGAACGGATGCTTGGTAACGAAAGCGTCGCCACATGCCGGGGTCTGAGTGCAGAGCAGAGCGATAGAGAAGCAACGGGCCCTCATACTGGGGCAGATGAACAAACCGGTGTACGAGATGATGATATAGAGTGTAGAACAATCAAGGTAAAGAAGAGGAAGAAAGAAAAAAAGGACAGAGAAGATGACAAATGTGTAGAAGAAGGAAAAGATCAGACTCTAGAGGGAGTCGGGGGTCATCAGACTGCTCCCTCTGCAAACCTGATTATCACTGAGACAGTGGAAGCTCCTTGTATGGAGAAGAAGAAAAAGAAGAAGAAGAAACTTGAAAACCAATATCTCGGACAGGAGGCGGATGAAAAATCAGACCAACAGAAGGAGGAGGATTTTGTTGTGGTGTGTGAAACTGAAAATGTTGATACAGACTCTTTAAAGACCAACAAAGCTGCAGAGACTGTGACGAATGACGTACATGTCCCAAAGAAAAGGAAGAAAAATAAAAAATACTCTTCAGATCTGAATCAAACAGGAACAGAACAACCACAGGCAATAGATCATTCAAGTAATGGTGAAGTTTTACAGGAAATGCTGGAGTCCAATGGGTTTAAAAGAAAAAAACACAAAAAGAAAAAGAACCAGTCGCCTGATGACAATCAGACAGATGTGGACTTATCAAACGATGTTCCGACAGTGCCAGAAAATACAGACTTTGTTTATAAAAGGAAGAAAAAGAAAAAATACTCTTCAGATCTGAATCAAACATCAACAGAACAACCACAGGCAACAGATCATTCAACTAATGGTGAAGTTTTTCAGGAAATGCTAGAGTCCAATGGGTTTAAAAGAAAAAAGCACAAAAAGAAAAAGAACCAGTCGCCTGATGACAATCAGACAGATGTGGACTTATCAAACGATGCCTCGACCGTGCCAGAAAATACAGACTTTGTTTATAAAAAGAAGAAAAAGAAACATGTGTCTGACCAAGTTGGACTTGCGGAAGAAGATGAAAGTGTAGAGAAAACTCCAAAAGACAGGCAAGATATTGAACCGAAAACCAAGAAGAAGAAGAAAAAGAAGGGCGATATCAGCGAAAGTAACTCAGAGGACATGTTGGCATCTGGTGACTATTCGGAGCTTGTGCGCAAAAAGAAAAAGAAAAAGAAAAGGACTTCTTCCGTCCTTTCTGCTGATGATGAGGAACAGTCTCCATCTGCTCATGAGGGCTGTCCTGAAAAGCCTGAGGTCAGCGCTGGCGAGTTAGCCGTGGAATCAGCAGACGTTTCTGAACATTTGCAAGAATCAAAAGATGGCAAGAAGAAAAAGAAGAGGTCAGCAACTGTCCCCGAGAGTGAGGAAAGGGAGCTGGAGGAAACATCTGAAGCGCTGGTCAAGAGTAAAGAGAAACGCAAGAGAACTGAAAGGCTCACAAAAAGTTTGGAGAGCATTGAGCAATCTCAAACCGAAGAGGCGGTGGTTGTGAAGAAGAAGAAGAAGAAGAAGAAAAGCAGACAGGAGGATCCGGATGAGGAGGACAGAACAAATCCTGGGGCTGGTTGTAAGTTTAACGCAACGTCATCTAAAACATTTCCAGCAGAACTGGAGACGTCTTCCTCTCGCTGTGTGGAGAGGAAAAGAAAGCGTAATGCAAAAAGAAGACTTCATAATCCAGATAAAGACTTTCTTTCAGACTTAAACAACTGAGCAGATAGATCACGATGTCATAAGGTTTATTTACTTTTATTATGAACTATCCACTGTTTTAGGGTGACAGTGTTGAAATTTAAAACCTTTTGGGTTCTGAATTAAGTTTATTTTCTATATTTAATTTTGTATCAAAGCACTTTTACACCTGAACAGTTCTGAATAATTTTTAAATTGAGACATAATGTACAAAAACTTCAAGAATATTTACAAAAACTATACATTCAAATAAAAGAAAAAAATGTCAGGCTTGGAGACTTCTCCCTTTTTTTTTTCCTTCTAACATAAGTCATTATGGACAAACACTTCAATCCGAACTTCATCAGGTCACGAGATATATCTCCAATTTTTAAGGTCTTTGTCGCACTTTAAAGTTATAAGCTCACTTTTTATGTTCTCTTTGGTTTTTGCTTCTTCCTGTCTTATTGAATTTTCAGGCCTTGATACAAGATTTGCTTCGCAGTGGATAGTAACTAACTGTTAGTTACTAATGGTAACTAATGGTAATGTGATTCCCATTTTGAAAGGTAATGACACAAAAGTTGTAAATGAGCTAATTAGAAACTTAAAACGTGCCTGGTTCAGACTTTAGAAACGGCCAACTTCCCTGAGTTTTTTTTGGGGGGGGACACAAAAAAATATGCTGTTAATATTTTACAAAAAATTGCACCTCATATCTAAGTGGTGGGCTCATTTCACATGTGGTGGTTTTATTAAGCTACTGTTTGTAGTAATTTGTATTAATTTCAACAGCACAAAGAAATGTGAAAATTATACTTTTCTTTGGGACCAGCATTGAGTCAAAAAGATTTGTGCTTGCAAATATGCAGCCCTAACTATTAATGTTTTGTAATTTGCAACATATTTTTTAATTGTATTTATTTATTTTTTTGGTATAAGGCACCAAAACATCTCCAGGATAGAAACCCTTATTCTGGTAAATCCTGCTATGCATGGTGCCATTTTCCTTTCCCCGTTTCAATTTTATCTATCTGTTTGTCTAATAATTTTCATTTAGCTTTTTCTGTGTGTTTAGCTTAGAAAAATTGTGTTTGGGATGGCAACATGAGTGGGTGTGGCCCGGGCCGCGATTCTCCACACAGTAACAGCTGACTGAAGAGGTCGCTGGCCGAGCACGCTCCTTTACGTCAACACGCAGCCCCAACAGAGGATTTAAAACGGCTAGTCTGTGCGAGCCTCCGGTTGGAAACTTTCCAACCACGGAGAGACCAGCGCGTCAGCGGCATCCACACACCGCTCGGCAGCGGCTCCCACCTTCTAGTCATGTCCAATGGCAGCAGCAGCAACAACAACAACAACACGGCGCGGTTTGACGCGGCCAGGAGAGTGGCGATCTTCGGAGGGACTCACGGGAACGAAATGTCCGGCGTGACACTTGTTAACCTGTGGACGCAGAACAGCGCTGAGATCCAAAGAAAGGGACTGGAGATCAAGCCCTTCATCACGAACCCGAAGGCTGTGGAGAAGTGTGTTCGATACGTGGACACGGACCTGAACCGAGCCTTTACTCAGGAGAACCTCAGGTAAACAAACACTGGGTCGGATGATGGGTCTGCACGGGATTCTGCTGTTGAAACTTTGTGTTAGAGATCCACAAAATGCACCAATGACTCCAGTAGCGGTTTAGACTTGGTTTTATTCTGTTTTACGAGATATTTGAACGCACTTACGCAACATGAAGTGTTGTATGAATGACAACGATGTACAAAACAGGCGCGCGCGGGGCTAGGACGCACATTGTAACATAACTTTCACTGTATATTACAAAGGTCACCCAAGTCTTGTACCTATAGTCCTTTCTCTGTCACGTCACGTGGATCAGCATCAGCATGTTGGTATCATAGGTTGGTGTTTGTGTCCAGTAGCCAATAACAGCGGAGCGGCGTGTCCCCTCCTCCCGCGTCTCTCTCCTCCTTGGCCAGGCAGCAGTTGACTTCCAGACACCCTGCAGGAGCAACGTGAGCGGAACGTGACCGAGCTGCGCAATGATACCGAACCATTTGAGCTGTCACTTTCTGTTGTTCTGATTTCAGAAGGAGAACGGGGTATTACGCAAACGCTCGTGCAGGCTCCGTGCACGAGCGAGCCGCTTAGTTTTGGATGAAAAAAAAAAACAGAGTTGAGTGACTCAAAAAAAGAAAAAAAAGCACCTGGTTTGTCACACCGACTGGCCGCAGCCATCCCATCTATTCTGCTGTGTTGTACGTTGCAAAAACACATTTTTTGGGTCTAATTTCCGGTGGAAATATCTCACTAGACTTAAAATAACACAAACTAACTTACAAGTAACTTTTCAGCCAGATGCAGCTACTAGCTTGATTTAAGTCAGTAGTTCTTGAACATTGTTCCAAATGTAGTAGTTCCACTGGCAGATTTTTTTCACTTATAACAACGAAAAATACCATGTAGTAATTTTCCAGATCAATATAATTATCCTTATTTTAAATGGAATAAGATAATTGTAGTAAAAAAAAATTACTTTGTAATCTTTTGTTTTTGTGGTATAGCAAGGTGCTTGGTGAAAGGTTCTCCCTTCATCAGCTGCCTCCAAGTGTTTGTATATCTGACTTTTACATCACGGAGGGTTTTCCAGTATCAACGGCCTGTTTAAGCCCACACTACAGCTTCTAATAGGGGTTCATATCCAGACTTTGACTAGGTCACTTTAAAATGTTCACGATTTTGCCTTTTGTAACCATTCAGAAGCAGACTTGTTGATGTGTTATGGATGATTCTCCTGCTGTACAACCCGAGTGTGCTTGGGAAACTAATTACTAGATGTTCTACTTAATGGTTTTCTGGGAGTGAATTTTTATCAATTTAGAAAAGTAAGGCCCTCGCGTAACAAAGCAACCCCAGATCCTCATACTACCACTACCATGTTTGACATGATCAGTCACGGTAACATTCAAAGGGTATAAAGAAGCAAAGCAACTATAGGCCATAAACTACCATCACTACTGTCAGTGTGGTTCTTTTTCTGACATTACAGGTTAGCTTTACATGAAACACACCTTCCAAAAAGTTAAATCAGCAGAATATTCAGCTAAAAGTCTCAGAAATAAACAATTTTAGGTACAGTTTTGCAGCTGTTTCCAGATTGATGAATTTAAATGACTTTATCCATCCTTATATGTCTTTTGAACTTGACACTTTGTTTTGAATATTTTTGGCCTACTTCATGTTGTTAGAGGAGACAATTTATGATTTTTTTTTTTTTTTGCAAAAGTACTAGATTGGATTGGATGGCTTTGTTTCCTTAACAGACTCTTAATTTGAAAATTGGTCTTTGTTGTTGTTCATGTCTATATTTTCCCTTATTTCACGTTAAAATTTGTCGGATTTGACACATTTCAATGAGCAAAACCAGGAGAAGGACTTATTCACAGCACTGTGTTTACCCTGGCCACTAACCTTTGGTACATATTTGAAGCTTAGGCATTCCAGTGAAACTTTGGACACACACATGGATCTACAATGTTCACTCCTTAAACACACATGACTATAATCTGTCTTGTGTGTCATAAAAACAAATCTCAGACTCGCGGGAGACATTATTTTCATACTTTAGAAACAACTAATTTATATGATGTAACATGCATCTCAGTAAAACGAAATATGCAGAATTTGTACATGGATTTGCTTAGATAATCAACACGTTGTCGATATAGTAACAATTAATACATAGACTTCCATGTAGTTTTAAAGTTTGGCTGGAGTTTCTAGCTATTTAAATATTGGATAAATACTAGAAAAAGTAAAACATTGATCAGTTTGAGGATTACATTTTTACGGGTTAGGTTCACAAAAATATCCGAGCAAATCTTTCCACATCATGTCTTGTCTAAGTTTTTTTTTTTTCTGTCTTTTCCTATAACGGTCATTTATCCTCAAATTATGTGAGCGATACAATGGTTAATTTTAAAACTGTGCAGCTGCCACCCTGTTTGTCCCCTCTGAAGGAGATGAAGCTCTTTGAAGCTCTTCTAAAAACAGCTCATTAGAAAAAATTTCTCTGACAGCTCTACTTTTCCTCAAACTCAGCACCTGCACGTCTCTCAGCTGTGAACCCATATGTGCTGGAGTCCACATTTCTCCACAGCGTGCTGATGTTTGGAGAAAACGGCGTCCTACGGCCATATGCGATGTGAGTGAGAGACTGCGGACTGCAGAGGAGCTTTTTCTTAAAAAAAAATAAAAAATAATAAATAAATAATAGAAGAACTCCTGTGGTTTAGAGTTTTCCAGACCAGTGGTTGTTTTTGAAATGCATTAGAACGAGCCGATTGAAGTTGAGAGAGAAGCACTTTCGGTGGGAGTTTAACCTGAAAACAAACTCACAGATATTTTGGTCCAAACACACAAGACCATGAAAATGAGCCTTTACTCTTCCACCCCGATGGATCCACAACTGATTTTTCACAAGCGAGATCCCTGTGTGTACACACAAGCCACAGCTGCGCAGTGCAGACATCTTGTTTTAAACAAATTGCCCGTCAAACCTGTTGCTGTTCCTACATGTTTGAAGCCCTAAACACTTGACACCGTTTGTGTCGTACAGCGCAACAGGAGGCGACGAGCTGCCCTACGAGGTGCAGAGGGCCCAGGAGATCAACAGGATGTTCGGACCCAAAGGAAGCGCCGAAGCCTACGACGTGATCTTCGACCTCCACAACACCACGTCCAACATGGGCTGCACTCTGATCCTGGAGAGCTCCAAAGACGCCTTCAATCTGCAGATGATGAATTACATAAAGGTGATGGTCTCTCTCAGCAGTTTTAAGTCGACCTTTAGGATGTTAGTTTGAAGAAAGGCCTACCAGGCATATAGTTTCTTACAAAATTATTTTTCCACATTTTTGTTACTGCCACAAAGCTGTACATGGGGGGTTTTATATAATAAAGCTCAGATAGAAGAATCCTCATGAAGTGTCAGAAATAAAAGAACTGCTGAAAGAAAGCCAAAGTAATCCCAATTTGCAGCTTGCAAAACAAATCACGCAGAAGACGACACATATATGTGGAGGAAGGTACTCTGGTTACACGAGACCAAAATCAAAAGTTTCTGACCTGCATGCAAAAGCCACCTGCGATAGAAAACCAAACATTAAGCACAACGGTGTGGTGAAGCATCATTATGGTATCGGCATCATGCTGCTGGACATATTAAGTCCAAAAAGGATAACAGGAGTAGATTAGAGGCTGCAAAAATCTGAGATGGCAGCAGAGCTTCAGGGTTACGGTTGTTAGCAGCGTGTTTTTTTTAATTTTTTTTATTATAAGTGTTAAGGGAGCTAAATATAATAGCATTCTACATTTTTTGGGATATTTGTGAAAAATGTAGAAAATCGCTTTTCTTGTTTCTTTCACCGTTCAATTGTTTGTGTTGGCCTATCGCATTAAATCCTAATAAAATACAATTAAATTAATGGGTACAGAGTACATTTTAACACAGAGATGATTCCTCCTGTGAGTTGTGTATTTGGAAAACGTTTTTTATTTTGGACTAAATTGTGTAAGAAAAAAAAAAGAGAACTATGAAGACAAGGAGTTGCTGGTTCTCTCTACATTTCCAGTCAGTGATTTACTAAGATTTGTGGTCTATAATCAGATCCGGTTAGAATACGTTACCAATAAAATGACCTGCTTAGCTTTACCGTGTTGGGGAGGAAAGGCTACGTGAAGGATTAACCAAGTAAAACTAATCAACTTTGGCCGGTATGTGCTTGTACTAGCCTGAGAAAAAAAAGATTGTTTTTAAAAAAAAACAAAAAAACAAAAACAATTAGACCTGCTTGGTGCTTGTTCTGCATGTAATAAAGTCTTTTAACCATGACGTTGCTAGGGGAGACATTATTTATTAGCTTAGTTGTTCTAATGAAAAAAGCAGGGCTCTTTTAAACAACATAAAAAGGAATGAAGACATATCACCAGAGAGCTACAAAATAGCAATTTTAGAAGCATTAATTATTGCAACAAAGTTTTGTTATAAAACTAAGGAATCTGAGTGTTCTAACTCTCAGTATTTCACAGGAAGGAATATTTTATTCCTTAAATTTTCAGTAATCGGGTAACATTTAGAATTCATTCTGCTATCTTTGAAAAATCCTAAAAAACAAACAAACCAGCAGTTCCTTTTGATGCAGGAGAAACATTGCTGAGACAAGCAAGAAAAATCTAAAATATAATTAAAAAGGCTGAATCGGCTGTTTATATACACAGAAAATTTTGTTGCATGAATCCAAAGTAGTTACCACTAAAATCAGAGTACATAAAATACACCCAAAATCCTTGTACTTATTTTGATGTGCATTCTTAAAGGCTTTTTGCAGCTTATGCATGGCCATGCTGCAAAGCCTTTCTATATTTACCTCCTGCCTGATGTGCTCAGTTAAATCCACGCCGCTGGTTTGAGAACGGCGGACATTTTCTTGTAGTGTTGTTTGACTCCTCTAAGGATAATTTAAGCAGATGGGCAACATGGTCACTAAGAATCTATGTGAATGTTTCTCTGCATGCTCTTGGGAGAGTTATTACAGAAGATTTTCTTACACTAATCTCTGATTAAAAACAATCTTCGCAGTTCAGTTTTACTATCCACACCTTGATTCCTGCCAGACGTGTACAACGTTGAAATCATTTTCCCGTCAGTTTCCAAAACCACCTAAAAATACATAAATAAATATATATTTTTTTATTCCAAAACTTTTTGGATGTGCTAGTCTGGCGCTGCATTGCTACTCGAGGATTTGAACAACTTGCAGTAATTAAGGGAACCATGAACTCTGCTGTTTACGTAGACCTGAATGGCTAAAAATAAATAGTTTGTAGTTTTTATTTGAGTTACATTTGATTAAACTAAAAAAATAAGAATCAATACATTTGTTAGTGAGCTATACAGCTAGCTAGCTTGTTTGCTAGCTAGCTGTCTGTATCGCTCACTAACTATACAGACACTAGCTATCAGCTAGCTAGCTGATATGTCAAAATACAGGCACGCTTGCTAGCTAACTAATGAAAACCCAAAATGAGAGCACAACACTGTTTCACAGCACTGTTTGTGTCATGTTTGTTCCTAGAGGAATTGGTTCTGATGTAATTTTCCACTTTGTCGAGCAGAAACCTAAAGCATTTGACTGTGTTGCATAAGTCTTTGTCATAAAAGCTTCTTTTTCTTTTTATATGACGTTCTTGTTGGTTTTTGTTTTCACAGAAAGCCTTCGCTCCTGCTAGTTGTCTTGTTCTCCTGAATGAACACCCTCTGCTGAAATATTCCACCTCTCGCTCTGTGGCCAAGCACCCTGTTGGTGAGTCTCTGACTCTCCAGGGATTTTCTCTGCTCTTTCAAATAGTTTACAATGTAGAATCAAGGTTAGTATCAAAGAGCAGTGAAATAACTGAAACTTTTGAAGTGATTTATTTGTCAATGTAAAGATTACGTACTTCCAGTCTGACATTCATTTGTACGTATATTCATCATCTTTGGTCGACATTGTAAGAATTTAGAGCTTTTTAATGATTTTTGATGTGAAAAGTTGTCAAACTTTAAGGCAGAATAACACCAGGTCTTTTTTGTTAAACCACATAGTTTCTTTTCAACTTGGTAAAAAAAAAAAAAAAAAGCATTTAGCTAATTATTGGGAGGTACACAGATACTTTTGAGGCTGTATGTTAGATTTTTACCTATAGGGTCATTGTGCGCCCAATTCTTGTTTTGAAAAATTCTTTAAATTGGTTTGTATAATAATTCCACCTGAAAAAAGAATGATTCCAATAAATCCCCAAATTACCGACGGTCATTATCGCAGTGAATAACTGTTCATGGGAGATAAATTCCCTCTGCTTTATGCAAATAGGTGTCTCTGCCATCTGCTACCTGCTCCTGTATGAGGCATCTGATGATTCTTCATAACGTCAACCTTTTGGATTGTTTCGTTGCAGGAATGGAAGTGGGTCCTCAGCCTCAAGGGGTTTTAAGAAGTAACATCTTTGAAGCTATGAGGGTCATCCTCAAACATGCCCTGGACTTCATCTCTCTCTTTAACGAAGGTAGAGCTTTTGAAGCCGCTCTGTTTTGCTGCGAAACTCTGATGATGACGTAAGACTTTGCGTTTACTAAACTGTGACTGTTGGGCTAAAACAGAAGCTTATGTAAACATAAGTTGTCATACGGTCTATTTAAAAATAATAATAATAATAAAAACTTGCCTTTCAATGACTCAGTGATAAATCGTCTGCCATGTTCTAGAAAAAGAAACATTTTGTAATAAAATAAATGTCCATGAAGCTGACTCATCTCTACATTTCTTCTGATCTGGCTCGTCAATCCGCCGCTCTGCTCTCTCATCCCGCTTGAAGCCACTGAACACTGTGCTTTCCTTCCCTTTACATAAGCCCAGCTGCCTGTGCCAAGTCCCAGTTGCAGCCTGTTTGTCTCCCCTGACTGTCCTGCTGTTGGAACGGGCCCTCTTGTTGGGAGCCAGTTGCTTTCCGTGTCGTGAGAGCGCGGCTGCCAATGTTGCAGTAACCTTCTGTCGCGGGACCACACCGGCGCTAATGAATGCCCCAGCATAGTGATGAATCGATGTTCCTGAGCATTGAAGCCGAACGCCTCGATGAAACGACCGATTTGGTTTTAAGAAATCCTTCCATCACAGCTGAAAAGGGCACTTTACTCCATGAGGACACCGGGCACTCGTGGTTCCTTTGGCAATGATTGAAATGTATTACTAACAGCTGTTCTGTGAAGGCCTCTGAGATTCGTTGGAGAACAAACATCGTCAGGAAAGCCTAGGAATAAAGCAGATGGGTCAGAGAAAACGCTGTAGAGACGTTTAAAGCAGGAGTTGATTATAGAATAAGGAACTTGTTCAATCCAGCATCTGAAAGTTGGCTGGATAGTATTTCTCAACTGCAAACCTGAGGTATGCAATACTGCATGTTTTGGTGTTGATTTGATACTAAATTAATACACCCAATACCGGTACTGATACCGATACTTTTTTTGTTTGAGTTTGCCACATCGTCAAACTCTTGACCTTCCGGTGTTTTGTGGTTTTTCCTTTGACTTATTTTTCTTCAAAAGAAGGACAGAATTTCGATAAAGTTTATAGCTGTCTGCAAAATAATTCAGCGACATATTATGAAGATTTGTGTGCAGAATGAGGGGAAAAAAGAAGAGATTTCCTCTAATTTACAGTTCTGTGCTACGTTGTGTTGGTCCAAGAAAATACATTGAGATTTGACTGAAGATCAACCAGAAAGAACACTTTAGTCGACATTACGTTTTTTCTTCCTAGCTCAAGATGCTGTGTCTTAAGTTAGAGTCAGACCCATTCATATGTCAGATTCTGTCCTAAACACAGAGTGTGTCTCCTGTGTGTCGGCTAGGAATGGAGTTTCCTCCATGTACGGTGGAAGTCTTCCGGGTCTTGGAGAGGATGGACTACCCCAGGGATGCCAACGGGAACATTATTGCCATGGTTCACCCCAACCTGCAGGTAAAAGGGTGAAGGCAAATATACTGTGCCTGTAAAAAGTATTAATTTTCTTGGATAATATACTATTTTTATTGCTTCTACAAATTAATCACAATCAACAAAATGTCCCCTTCTTGACAAAATTATCAAAAAAAAACCCAAATTTCTTCAAAAATAACGACAACTGAATAAAAACGTGTAACATAAAATAAGTAACTGCATAGATATTCACCCCTTTTATAGTGACTGGCCAAATTCGTCATCATCCGACAGGTGAATACTTTGATATTCTCTGTATAGCTCCCTTCAAGTTCATTGGGATTGATTTCTGATATGTTATTTGGAAGGAGGAAATTAAACTTTTAGTTGATGTGAAAGTCAAATTACTTCCCCAACGGCCGTTGTTTGTTGTTGTTTCAGGACTGTGACTGGGAGCCGCTGAACCCTGGCGACCCAATGTTCCAAACGTTTGACGGGAAGTCCATCCACTACCAAGGCTCCAGCACCGTTTATCCCACTTTTATTAATGAGGCAGCCTACTACGAGAAACAACAGGCGTTTGTGACCACCAGGCGAGAAACCTTGGCTGCGAGTGCCATCAGGAAAGCATGAAGTGTTCTCCGGAAAGGCAGAAAAAAAAAAAAACAGCAACAAAAAAAAAAATCCCAATAAAACATCAAAACCCTGCAGAGATATGTAAGTAGATTTTGCACAGGTTGCAAATCAAAACGCTCTGTGCAAAATAACATTCTGATTCCATTTTCATCTTTTTAATATAAGAAAAATCAATTAACTATGCAAAAATTCACCTATTAAGCTAAGTATTTATGATACTGTCCATTTATTTACATTAAATGAACTGAACTTTTATAAGTGTTTTAAAGGCCAGGCCTCATTACTGTTGGCTCATTAAACATTCCAAACACACTCTTTGAGTTTCCTACTGCTGCTCAGGAAGGCCATGGAAGATCAACACCTTCGACCTCTGACCCAGAACTGTTGTCTCCTGCTGGAAACGTGTATGTAAGATCTATCGGGGTGAGCTATGTGTGGCCTTTGATTCTACCTACCTTTAACTCCAGTATTGCATCTGTGGTGCTGCCCTATTGTTGCCTTATTTGGGGGGTTTCCAGAGAAACTCAACACAGCAAATTTAGAGAAGACTTTGTGTAAAACATGTCAATCCAAAAGAGGTTATTTTGAGAGATGGTACATGAGCTCTTCCTTTTACGCTCCATTGATAGTGTGAGACGTGTTTTGTAATTACATTAACATGTATTTTTTGATATGTCTATTTATGTATGTTTGATTTTAAGTATTTTCTAGAAGTCTGACGTTTTTAATGTCTTGTGCGTCTTTGTGTAATGCCGTCGTCTTAGTGTAGGTCGTTTTTCAATCAGCAATATTCCTCTGAGCACCATTTATATTAAACAGTAAAGTACTGTGACAATTATCCTTTCAATAAATGTATTACATCAGCGTGTAGGCGTTTGTTTTTCTTTGAAGAGCAGTGGGAAGATATCACCTCCCACCACAAGAGGGCGACATGCAACCACAGTTTAAAATCCAATGACGCTGCACTCTGTAGCAGTTTGATGGAGTAATCTGAAGCATTGGTAGATGGACATTATCTTACGGGTGCAACTTGAGCCAAAAGCTGGTGCAGGCACGAGGGAGAGGAAAATACATTTTCAAGTATTTAAAGAAAACCCATCAGATTTCTCACTGTCATTATTTACGAAAGTGGAAGCCAATTTATGCTGTGATTTTATACATAGATATATTACATACTGTTTTTCACGAAATTTTCATCATAATCGATGAAAGAGAGAATTTGGGTCGTTTGGGTGCCAATCAGCTCTTGGTTGTAAAAACACATTGTTGCCGTGGATATACGTTATAGCCGCTATCCGGAAGTAAGAAAAAAAAAGTAAAAATTCTTCGAGCTGAACGACATGCAAAATTAGAGTGAATAATTCTCCAGAAAAGCAAAGCCCAAAACAAAAAACCATGACGACAAGATTTGGAAAATAAAAATAAAAATCAGAACTAAAGTAACAACTCCAATGTGCTGCCATTTATTCCAGAACATCATTCTAGAAAAATCAAATAAGTCTAAATAAATAAAAGACTGATTTTCAAAGTTTTTACTGATTTATTTATCTATTTTAAGGTTTGTTTTTTTTTTTTACTCTATTGGCCTTTATTTCAAAGTGCAAAGACATTAAAGTAGGTATAAAGAGAGAGAGGGAAGACATGCAGCAAAGGTCACAAGGCTGGGACTCAAACCTGCGACGGCCGAGTAAGTCATCCTTATGTGGGTCGGGTGTATTATTTTTACTTTTGCGCAATTTTTTAATGACAAAACCAATAATAAGTCTTTGCTGTGTTTCAACAAATAAACAGGGCTATCAACATGTCACAAAGTGTATATCTAATTTAGTCTCATCTTTCTTTGTAGCCAATAAGATAAATGACGTGTTTATTTTTTTGTTTGTTTGTTTGTTTGTTTTATCCCAGCATGTAGTCGCTACAGTCTGGCTCAAGCGTAATTACGTACAATGACAGAAAATACTATGATTACAGTGTATGAGAACACTGTTTTCCCACATCCGTCATTATCACCAAACATTTCTGGAATCCAGATGAAGGGAGCCGAGGGGCTTGGCACTGAAACAGTTGAGCAACGTCTCGGATGGAAAACATCTATATTGCACTTGGTTCTCAATAAATACTTTACATCATGGAATTTGGTGAACTCAATAAAAACCTGCAGTTTTTCAGCTATTGTAGAGTATCGGTCCACTCATCTTTGTCACGCTTTTGATGCGAACGCCACACTGAGCAAGCTTTTTTAACTTCTGTTTTACTGACAGCTAATTATGAAGAAGACCTTCTGCATTCCACCAGTGTTGAAAACGTGTGGATGTCTCATTATACTTCATTCATTTCCTATAATCTGGCATGCCAGTAGAAATGTAAGTGCCCAACCACCCGTTGGTCTCTGCCTGTTCAGTCGCTGCATTAATCACTGCGATCCGGTCAGGACTTGGATGACCGCAACAACACCCGATCGATAAATATTGAGAGAAACTCAATCTTTAAGTTCTTGGCAGGGATCCAAATGTGCACTTTAAACATTCCTCAGGATGCATCCTCGCTTCCACTGTGTGCCTCCTTGATATGTGACAGTACATCTGTTTTACTGGAAGAATGCTGCTTGGCAGCTTGTCAAATTGTTGGTATCTGGATGCAGCTGCATGGATCGGCGGCTTGAATTACAGAGCTGGTGGTTAGCTGTACTCCCTTCTGCATTGTAGAAATGATGTTTATCGGCTTGAACCCCCTCGCAATGACAGGCTTGCAAGGTAAAGCAAGATTTATTCCTTTGCTTCATTTACAAACTCTCAAACCAGTGAGCACCAAGTCAGTGTTTGTCTGGTAGCCTATATGCCAAAGAGAGAGGAAGTGGGGGCATACTGATTATATCTCGGCACCGTTTTTATTTATTTTTCTCTTTTTTTCTTTTTGGTAGTAAAGCCATTCCCATGTTTGTAGTGCAGACACTGGAATGAGGAAGTAATTATCTGCATAAAGTTCTGACATGCACCTGTTGTGGTTAAAACGCGTGTAGAAAACCCTCCACGGGTCTTACAGTGGCGGCAGTTATGCTTCTCTTGTGATTTCAATCGCTTCGAGACTTCTCTTCTTTTCAGTGAAGCTGCTGAAACCACCAGCTGGACGGAAGGAGAGTTACGTAAGAGTCTGGTTTAGCCTTCCTTCTACATTTCTGCTCTGGACAAAAACAAGTTGGCAGCGCGCTGCTGGAAATGCAGGGGTTGTTTTGGCAACCAAATGCATGAATTCCCTGATTTATCCATGTCTGTGGCATCAACTAACATGTGGATAAATCTGGATGATAGAGAAATCATCTGAATTTAATGTCAGTCTAGCAAAATGCATTTGGTTGCTTGCTCATTTTGTTAATTACACATCGGTTTTAAAACATGGATGATTTAAAGAGGAGTGTGACTTTATGGTGATGCTCCTTGGTAGTAGGAATGCCCCACAAATGAAACATCAATACAGCCCCAATATGACGTTGTACTGGCCCTGGATCTAAACCCATCAAATTACTAGAGAAGAAGAAATACTCAATATCATTAAACAAGTGCTGGATTAATTATTTTTAGGAATAACTTCTAAAAATCTGTTCTTCCAGTACACTAGTGATTGGCAAATTGTTCAGCTTCTAATCCATACACTTACAAAAGAAGCGAGAGAAAGAGCTAATTGATAATTAATCCATTAAACAGTAGAAGAATGACAATAAAAAACGGTGCAAAACAAAACAAACATTGACAGTCAAAATACAGCATTTACAATGCAGTTAAAGTGTTTTTGAATCTACTAAAATGTACGTCATAAATATCCACTACCATTATGAATTTTTTTTACTTAATAATGATTTGGATCATGTTACTATCACTACTACTAAAAAAAGCTGAACATAAAATAAAGCATATCAAAAAGGAACAAGAACTAGATAGACTCAATGCTACGATGCATTCGAACTGAATGGAGTGAACACAGACAGTTAAAGGTTTATAAAAAAAAATACCCCAATCCACTTCAAAAGCAGCTAATGTTGCATTCAAACAGTGTCGGATTTTTATTTTATTTTATTTTTGCGGTATACTACACACTGTGCTGTTAAAAGATTAAAATGTAAAATTTTTAACAAACAGGATGACAAGTTAATATAACAACAGGGGAATAATATGATTATTATAATTATAATACTAATGCAAATAGTAAAAATTAACAAATAATAAAATAATAATAATAATCAGAATTTTGATTACTAAAATATATAGGGAATCATCCCTGTATAAAAAAAACAACAACCAGAAGATAAGAAAGAAATTAAGTTTAAAAAAAGGGACCAACGTGAACAGAGGAGATAAAGCGCTTCTTTCCAGATTTTTGAAACAAATGTGTAAGCTTCTCCTTCAGTCATTAAACTTCCGGAAATCTCAGTTTCAGTAGAAAATCGTAGCATTTATATGCCATAGATTAAATTTGTTCCAGGAGTACTTGAACACACCACGGCTGGAAACAGGAAGTCTCAAAACTTTTCAGCACAGTGACAAACTTGTTAACCGCATCTCTGAGCCGACACGTCTTCAGCCAGACTACAATCTGCGGAGGGATGAAGAGACTCTGAAAGGTGTCAAGTTACCAACGCCAATAAATAATTTTTGTTTCTTTAAATAAAAAGAGGTGTCGAGAGGAAGGTGGGTGTATGCGACAGATTTACCGCTAACTGACGGCGAAGACAGTTAGCTCCAGCATTCCTCTCTCTGACGGCTGCCTGAACATCACAATGTGGGAGCAGGAGGAATTCGCTAAACATTGGAGGAACGAGTTCCCCGACGCAGAGGTCCCCCGAATGGACTTGAGCTCCGTGGAGGACATCGAGTCGGAGCTGGAATCAAGTAAAGCCAACTTGAAGAAGCTCCAGAAGGCTCTCGCGGAGGAGAAATTCAAGGTGATATACCTGCAGACCACCGTGGCCCAGCAGAAGAGAAACGACCCGGAGAGGTTCGAAGGAAAAGATGAAAACTTCAACGCAGAAACATTCGCCGTTCCTAAGATGAGGAATGTTAAAAAGCCGCTGCGGCGGGAAGTTGAAGGCGGCGGCGGAGAGAGGACCAAGGTGTCCGACTCCGGGGTCTTGAAGCTCAGCGCGGCGGCCAACACGCCCAGCTCCTACGGCCGAGAACGCAGCAGGTTCATCGGCAAGACAGGTAAGTACGTCCCCATCCCCGTCCCGCCGCTGAAACCCAGGAGGGGGGACAAGGCCGCTAATGACAACGAGGAGAATGACAGCGACCGAGAATACGAGGATGCGGAGCTGAACGAGAATTTCGTCCGGAGTAACTTGTTGTCGCCGAAGAGCGTTGGCAAGGACAACCAGCGGACGCCGGTCATTTGCAGGGGCAATCTGCGGCCTTTCCGCTACAGCAGGGACTTTGACTCCGATGATGGCAGGCTGTCTCCGTCCTTCTCACATGTTCACCCATGTTCCCGCGGCTCCGGCTGCAGCACACCTGACCGAAGGAGTGATGGCTACCAGAGCTCCGACCACGACGACGACTCCTCTGCAGGTAATCTATCTGCCATGCTCCCAGTGATTTGATGCTTCAGCAAAAGAGTATTAAAATCAGCGCAGTCACAGATTTATTGTTTAGTGTTCACATTGGAATATATCTTATAGTTATTGCATCCTGCTCTTATCATCTTAATGTAAATGCTGCCTTGAAAAAACATCCACACCCCTTGAGGTTTTCCTCATTTCCCATTTTACTATATTATGTATTTCACTTTTTTTATGTGATAAATGTTGCATTATTTGGAAGTGGGAAAACTGTTTCAGTTAATCAAACATCTGAAAAGTGTGGCCTGGATTTGTATCCATACACCCAACCCTCTGATGCGTCTGAATAAAGTCCAATGTGATCACTAGACAACCAGGAGAAGTTTAATGCAGCTTTAATTTATTGTTTTAATCATCCGAAAATAGACAGGTGAAGACATCAAAACTTTCAAGACGTGGTTGTCCACCTAAACCGTTAAGACTGGACAAGGAGAGCATTAATTACAGAGGCAGCCAGAGGCATAGTGGAGTTGCATAAATTGGTAGCGCACAAATGCATGCCACACTTATTAGATTTTTACTTCTTCTTTTTTTTTCTTTTTTTTTTTAAAGGCAACTTTGTGGTGGTCTAATGAAATCACTGAATCTCATCTTTGTGACTTGACAAAATGAAAAAAGGTTATCGGTTATGAATAGTTTTTACAAGGCCACCGCCATGTCACTTTTTCCTCCCATCATCATATTCCCAGCTGTCAGGCACGCAGGCCTGTTCCTCTTTTTAGACAGGAAGTCAGCTGATGGTTGACTTTGTTTTCTGGGCTTTGCTATTTTTTTTATTTTTATGGCACGAGTAGCTTTCTTCCTTATTTTGAATGGACTTGATGATAATGATGTAAAGCAAGTAGTTTTCAAGAAACTGAGGCGTTATCTAGGATTGGTTAGAAAATATATTAAATTGACCCCCAAAAATGGGTAAAAGATTTATAAAACAAATGCAATAATATAAAGTGAATTTTAACATCTTGAGGAAGATAGCAGCTCCCCTCACTATCCTCCGCAGGACTCTCTTTTTTTAATTACCTTAAACCAGAGCTAAAGTAGTCTTTCACACACTGTGATCTTTATCCTGTGTTTACAACAAGTGGGAGGCTGTTCTGGTAATGTTTGAAATTCTTTTGGGAAATGTGTGAAAGTGTTAGTGTTTCTGAAGTAAAAAGAAGAAGTCTGTCATAATCAACTGTCTAACTAGCTGTGTATTAATGGTGCATTTCCGATGAGTCAAAGCCCTTCAGCTTCCTGGTGCACAGTCAGGTAGGTGCTGATTGACGTAACATCCTGTCAGTGCAGCTCCAGATTAAGCACCCCACAAAACTGCCACATGCATAAAGAGTGTGAACGTTGGCTGCAGAGAGTGTGAGGTGCTGTGAGCTGTGCAGAACTGTAGTATTACTAGCCTGACGGGCATACAGTGCATTCACGCTAGATTGACCGAAAATCCTCCTCGAGCTAATAATGCTGGCTGAGAAAAATATCACATTCATTAACAGCTAGTGCTTGGCAAAAAAAATAGTGCTGTCCTTGAACATTTCCACATTTCTTCAGGTTAAATTCGCAAACATGAATGTGATTTAGACCAACACGAAATGGGGGTAGTTATGAAGAGAAAAGCAAAAGACTTGAGATATGGGGAGAATATTCACCTTTCAACAGGAAATAAACAACCCAGACAAAAAGCCAGAGCTACAATGAGATGGTTTAAATGAACACATATTTATGTCTTAGCATGGCTTAGTCAAAGCCCAGACCGTACTCCAGTTGTGAGACTTAAATTTATGCTTGCAGATGCACTACAGCTGGTCTGACTGATCCTTCAGATAAATCTTCATTTGCTAGATGTACAAATTTGGTAGATGGAAACCTCAGCTGGAACTGAATCAGATGGTGGTTCTACAAACTATTATTACACATGTGCTGAGTAGAAAAAGCAAAATGATATATTATTTGTATTCCAGCTCACAAATATGGACTACTTTCGCTGCAGAAACACAAAACTTTACCTAGTATTTTTGCCAGGTACTTTCTTAGTACATTTAAAATAAGACAAAACAAACGTTCAGCAAGCCTTTAGCCAGACATAGGATATTGTTTTAAGTCAGTAATTCTTTAATATTGATAAAAAACAAACTAATTCCAGTAGCAGATTATTTCACTTGTAACATGGGAAAAAAAATGCTGTGTTACAAGTGAACAGCTAGACTGATTTGACGCTTAGACACGACTAGGACCCGATGAGCAACAAAGAACACAGGTGGGGTTAAATACACAAAGGGTAATCACGGAAACGAGACACACCTGGGAACAATCAAGGGGAAGACAGGACAACACGGAGACTCCGATCCAGAAACTCAAAATAAACATACAGAAAACTCAAATCTCGACATTTGATGGTTTCTGTGGGCGCCGTTGCGCCTCCAGTTGAGGAATCAACCCACTGGTATCCATGTTACCCTGGGCTGACGGTGAATGGGCATCAGTCTGCCGACCTGTTTCTGATCCGATTAAGATCTATCTGCATGTGCAGAACAGTTCTTGCTGCAGATGCAATGCTGTATTCTAATCTGATGCGAACCGGCTCACATAAACGTTTTCCAGAGCTTCTTGTGTGCATCTAAATAAAAACTGGTGCCAGGCATCTCAAAAATCAATGATTTCTTACCAGGTTTTTTCCTGTAACATACAGCTGTATAAAATATCCAGTGAAACAGAGACTGGTTCTGCCTAAAGATGGCTAGTTGGAGGAAAAAATCAGACCACAAGATTCAGACAAATCCCACTGCATAAATCAGATACTTCCTTAAAAGTGCGGAGAAATTGACTAAGATCGTCTACGATCTCATGAGTCAACATTAAGTGACTAACATGAACATGAGAATAGACTGAGGAAGGCTTTCTGAGCAGATAAAGCATGTGTTGTAGTACACAATCTTTATTAATGGAGCATTATGGCAAGCTTATCTCTTAATTTTAAAATCTTTGATTGCTCTCCTGATTACAACATAGCCAGAAGGTTCTGTGTGGAACGACAACGGCTGCCGCACAAACGTGGTAGTAACTCCACTGTTGCAAAAGACAGGAAGCAACATGACGCCAAAATAGAACTTTGGATTTTCTGAAAGAATGTCAGATGGTGTGTACCGCAGATGCAAAACAAAGTCATTGTGCAACAAAGTGCTTCTCCAACGTGAAACTGTCCAAAGACAAAGAAAGGAAAGCGTCACAGTGATTTCTAATCACGGCAAACCGTTTTCTTTACCCCTAGAGCTGGTTGGGGATTGTATTTTACTGTAAACATGTGGAAAGGTAAGGAAAAGCAATTACTGTTAGTCTCCTAATCTGCTCCGTCATTGTTATCCCACAGGATACTGACGCTTTGCCGTGACGGCCAGGATAATCAGTGGAAGGACTTTAGCTTTGACCGTAAACAATAGAGGGTGTGTGGGATGGAAACCCAAGAATTCCTAACCTGTAATGCCCTCAGATTGACTTTTGTAATTCCAAATAAAAGTTGTTTGGTTCTTATTTATTTATTTTTCCCTGGGTAGTGCATTTATATTTATACACACACTCAAACAGAAAGCCAGGCTCTCAGGAAGAGATGAAGCTTAAGGTCATGTGAGTCTGAGGTGATTGCTTTAGGCTCCATCTGTGGTCCCTCTCAATCAGTTTTCACAGAATCTGATTCACTTGATCTCAAATTCACTGTTCGCTGGCTCGCTTCATAGCCAGACTCTGTTTTCTGTTCAGCTATCTTCTGTTAAGAAACAGTCACAAATTGGACTCCAAGGAGAACCGTAGCTGATCAGTACCGAACCAAAATGGACTCTTGTCGTATTTGAGAGAGGATTTTTAAGAGTAAAACTGGTGGATTTGCTTAGTTACCGACTTTTGCATTCTTTTTTTTTTTTTTTTCCTCCAAAATGTTTTTGCGGCGCTAGTGGCTCGTATTTTTGCGACAGTAGGCAGACAGGAAAGAGGGTGAGGAGAGGGAGGAAGGTCGTCGGGACCGGGAGTCGAACCTGCGACGTCCGCGTCGAGGACTAAGGCCTCCAAACGTGGGGCGTGCTAACCCCCTGCGCCACCACAGCACGCCCCGACTTTTGCAGTCTTAAGTCAGTCCGACAGCAGGATGGTTCTGCTGACAGGGCTGTTTCCTGTTCCTTTTATCTATCACACACTACTCAGTTTAGTATTTCTTGGCTGTGAAAGTTACCCACAGCTCTTCACTGCACCCATGCAGAGACTTCTGACACACTGATGTTTGGCTTTGTTTTAGGAAATACATAATTCACACTTTATAACTTGCAAAGTATTCATGCCCTTTTGAACTTTACACACTTTGTCACGTTGCAATCACAAACTTCAGTACACTTTATGTGACAGACTGAAGCAAAGTAGCTCAAGAGGAAAAATACTCCCACCTTTCAAGTCAAGCAGAGTTTATTTCTACAACACATTTATGTTGCAAGATGTTTGAAGCAAAATAGTGCAGTGCTCTGACATAGAAAAGGAAATGAAAGTTGGACTACATACTGAAATGTTTCAGTTGGTATGACTGTAAGTGGGAAAGTCAACACTAAACAAATGGGGTTTTAGCCTAGATTTAAAAGAACTCTTCTTTTCAGCATTTTTGCAGTTTTCTGGAAGCTTGTTCCAGATTAGAGGAGCATTAAAACTGAATGCTGCTTCTCCATGTTTGGCTCTGACTCTTGGGATTCGGAGCAGACATGGAACCAGAAAACCTGAGTGGTCTGAAGGGTTTATATGACCACAGATCTTTGAGGTAGTTTGTGCTAAACCATTCAGTGGTTTATTAACTAACTATTGTAAGGACTTAAGAACAGGAGTGATGTGCGGCATTTTTCTAGTTTTAGTGGGAACGGGATCAGCTGACTTTGTCATCGTCTTTATGTGACTCTGAATGTTCAGGTGTGAGTCCATCTCTACCCCCCGATTTCTTGCCTGATCTAGCTCTAATAAGTGAAGCTTTGTGCCGACTCTAGATTATTCCTCTTTAGATCCAAAAATAATAACTTCAGTTTTTTTTATACTCAGCTGTAGAACATTTTGGCACCTCCATACATAGATTTTTGTCCATAGATCTGCTTGAACAAGAACACCTTTATTGGGATTTTGAGTTACATGTTCAGTCGTCATTCGAAACAAGCAAAGAGGCTCAATGAAACTGGAATCACGTAATGAGAGGACAATTATAAAAAATAGTAGACACTGTACTGTATTAGTTGTATGTCTCCTAATTTTACGTTAAAAAGTTGCAAAGGTAGAAAATTTTGTGGTCTGTTTTCAGTTGATGCTCCAAGTTTTTAATACATTTCATCCTATGCATAAAAGCACAATCAAACCGTCATTAGTGCAAAGCTGAGAAGTCATTCATGTCTCCATCAACGCAGCAAGCTGAAACCTGTTGAAAGGAGATTTTACACATAGCAGCCACATTCGTCTGACTCTGCAGAAAGGACTGACTGGTTAATGAAAACCATGTCTGTCATTAATTTCGCCTAACAGGAAGTCGTGCCCTAAATAAGTCCTACTTCTTCAGTAACAGAAATAGATAGTCAGGAAAAACTGTTTCAGTCACTCCCTTTTTCCTGAGAACGGGTGTTGAACATGAGGCTCCTTCCTATTTCCCTCTGGGTTGGCTGTTTCTGTGCTCAGGGCAGGTCCAGGCCCGTCTTGAATAACGTGCAGCTGGGAAAACTACACTCTTTGGACTACATAAATACTCACAACATTGGCTTGGTTTGATCATTGACCGTTTAGTCCTAAATAAAAAGCTCTGGCTTGTTGTTGGTTTTATTTAAGTGGCGTTACGCTGTGATTTATTGTAGAGTGAGCGCTTTACTGTTCGACCAAAAAACTCCCAATCCTGCCAGAATAGTTTGGCTCGCTTCTGTCGCTAGACTGCTGATGAGCTAAGGTGGGTTTACATTAGCTTCTGTGTGAGTGTGTATTTTGTTATTCAGTGCAGCACGTACACGTAATGGGAAACAGTGACTGTATTTAATTTGTCATAGGAAATTAGATTGTAAGAGTTCCCAGTGGGATATACATCAGGAATGGCACCTGAGTTTGACCTTGAAAAGTTGAGGCTTGGGATACAGCCCAGAGATTTATTGTTACTCTGCAGGTAAAATGTACTCAACATGCTAGATGCATAGAAGTTCACAAGTAAATTTTTTAAAACCCAAGTCAAGACTCAAGTTTTCCACCCAAATTCAGTCACGCTCCAAGTCTCTAATGATGGAAATAAATATTTTTTCACTTGTATTATTGGTCCTAAATTATCAGATGAACATTAGATCATTATTTGTGTATCTTTTAACATGTAATTTACCATTTTAAATCCACTAAAGGTTGCTTTATAATAGGGAAATTTAGCAAACAAATATTTACTTAACTAGAGATATAAATATGCATCTATGTTTTGTGAAAAATAATAGTTTAAAATCTGCTAAAGTTGAATTTTAGAATAAATTAACATTTTTATGTTATTATAATGTCTAAGTAAACACCTATTTATCCCTGTCTTCACATTATCTACTGCTTCATTTTTTATTGCACCAAATATGGTTTCTCCTCTTCACTGAGATAGAGATCTTTTAGTATTTGGAAACTGTTTTAAAACCTTTGTTCTCAATTCTAAATGGTAAAGATTTTTAAATATTGCTATTTTCAGGCGAGTGTGTCTTTATAAGGCTGCAGTTAGCTTGGCAGTGAGAGAACGTCAGAGGTGAAATAATATTATTTTATTCTGAAATTATCCTGTGATCATTATTGTGAAGCTTCTTGTAACATAAACACATTTTTATGAACCATTAATGTCTCATAATCCACCAGCATCACTGGCTAGTAATCAAATTCATCCTTTCACAATAAAACCACACAGCAGCTGCAGTCGTCATCTCTGACTAAATGAAAACTGTTGGCACCTGTGATGTTTGTATATCATTAAAAAAAGGCAAACAAAACCACAAACAAAATTATTGGGATGGGCAAAATGGATATTTTTTTTATCACTGCATAAATTCAGAGCTTTACAAACAAAAACTCTGCTTGAAAAATGAAACCTTCCCTAAATATTTTTAAATGATTACATCACTACACCAATGAGTTTGTTCAACTATCCAGCTAACCAGAACTCACAAACTACGTTCAGTCAAGTTTTTGAAACTTGAATACGAGGTTTACTAGTACTTCTATGGAAACAACAATGCAAAAAAACACCTAATCAGCTTAAGTGACAATATGAGCAATATTTTTACATTTGCAAACTCCATTAGAGTTCATTAACTATGTGAATTATTGTCTGAAAAAGATTTCTTTTAAACCGTGCAGTAGAACGTTGTCCATCTCATCTACAAAACCATTTGTGGACTATTTGACTCTACAAGAAATTCCAGCATTTTGTTTTCTATATAATATGTTGTGTTACTCAGAAAAATAATCAGAACTATGCGGTTCTGATCTGCTATTGCTCCAAACCTCTGCAGCATTCATATTCTCCAGTCCTCAGGGCTAATAGACTATTTTTTGTCTGTCTTGTCTTCGTGTTGCCTTGGTGATGAGTCGGCATGGTTGGAGATGGGAGATGGGCAGAGTGTGTGTGTGCGTGTGTGTGTGTGTGTGTGTGTGTGTGTTGCAGCACTGAGGATGAGATGGGTGCTGAATGTTTCTACTAATACCTCTGTGTTGGAGGTGTGAAATACACGGTCAGGCACTGCTGGTTGTGAGGCATCTACTACAGAATCGCCCAAAGCATCCAAATGGAAATTAAAACTGTAGGATCTGAATCTTAAATCTTCTGCACTACAGTGTACTGAATTTTCCAGCATTATGGATCATTTATTTTCACATGTAGTGTTTATTTCTTATACTTCTGTACATTTTGATTAGCCAGTGGGTTTTACTATAGTTATTATTAATAGTTTTAAAGGGCAATTTGAATTTAAAATTAGAAACTGACTCAGTCTTTAAACCACAAAGAGAAGCAATAGATAGAATAGTTGAAGGAATTTAATTTAGAATTTGAAAACAAAATAAATGGGTTTTTTTTCTGCTATTTCACCATTAAGTGAGTAGTTCTATTAGTCATCTGTTGGGTTTTCTTTTCCTTTCCCAGTCAATCATTGTACATTTGAAAAGACCAGAAGTTTAACCCTTATTGGGATGGTAATTTTTTCAATTGGAGATTAGAGCAAGTTATATATAGGCTACAAGAAAAAAGTCACCTGGAGACATTTGTTGAATCAAAGTGTAAATTCTTTATTAACCAATCTAATCTATCTCTACGGGGATTTACTGACGTGAAACGTAACTCATAATAAGAGAAACACAAAGATAAACCACAAATAAGAGTTGGCGTCTAGTACTGATCATAATAAAAGAGCTTTAAGAGCACTTGAGAATTTCCCAGACTCTTCCCAAAACTCCTTCTGGAAAAGTATCCTTACCCTATCTGATATCTGGAATAGGGAACAGAAAGTAAAAAGAGTAGACCTCACTGACTCATTGGTCAACATAGACAATCCCACCTGCGTAGATGAAGATGTCATTTTTTTTCTCCACTCAGGGATCATCACACTCTAGAAATATTGACAAAAATTCTATTTTTGTGTGGCTTTAGGATCTGGAGGGCCGGCCACAGTTAATCAAAAGGAAAGTTGTTTTAGGCAACTCCCTACATCAGAATGCAAGACACAAAGTATCTCTCTTCAGGATGGCAGCAATAGGAAGCAGATAGGACTAACACAAACAACTCGGCAGATTCTCTAAGCAGACTTACTGGAGAGACTGATCAGAAAATCCCATAAATTTGTCTTTTTTTGGCATTTTGTGCTCTGACTAATTCTTGCCATATCTTGGGGGTCCCCTACCCTACAAACACCGTGGGATTTTTCAACTCTGGCGAACGAAACCTGACCAGGTGGCCTTTGCGTACGTGTATCATAGGAGGAATCCCCTCTGTTCAGTTTCAGATTGGACTTGCGCTCACCTCATAGAAAGTCCTGTGACGCAATATGTTTCTGCAGCCTGCTGACGACATCAGCCGCAATCATCAAGTGTTGAAACTGTGACTAGGAATGCAAGTTTTCAGGGAGTCGTGCATTGCACTCGCTCACGTCTCTGAAATCCGTTACATTGTTTGAAGATTTACTTTCAGTATTAATTGCAGTTTCCCTTAAGGCTTTCTTTGTGATGTGTAAAACATTATACAGAAGGTAATTATTTTAAAAATGTTTTTTTGCTTGTTGAAGTAGTAACTTTAATCCAGACCATGTGAATTCAAAGAGAATTCACATGTTACCTGCCCCTTAATTTTCCTCAAGTTCCTTATTTATGGGATTCTGACATACTGACCTTTCGTTTCTAAAATCAACAAAGGCGTGGACCTCCCATGAGTTTGTAATAGAGTCACAGAGAAGCTAGAAAGAGGAGCTGGAAGCTACTCCTCTTATACACACACACCTAAAATCCTTTCTTTCCCCCCTTCTCATTTTCCTGTAAGCACGACTGAGGTGATCTAATTTTCACTCCTCCGCCCTCAACTTCTCTCCTCTTTCCTTCGCTTCAAACTGAATCATAGTCACTTGGAGTTTGTATGCATGGACGCGTCATACGAAATGGCAAGAGATGAGCAGCTGCAAGATTCAGGAGTATGTGAAAGAAATGTGGTTTTCCTGTCAGTTAACCGATTTGCGTACCACCTCCTCCCTATTAATGAGAAACTACATTTAAACAAAAAACAAAAAAGCAACCAACATTTAAGAAGCGAACGAAAATGTCTGATACTACAGTCGGAGGCAGCCCTTAGTGCGGTCAGGGTTTGCTTCGGCTGCCATGGAAACCCTACTGTGCGTTTGTGGTGAGTGAGACGGGTGTGCAGGGGAGTGCATGCTGCATGAGGGTCCACAGAGCCTTTCATTGTTCTCTGACTGACTGTGAAGTAAAGTCTTCATCAGTTTCCTACTCCCTGCTACTTCTTCAGGTGGTGCAGCTGTTTACACTCCATCCATGTTTATTTACCGAGGATCCACTTTTGTTTCAGTGTTACTGCTCATGTGGAAGTAGTAATGCAACATTAGGAGTCTGTAACCACGCAGTGAAAAGTAGCTAAAAGTCTCTCTTTTAAAAATAAATAAATAAATAAATAAGTTTCTGTCATGTGACGCCCTGTCACCTCACAGTTGCAGTGTGTGTTTTAACCTTCTGATCAAAACACTTTAAAACTATTTGCCTTTTAAAACCTTCAATATTACATTGACAATCAATGGTAGCACTTAAATTACGGCATAGAGTCTCATCACATTGTGCTTAATAAAATGGTATTTATTTCCAGTTAAGACAATTCTTCGTCAGGGTTTATATTATAAGCCAGTATATTATAAGCCTGGCCTAGCCTTACTTGTGCCCCCACCAGGCTAAGAATTGCTTATTGATTCAAGTCTTTTTAAAAGTTAGCATTTTTAAAAAGACTTTATAGTTGGTGTTCAGGTATTAATTTTCAATCTTTCAATAGTGCATAATTATCAAGATATATTTTCGAATTTCCTGTCAACTTTAAAGATTTTTGCGTCAGTAGCAATTGTTCAGCATGGTATAAGTAGAGACAGAGATAAAGTTCATGCCTTTGTTGCAACTAGCCTAGACTCTTATAATTATGTTTATTACCAGCAACATCTCAAGGCTCAATCATTATTTTTGCTAATTTGGCTCCGTTTTCATTCAGTCCTTTTGTGTCAATTACTACTTTTATTAATTTTGCTCTGTAATTTCCTATGACCATAACTCCTGGATGCACTTTCTGACCTTTCTAACCTTATGACTGTCTGAAAACCACCAGAAAACACAGTGTTCACTGGAATGAAACCATAGCTGAAATGAAACCATAGCAATATTATTCATAAACACGTGGCAAAAATTCACATTTTGCTCACTCTGTTTCTCATCTGTGAATCTTTGCCATCTTTGATGCCGTAGTCTGTATCAGCTCAGAGTTTCTACTGCAGTGAGACTGCATGCATGGTCAGAATATTATATTTGCATGGAAAACATGGATTCATAGCCCAGTCCTTGACTGTATTAATTAACAAAGGACATTAATTCTGCGTCAATTTAATATTGTTCAGCTCTAACACACTAATAATGTTTTACTGGCGTTCCATTGCAACCTTAATACTTGCTTTTCTCATAAATTGATTTTATCTCATAAATTGATAGTATCAAGCTTCTTTTGAGGGTGTAATATCTAGTTATTTTCGTATTGCTGTGGTGAATGCAAACTTGTCATAGCTCGTTTTCCAGCAAAAAGAGGAAATTTTCTTACTTTGTGTTGAGCAACATTTTGAGCATAGCTACATTTTGCTTTTGTTTTACATCTTGAGTTTTCCATCACTGCACAATAGTGATTTACACGTTTTAGAAATGCGAGTTATGGTTTTAAGCTACATGGTTTCACAACATCTGTTTGTTTAAGTGCAATAAATGGGAAAAATGCTAACTTTTTGCCTGTGTGGAATTGGTTTGATGACATCACAAGAGGCACAAAATCAAGCTGATCAGCAAAAGGAAACACTATGGTGGACGTGTAACTTTTTTCCAACATGGATTCAGAAGCTATCACTCTGACTCTGCTCTCAAATCATGACGAAGACAGGCATGAAAGACGCACTGTTGATGACGTTGATAAATTTCAGACCTTCCTTCACCCGATTTCTGATTGGTTGTCAGGCAAAGTCTCCACTCATGTGATCTCTAATAATTAGCGACAGTGGAATCCAGATATTCTAGTCAGTGCTGGTCTTCCTAACAAACTGCTTCAGTGTATTTTATAGTATGATTGTCCCGAAATCCATCTTACATGCAAGTGTCTTTTGAGTGAGGAGTTGGGTTACAGTCACGCAATGAAAGAGGAAACGCACACTAACAATTGAAAACTTGGTACCCAAACCAACTGTTGCCTCACACACACAAGGTTTTTCAGCCAATGTTCAGAGATGGGTAAAATACTCAAAGATTGTACTCAACCCAATATTTGGCGTAGAGTACAAAGAGTAACCCTGCTTTAACAAGTAAAAGATGTAGCCATCTAAAAAATTGCTAAAGTAAGTACATTTAAAAGATGTTTTTTTTTCCCTCCCTATGCTTCAGCAAAGTAGCAAATCAAGTTCTGTGATTGAATACAACTAAAGCAAATTTCCTGTCTAATAGCTTAAAATAAAAAAAGACCTGGATAAGTAATAAAATAAATCAAGGGCAATTCACCATTTAGTCATCTGTTTGTTATTGAGAGCATGCTATTCATTTTTACTCTACTGCAAAATCTAGCGATAAGTGGGATGACCGGGAAAGTCGTGAACACATTCTTGGTCAGGCTTTCATTGTCCCTGCTGGTGTGTGAATCCTCATATATGCAGTGTTGCTGTATCAAACAACTGCTACATTCAGGCATAACCCCCCCCCAAAAAATATCCTGGACTAAGAAGATTACTTGAGCTTCTGTGTCCTTTTAGATTTGATACATGTTACTGAAAGAAATGCGATTTTATTGTTCCACTTAAATCTAGCGACGGTCCTTCTGTATCTTACAAGACAAAGTGTTCCCTCAGACTTTGTCACCGTGTCCCTTCTGTGGCCTTTTTCAACCGAGCTGTTTCTGTTGTCACCGTTACACCAGGGAATCACTGACACATTTGCCTTTTCTGTTGAAACACCTGTGCTGAGAACATGAAAGCATTCTCTGTTTCCTCTGCTTCACAATCTTAAAGACATCCTTTGCTACGCTTATCACTTTCACTTCCCCGTCTTAGTTGGAGGAAACGTGAATAGTTGGAGAAAGAAATAGGTTGCAAATGGAAAGCATTTCAGGGGTTCTGCTAAATTGTTTTTTGCAAAAAGCCTTCCTGCTTGTGAAAGTGCATGGAAGAGGAGCGGATGCAGTTGATTGTGTTTCAGGTCACCTATGCACCTGCTGTGGGTGTCAAGTGTCTGTGTCCACAATTGCTAATGGAAACAAAAGCCACTAAGTGGCCCTAGGGCAAGTGAACTTTCTTTCTGTTACTTCAGAACTGAGACACAGCTTGTTATTAAAATGTGCATCCCTCTATAGTTTTTGTTTTATTTTTTAAATTTAAAATTCTACCTTTTCTCTACAAAGGTTGTTGTTGATTTTGAAGTTTTTTTTGTTTTTGTTTTTTTACCATGAAATCACAGTTCATGCGAAAGAACCTGTTAATCATGAGTCCGATGTACAGAGGCCATAATCCTCCTTGTGTTTGACTCTTCATCTTAAGCCATTTGCTGTTTAATAATGCCAGTATGTTTGTATACTGTTCCTAGAGTTTAAAAGCCTTTTAAGAAGAAACTTTAGATACTCTATTTCAGCTAGCTTGGTTAAAACCTAGCCCCCTGTTCTACGTTCTGCCTTGTACATAAGGTCTGGACCCGTGGCTATTTAGAAATGATTGCTTCTTAGAGGTGTGGAATCTGTTAAAGTTTTAAATGTTAACCAATCGCTAATGTTTGTCTGTGACGTATTTAATTTGCTGGTTGGGCGCTATGAAGCTTACCAGAAATTGTCTGCGCTGTAGAGAACCGAATGAAGGGACTGTTAATGTTAATTCCATGGCCAACATGGACGGAACGGCTACGTTCACTTCCTCCGCTGCCATTGCTAAAATTACAGACATACTTGGATTTTACCACAATGCAGAAAATTGACGATCGTAATCGTTCACAACTTCTTATGCATGCTGATTGGCCAAAATTAAGAATATACTGGAGAAATCTGCTTCAATGGGAGAAATCCCAGATGAAGATTTAAAGGAAGATGAGAATTGAGAGGAATTGCGAGAAACAGCAGTGGCCAGGCTAGCTTTGAGCAGTTTGAGAATAGTTTGGAATATTCTCAAACTGTCCCACTCCCACTTGTTACTGCTCCACTTTTCACATCAAAGACAATTTCACCTGTTCTATGTTTTTTTTTCTTTGGAGAAATGTGTTTGATGTCCAGGTTTGGAAATTAAAGCAGCTGTTTTATTGGTGCCAAGCTATGAGCTGGTTTTGAATATGAGCAACTTAAATTTTCTAAATGTTCTATTTACAAATCTAGAATTTGAAAATGTAACAATGTAGCATCAGTAGCAACATAACTGAAAGTAATTATGTTACTACTGTAATACCTTGAGATTTTTACTCAACGTCATCACAGTGTGATGGACTCTCATCGGTCCATGCATAGTCCAGAATCCCCCCTGCATCTCCTAAACATAACAAGTACTTTACTTTAGAACCATCTTTTAACTTAATTTACCTCTTTGCCTTGTAGCACCTTTCTAGCCAGAACATGTGATTCTTCTGGGCAGAGAGAGCGATGTTGCTCATGTCTTAAACCCTGGTAGGAGATTGTGTTTGAAATGACTGTGAAATCTAGGTCTATTTTACAGAACTTGATGGTTTAGAGACAGTAACCAAACTGAAAACCAGCTTTAACGGGTGGATGAAGAAAAATCCTCCGGTTGTGCCTCCACAAAGCAGCTTTTACTCTCCTTTTGCACTGAACCCCTCTCAAGTGTCGGGGTGTGCGTGTGTATGTGTATTGAGTGTGTATTGTTTTTCGATTCTGGTGACACCGGACTCCAGATGTGTTTCAAGTGAGCAAGCAGCACCTCGGCACCATTAAACCCACACAGATACAGATAAAACAGCAACTAGCTTTTAAACCACATAACCAGAGGACTGTTTATCTGCAACATGAGACCCTCAGTAATACAACTGAAGCTCACACTAACTTCAGGAGACTCTGGTCTTTATGTTTAAGCAATGGGTAGAGCTCCCTCTTGTGGACATATAAAATATTTATTTTCTTTGTTTATTTAATCCTAATTTGAAAAAAGTTGTCATACAATGCTTAAATGTTGCTAAAAATGAACCGATATGTGAAAACATTGTTTCAGGCTTTTTTAGTGAAAAAATAATATCAACATGGCATAAACTACTGAGTGTGTAAACCTCCAAACTCAGTTGCTCCTGCGTGAGTTCTACTGGACATTTTCTGAGTTAGCACCTCGGTGACGGACATGAATGTGTTGAACATCAGGACTTGGACTTTATGTTTTATGAAAACATAAAAACATTCTGCACAGCATGATTTAAGGAAGAAATGTGCTATTCTTATTGGTAGTAACAATTACAAGTAATTTAAATGTAATTACAAATATTTTTGTTTGCAGTGTTTATAACCACAGACACAAATCTTTCCTTGCACATCTAATGTTACTGCAACACTATACGGACACTAGAGGGCAGTAGTTCTTCGCTTAGAAAGTGGTATCTAATGTATTTCTCATTTCAACTTTTTTTTTTTATTTTTTTTGATTTATTGCAAAACTTAAAACGCAACAATGATATTTTAGTTCATTGAAATAACCAAATGCCTGCAGAACAGAATTTGAATGGAGCTTTTTTTCTGTTCTCTTTGTTATGGATGCATGTTGTGAAATGGAGAAAAACAGAAAGATGAGTAATCAGCATAAACACCATACGAGTCTGTGTATACAACAGGATTCGTGTGTGTGTGATGTGGGGGCAACGCTTGTTATCTGGTGTCTGTCCAATCGCAGCGTGATTCAGACGATTTCTACATTGACCTCAATAGATCAAAGTGAATTCAGCTGGCGGGCGATGAATACTCTCTCTATGGCTTCACGTCTCTCTCTCTCTCTCTTTTACTCACACACGCAGATTATTTTGAACCCCTTTGTCCCGTCTCTCCCTGTCTCTCTCTCATTTACACAAACAGACTGAGTTCTGAGGGGAACTTTAACTTATCAAATATCAGAGACTGAATTAACATAGAAAAGCAAACACAGATACTGAACCGCGGGAGACTAAGTTGTTCCACATGACAGGGCGATGACGGCTTCAAGGAGGGGGATCCAGTGCAGATGAGATGGATGGATTTGGGGGATCAAATGCTGTCATAAACAACAAAATAAAATCTTGTATTTTTCCTGTGTAGGCAGTTTATTTCCAGTTCAAGAGAAACGAGTAAGTAAAGAAATGAGTTATATAGCCATTTGATAAATTATACTGTCAGTATCTGACATCTACTTCCCTAAAGCTCATAAGGCGAAGAGGTGACTGTAAAAGAATGTATAACTACTTAAAGAAGAGATAATTAGCAGGACATCACAATCAATAGAACAGTTCCGTAGATCAAGTCAGGGATTCCCATTTAACATGCAGACATTTTACGAATGGTGCGCTCCACGTTTTTAAATAATGCATGCTCATTGCTTGTCCCTGCCCCGCCAGCAGCCTCCTACACAAAGGGACATGTGCGAAAACATTTCATCAGGATCCATTTGTGATTGCCACATTTCTTTAAACAACGCATTACAGCTATCATTACCGTTAGCACATTAATTATTGGTGACAGAAGTGTGGATTATTTTGAAAACACATCCTTCATGCCAGATACTTTTGGTTCTGAAACTGTGGTTTCTGTTTCACACCAGTGCTTCTTTAGAAGCCACTCACGTGGAAACACAGCTGTCTACTTTCTGCATACGCTGACCCACATACTCTAACGTCCACACACAACGCAATCTCTAATGCTTGAAATGTTGTGTGTGTGTGTGTTTAGGTGGAGGTTAAGCAGGATCAAGTATTTATTAGCTGCAAACCATTTTTTTTCTATTGCTGATCTGTTTTATTCTCAATATTCCTGTTTCAAACCGAGAGAAGATGAAGGGGGAGCAGCAGAGTTTTCCCCAGCACATCTCCTGAGAGATGAGCAACCCCCCGTTTCCAATCCACCCATCACCCAATCTTCCCTCAGGCCTTTATCTGGGGTTGACATGTCGAAGGGGGCAAAAAGCGGTGGATGTGGGTGTGGTTTGTGGGGCAAGGGTATCTGGGTAGATCTTGGTGGTAGGAGCGTTGGGTGGCCTAATTACACACATACCTCCCCACACAGCGTCAGTCGGCTGGTAGCTATCACACAGACTTCCTCCAAGATTTCTCTTGTCAAGATTTCGCTTGACAGGAAATCTTTATTTATTTCTAGAAATGTCACGATAGGAACCGGAGATACTTTAGTTTAAATGTCAAAGGGCATTTGTGTCTTTTTTCTCCTTAAGTCAGTGTAATAAACTAATGGAAACAGATACTTATATTCATTAAAAGCTTTTTTTTTGTTGAACCCAATTTCTCTCTTAGATCAAAGTTGTGACATTAACACCTTATTTTAATGAGATCAGCTGAAATCAAAATAATTGTCTTCTGTAAAACCTCAACCTATATTTAGAGCCCAATAGTCTTGGAGTATCATGCTATACAGAAACCAAGGCATACTTATTTTTCACCTGATATTTCAAACTTCTCATTTATTTTATCTTTTCTTATTTGTTTCTGAAGATATATGTGACTAAACAAACAGTGAAATTGTTGCATTGTCTCACTTTTTGCTTCTGCTGTTTTTATTCTGAACTTTTTAATGAAGTGCTAAGCTAACGTTAGCATTCTAATAATTCTGTTTTGATATGACTTGTTGATAACTTGGCTTGTGATGTATTTCAGGCCATATAAAACTTCCAGAAGAAGTTGGTCTTCATAACTTGAGCAATTGATTTTGAATGTTGTAAAATTTATTGACCAGTGTTTCAGCTGCTCTCTGGATGTCTAAGCATAGCAAATAGGTCACATGACGCAGAAGGACAAGGATCCACATGAGTCCGTTTCATTGCGAATATTCTTGTAAATGGTGCAGGAAAAAAAAGATTCTTGGTGGAAAACCCAGACTCAATCACGTAGACAATGTTTAGACCTGTAGTGTGATGCATCATGTTAATCCAGAAGAAAGCCCTATCTGTCCTTCAAAACAAATCAATTCCACTGCAGAGACATTGAGAAAATGTGACAGCCTATCTCTAAATGAAAACAAAGAACAGCTTAAAGTCAAGATCGTATCAGTCCACTTATCTTATCCCTCCCAGCTCCTCTGCCTTAATGCCACCGCGCTCACACACACAGTGTGTGACGGTCCATCGTTGAACGCTGACCTTTCTGCAGAATGAACTCGTGTGTTGCTGTATTTTAAAACCCCCTCCTGCTGCTGCAACCCCCCCCTCTCAACATCTGAAACCAAACACTTCAGCCGCTCTCCACGGTACCTGAGCCAATCGTGTTGGCGGTGTGCGATGCGAGGAGTTCAAGGTGGGGGGAGCAAACTCTTGTAGAGACACTTCATAATGGCCCTCTTTTACTACACAGCTTGACTGCTTATTAATTTTTTGATCGATGTAGGTGTGAGACGCTCCAGGATGTCTAACTGCAGCCTGGTTTGTTTGTGTTTCAGGTCTTTGTTTGGCTGGTGCCCTTGAATGATGATGTATTCTAGAGGATGAAACTGGCAGCTTTGTGTTCAAAACCCTAAATCAGACGTGCACGTGGGAAACATGTCTTTTTGTCCCAGATTTAGGACAAAGGAGCCATACGTTTGGATGATCAATCTATTTTTGATGAAGAGCCACTCACCAACCTTCTTCATCTCCGTCTGCTCACTCTGTGTGAACCTCTTTATGTCTGTGCATCCTAATAGCACATTTATATTCATTAATAATCCCACAATAAACGCTACAAACCAGAGATAAGGATTAAACCTCTACATAGAAACTCTTTAATCATCCTTATGGTGACCCTGTGCATGTTTTCATCAGCTGGCACATATGAGGACTGTAGTGAAACAAAGGAGTGCTCAGGCCCCACTGCCTCCAAAGATTGAGGAGAAAGGAGGGGGTAAGTGGTTTTTGGGGTTCCTCCTGTCATCCTTTGTGTCCTAATTGAAGTTTTTCTGCCTCTAAACCCTCCAGACTTTCCCCCCAGCGCCCTGCTGGTTAGAGAGGAGGGAGGTAGGGGGGAGCAGGCCCAACAGAGGGTTGAGGGGAAAAGGTTCATGTCAGGCTTTGTTGCCACTGGCATGATGCCTGTCCCCGATTGCCCTTCTCTATAGCTTTGAGGCTCATAAACCACAAAACTATTAAAAGGGGTGACGTGAGGTCTTTTTCTGAGAACATGATGTCATGTTCTCAGAAAAACATGATGGTCATGTTAATAATTTTAGTTTTTCAAAGGATGCACATAAATATTATAGCTACTACTTTGGTTCTAATGCAGGTATTTCTCCGGTCAGGAAGAAGTAGTGCAGTACATGAGTTGTGGATACGTTATATGTTCAACCCGCATGTGTCTGTGTTGATAAGTGGGATACAGAGAGTTGCCACGGGAACAGAAGATGAGACTCACTCAAAACATGACATGAACTGCACAGTTCATCTCTCTGTTTTTCTTACTGACTAAAAGAGTGGTTGTCTGATAGAAAACACCTGGTTATATTTTGTGCCATAAAAGGCTGTGACCTTGACCTTGCGATGCACTGTGCTGCATCGCCTAAGTCAAAAAAGCAATTTATAATGCCGCCATTACTGACTTTTCAGTTTCACTGTTTTTGTCTGAAATAATCATTTGTAACCAGTTTATTATTTTCTTTAAAAGTAAAGAAAAAAAAAAGAGTGTAGCAGAGATTTCATGGTACAGCACCTTGTGAAGTATCGACAAATTTGGATATGGCAGTCACCTTTGACGGAGCATTAATGTCCCAAGGTGAAGCTATGAGCCCACTTTGTTTCAATATCAACAACAAAAAATAAAAACATGTCCTAATCATGACAAAAGGTGAATTCTGTGGAAGTCCTGATATAGTGGTGAAATCTGTCACTCGTATATGTTCCACAGTATTTTTGTAATGACAAGTAAACTGAGCAGCCATCAGTTGTAGCTGTTCAGAGCCTTTGGCATGCTGACTCTTCCCTGACGCAGACAAAGTGTCTGCTGAGATTAGCATGAGATTAAGTAATGTTATTGCTATGAAACTGATTAGGGTTTGTCCCAGTGCTACAAATTCAAGATTTCCCCCAGAAACTTACTAATCTCAGTAGTTGGGTGCTAGTGCAGTCATTCATCCAGCGGCCCATCATGTTTTTGAATTAAAAAATGTTTAAAGTTGACTGGAAATTTGAAAATATCACTTGATAATTATGTGCCATTGAAAGATTGGAAGATTAATACTTGATCACCAACCATAAAGTCTTAAAAAATGCAAACATTTTAAAAAGACTTAAATAAATAAGTCATGCTTGGCCTGCTGGGGGAACAAGTAAAGCCTGGTGGCCCACCAGGCTTATAATACACTTGGGGTAACACTGATGTATGTATGTCATATTTAGGATCTCTAAGTTGCCATATGATGCCACTGGATACTTCGACTTAGTGTGTTGGGTGTATATTACTGTTTTCATATTTCCTATAGTCATCAAACTAATCGGGCTGCTGCGTAATAATGCAATTTTCTTTGTTACTAACAAATGACCTGGTTCCATGTTTACGTCTTGTTAGCTCTGGTTCAGTTAAACATGGCTAATCTCCTGTTTAACTCTGAAATATAAGACCTACATAATCTTTTCCTGACTTCATGTAGAATATTATTTATTTGGTGTGGGTGTGTGAGTGTGCAAGTTTCTGATTGTATGTGCTTCTGTTATTAATGACCCCAGCGATACATTACATAGTAATATACATAAAGAGGAGGACGATTAAATAAAGCAAATACAAAGTTGTAGAACATTAATACAAGATGCTAAAGAGAGTTTAAAACATCAGCTCCCAATCATGTTGTCTTTGATTTTGAAACTGCTAAATCCTATTTTACAAAACAAAATGAGATGTTTCCTCTGTTAGCATTAAAAGTCAATAACTACCATACAAGAACGAGGATTATTTCTCAATAATTTTTAACTGAAGTTCTTGAAGAAAAATTTGAATCAGCTAAATTGGCATCAGCCTCAAACTGGAGATCGGCCAAGAATCTGTAATCTGTACATCTCTACTTTGTTTAGTTTTGTACATTACAGTTTGGTATATAGAAAAATTTTCAGGAAATGTATTGGGTTTTAAAGCATGAGATCAAATCTCTATGTGTTGTTCCTTAATATTTGTCAGAACATGACGAATATTCTACTTTTAGAAGTTAAGCCTAATAGCTTAATTTCTTTTAATAGCTCTGTTTCAGAAAGTTGGTTGAGTTACTTTCAACCGGCTGTTCAGCTTTAGCAGAGACTCTGTTACCCATCCCATGTTGTGACACAAACCGTTCGCTTCACAGCTGCTTCCGAATTCGTTCCTGTGCTTAAAAGAGAGAGTGTGAGAGCGGAGCCGATGAGGCGTTTATTTGGGATCGAGACGGGAGAGAGAGGGCGAGAGAGAGAGGAGGGGTGGATGGAGGAGAGCAAGCCAAAGAGAGAGGGAGTGTTTCTCCCTCTCCCCTAGCAACGGTTGGTGGTGTTCGTCTCCAGCCTCTTGTTTTCTTTTGCACACGCACACACATACACGCAGACACATCTCCTGCGCTCATTCAGCTCGCTCGCCTTCAGCCTGTTGGAGCCCCGGGGTGTCTCTTCACTTTCGTTTTCTCCAAATGCTTCTCTGGGCTTTTCCCTGCTAGACAAAGGCTTTTTTATCACGGATAAGAAAACAGAAATTCTTTGCAAAAAGCGGCGAGATTAAAGAGCGGAGGACCTAAGAGAAAAGCGCAGAGAGTGACAGAAGGAGAGCGAAGGAGGATGGAGCCTCTGAGCGCTCACGGTCTGCCCCGGCTCTCCTGGATCGACACTCTTTACAGCAGTATGTATCTCTTCATTCATCCATCCCTCCATCCCTCCATGTCCTCATCTCCACTCATCTTACTTTGCGCCCCCCATTTTCCTCCTCGTTTCCCTTACACCCACGATTACATGCACACAGTTTGAATTCTTTGCATTTTTTCAAGACTTTTGCTCTGCAGGTGTTATGGTGGATGTCTGTAACTCAGCAGAAAACTCATCTGCATCTCCATTTTTGTTTCTGCTCTAGAGTGGCAACACCTCTCTCCTGCTGTTTTCAGACATAAAGGCAGGGGGAAGCCCTTAAATTGGCAGTATGTGTCTGAAAACCTGGAGTTGGAACTTTATGTTCCAAGCCATGCAGAAGAGCAGCTCTCTGATGTTTAATTTGAATCAGTTCTTTACTGCATCCTTCATGCTGTGCTGCAGACGCTTGCTGTACACTGGGTCAATAAGTGTTCAGATGGCAGTCTTGTTTAACAATACAACAATTTCTTAATTTCCCTTTGGTAACATTCCAATGACTTTGATTTGTTTGGTTGTTGTTTAGCTTTAAAAAAAAAGCACAATACTCATTCATATAAAACAACATCCATAAATTAGGGATGGGCATTTAACATTTATTGTGAAACATTTCTTGTCATGAAAAGAATTTTGATTTATTGTTCTCACAATAGATGTCAGTTAATGTTAAAGCACTGGCGAACCATTTTTCCCCATTTTTTTCCACCAAAGCATCCACAAATGTCAGTAAATTTGAAAATACGATTAAATAAAGTCTCTCTGTGCAGTTTGGCAGTATAAATTACACTTCTTTAAGTATATGGCATCAAGAGCAGCATTAAGTTTGTGGCGATATTTATCACTTCTTCTAAAAAAGAAGTGATAAATACTTTTTAATCATAATTTTAATCATCGCCACAGTACCACACAATACTGTGATGAAATTCCAAGTCCATATCGCCAAACCCTGCCATAATTAATGACATGAATGAATGCTTGTTTTCAGATCATCTTCTGTTATTCTATGCAGCGAAACCCAGGTCTGATCAGGTGCAGCCGTGGTTCTGTTGGTGTGTTTTTGAGCTGCTTTGTGTGTACGTTGGGAGTCCTGGGCACACGGCCGCTTGGGATTTGCTCCCCTGTGCTGCTGCTGTTACCATGTTGAAATCTCCTGAGAGAAAGTAAACAGGAGGATGGACAACATGAAGTCCTGGTGGGATTAAAACGTAGAGGAAAAACATTCTACCTTTGTGGTAAAGAGTGGTGGAATACACTTTGCCCTCATTAATCTTATAAATATTGTGTGAAAGGCTTCAATAAAAATAATTTAAGCAGATTTTCTTAAACGCTTTCCTGTGATGTGTATTGCTCTTTGGTTTGCTAAATCGTTTTTTTTATTGTAATTGTGCAGGAGCTTCAAATAACCTTTTCAGTGGGGTAAAGTTAGGGGGAGCAGACGGTGCCACACGGCTCCGCAGTTCAAGAGGATTTCACTGACGTCAACTCGATTATTTGTTTAGAACAGTTAACACTGATGCCTGTAGAGTTACTAGAAATTTACACTAGAGCTGAAATTTCCAAAGGACAGCCAACATTTTGTAAACAATTATCATTTGTGACAGAGGTAAAATGCTGAAAAGACGACAAAACAGGGTGACTTTAAAAATATGTTTCACAATAGTGACATTTCAAACTCAAGACTTATAAAACTAATGCTATGTATCTCATTTAAACCTCTGACATTTGGTTTTTTTAAGAAAGCGTTCACCTGAAGGAAATGCCACTTAAAATAAGCTGCACATAAGTTGATCGCCCTCTACCTCCAACCTCCTAGCAGGATGCTCAAGTCTCTCTTCTGCAGACTAACCGGATGAGTCCTACCTTTAAATGCTGCTGGCAGACACACAGAGGTTTTATGCCTACAGTGGTGTCATTTTGTGTTGTTTAGCTTGTTGTACTTCATGTGATGTGTAAGAAAAAAATGTCTGCAGAGCAACCCGACTTCTTAGTTCAAATGTTAACAAGCATGGAGATATTATTAGTTATATTAACATAGTGCCCATCCTAGGGGTGAGGCAGGTCCCCTTTAGTTGGATCCCTATTTCAGAGAAACGTGGATCCAAAAAAACCCCCCTCTTTGCTCTTACTGTTGACCACATACCAATGGGGTCAGTGTTCTCTCATGACTGTAAATGCTTTGCAGAGCTGGGTATTTTTAGATGCTCAATGCATGCATTAATACTCATCAGGCCTGTGTTTCTGTGTGATTTCTGAATCATATTTAGCATTTACACGGTTTTGCTGTATTCGGTGTATCCTGGGATCCATGTGAAGCTGATTGCATTCTAATTCAACACCATGTGGAAGTAGATCCATTTTTAATGGCACCAGAGGTCAGATGTATGCACCAGGAGAGCGAATCTTAGTTTCACAACTCTTTACTATCGTGTAAAAAATAGCCACAAACATTCATGGAGCTTAATATCTTTTGCTTCGTCTTTTCCATGTCTGTGGAAAGTTGCTGAAATTGTCCTCTGCTCAAGAACATTCAACATGAGTAACACCTCAGAATGTGTGAAGAGACTCATATTTCTGAGGAAGTAGTACGCTGACCCCGTCCCTCTGCTTTCAAACCGGTATGCATCCCAACTACAGCTTCCTCTGTTTTCTTGGGAGTTACTAACACGATGGTGTAATTGCATCTCTTCTTTGTAGCCGCTGACGTGTTAATGGCTGTGTGTGCGCTGATCGGTGACCGCACATCCTGAACCACAGGAGCCAAGTGGGAGTAAATGGTCAAAGGCAGAATGACTCTGCTTCTCCCAGAGAGACTGAAACCTTTCTGTTTAACCCCACCGCCGATTTAGGCAGCGTGTTGCATTTCTGCCACGTGTTTGTTCTGCAACGGCTAATCCTAAAAGGCTTACAGCACCAGTGTGTTGAACAGTAAAAATAAAAGGTGATAAATTAAAGTCTTCACATCAGAGCAAGCCCACTTGGAAAAGAAAAACAGGGCAAGTCCAGAGCTTTCATCAGTCTTCCTCTGCAACATTTGTCCAGTCAGCATCTAAAGCAGTCGAATCTCTGAGAGCAATTAGTACGTCTCAGCTGCTTCCCTTCAGCATTTTGGTTTTTTTGTCAACATTTTTTCAGCTCTTGTTTCAGTTCTGAGGCTAATCAGTGTCTCTGGTGGGTTTCTTAAACAGAGTCATAAACTTAATCAGTTTTGTTCTAATCTGCTGCAGAGTGAGGACTTTCCCCCCTTCCTGTGGTTTGATACTTTTGGCTGCTTTCTCAGTTTTCTGTCTCAGAGTATGACTTTATGAAATACCAAGATGTTGCGTAACATCAATCATAGCTTTATGACTTTGTTGCTACAGCAATTGGTAATTTTTTGTGTGTGTTTTAGCTTTGTGTCATGGATAAAAAAAATATTTTTCCTATTTAGTTTGTCAAGTTATTCCCTCCATTGATTATTGTTTACAATAGCTCCTTTACCAAACCCTTTCAATGGAATGTAAAAAAATAATACTAAAAAACAAAAGAAGAAATCTACCAACATTTTACATAATGGGCAGTATTTGTTTTGAATTTTTGTATGAAGGTGTTTCATGTTGCTCTGACTGATGTTTTCACGCGGGGCCATTTCCTGAAGTGCCACACTAATGTTGACATATTTGATGTGACTTCTTGACCAAAAAGGTCACGACATAATTTTGTTGTTTTGAATCGTATCTGCTAAAAAATTTAAAGAAGTTATTCTGCTTTGTAAACTTTGCATTCTGATTTGTATATTATAACAGTTAACAACTGGTGTTTCAGCTGCCCTCCGTGCATCTCTGCCTATACTGAAAACATTCCAAGCGCAATGCATGGAGGAGGGCATATCAAAGACAGACGGACGCCTGCAGCAACTAATGCAGTCTCTCTGCTACTATTTTGCAAGCTATGCAAAACGTGTTCTACTTAAAATTGGTTAGCACTTGAACAACATTTAAATGGAGTTTGCTAAGGGACTCAAGTCAGTCAATTAAAATGTCTTGACTACGACCTCGTTCTGATACTTGGGATTTAATAGTGATAGACTCAGTCTTCAGGGTCCTCACTGCAACCTTCACAAAATTAGACTTGTATCTGCCATGCTTCAGTGGCATGTGCAGCTCAATCAAAAGGGAAAGCCAGATTATGTAACAATCTGGATATGGACGTTTTGGCATGGTGGGGCCGATGTGGCACGTGCACATTCAGGGTCTTAACGTGCGCGCATATGTCAAATGGATTTCCCCTAATCCGATTCAGAGGGAGGAAGGCTTGAATTTATGTGCATCTCTGGGGATGCAGTAAAAATAGTTTTTGTCACAGGGTGTGTCAAAGAGCAGTTCTGCTGTGCTCTAGTAACCACACCACGATAATCTGGATTGGCAGATGAGTAGTTTGTCACTTGTTAAAGATTGTAGCACGAGTCTGTATTTTTATTGCTTTTTCGGAATAAACTGTTTCTAATAGCTGGTAATCCATCAATTCTTCATCACTAAACATCTACTAAATAAATAAAGTGTGATCTGATGAATGGAAAGTTTGGTTGTAAGTTCACAGTTCCGCTAAAGAAGAAGCCCAAATGCCAGTATAACATGTTGAAGACGTATGACAAACAATTTCTGCTTGTCATCCACTGCCCAGTGGGGTTATCAGTAAAGATAACCCCAATGGTCATGAAATTTGCCCTAACTCCTCTTGTCATTTGGTCACACAGTCCATCATTGGGATGTGACTGTCTCAGCTAGTGACACTGCCTCTTATTACGTGGGTCTTTTCTTATATATCACAGAGAAGACCCACAGGTGCTTCTCTGCTTGAAGTATTTTGAGAAGAAGGCCAGATTATTGAAAACCTCTTCCAGTATCAAATGGGTTCTCAAATCTTTCTAATATGTCAACTTGGCTATTCCACGGCGTATCTAAGATTTGATCAGGCAGGTCTTCCTAGAGCCGTCCCAAAACCATCTATGGGTGCATTCACACCAACCCTGTTTAGTCCACTTTAATCACACACTCTAGTTCATTTGTCTAGAAATCCGGTTTGTTTGGGGAGGTCTGAATGTGCCATCGAACTCTGTTGTGGATCAGAGGTTGCGTTAACGGAATATTTTACGTATTTGATTGGTTATTTTTTTAAACAACGGGAAAATTTAAAGCCCGTCGGTCATTTGACAGGTTATAATTAACACCCTTGACTGGTGCAGATGTGCAGACATTCTAGACTTTATGCAAAGAGTTCATCGTAGAGGCAACTAAAATCAATTGGAAAAAAAAAAAATTCTGAATATTATCTCATGAACACTGAACTAAGTATGTCTTTCTGACCGGGAGCTGACAGCGTGTTGAAGAGTTATGGACCGGACGCTTTGGAGCGTCTGGTTGGGAAGCTCATTCCAAACCTTTGGTTGAAATGGTGCGTTTAATTAGAGTCTCCATTACACACAGAACAGAGAAAACTAAAGAGAACGCAACGTTGAGCAACTCCATTTATAGTCTAAACAGAGGAGCTGGCAGCTTATCTAGAGGAAATAAATAAAGTTCATTTTAATTAGACTGTAACAAGCGCGGTACGCTGCACTTTTCATAAAAAAGGAAGTTGCGCTTAGTGTCTTTTTTTGTGCAGCACCACCAAAGGGAAGGGTTTAAAAAGATTTTTCAAAGGGTTTGGTTTGTTTGACACAATGCGGTGTGAAAGTGAATCGTATCACCTGAAAATGTAACAAATGTTGCAGCATTGGTTCCCTATTGAACTGAGTCTACCGGTCTATCAGGTGTGAAAACACCCGAAAGGGACCTTAAATACCTTCTTCAGCCCTGGGATCACATTGGGATTGCCCAGGATTAACTGGAAAGTGTTGCTGGGAAGAGGAACATCTTGAACCACTACCTCAACAGAGAGATGGATGTGATTCCCAGGCTGCCATATTCTTTGTCTGGATTTCCTCTGGAGCACATTAACTGTAATTGATGAAGTTTACCGCCGGCCAGCAGCTCCTGGCTGACTTCGACTCAGTCCCAGTTCTGTCTTCAAGTGTTAAATGTTAGCAGTTATTTGGCTGTCGCATGTCTTGACTCAGCAAACGGACTCTCTGTGATTCTGGACAGCTTCCCAGCAGACTCTCTGAGGGGAGTTTTAGTAAATGCAGGAATGTCTCGGCTGTTGCACCTTACAGAGACCCGATGTGACCAAACACTTGTCTTTCTCTAACCTCGCCTCTCAGAAAGAACATCCAGTACTTCTACACTCCAGGGGTCATAAATCCAAATCTGTCATCTAAGAGTGCTTTTCAATCATGTCAGTTGTTTCTCAGCCACACACAGCATAGGTTAAATCAGCCACCTAATCCAAGTGTTTGCCAGTTGTATATTTAGTTATTTATTTATTATATTTAAATAGCTAAATATTTAAATACGTTTAAATAGTTAGACATTCAAGCTTTGAATACCGATTCAAAGCTTGCATGTCAGCTTTGAATCAATGTCCTCGCATCGTTTCATCCCTACCGTTGTCCTGATCAACAGATGAATCTGTTCTTTCTTTTCTCTGAGCTGTAGCTATAGAAACAGCCATTCAGACTTCTTGTCACACACATGAGCAGGAAACAATCTGAGTCAGCCTCAAGCACTGTTGTTATGTAATACAGTAATCTCTGCTGCCCCCTCGGTGCCATCTTTCTCTGCTTTGTGTTCAAGCATTGTCTTTGCTTTGGGCATTAAGGAGTTCAGGCTTACGTAAGAAGTTCATCTCCCCAGTTTTATTTAGCAAAATAAAGATGCTGGAAGTGACTAATTTGACTATTCCAAATGAACACGTCTAGCTTACAGCAGTGAAACTGAGATCTGGCTATTATTCGCACGTCTACCTTGACTTCTTAGTTGCTTCCTTCCCTGCAGGGGTTCTGCTGTACCATGACAACCCGAGTTCGTTCAGTGACGACCTTCTCCATTATTGATGCAGCTTTTGTCACTGACAATATGCTATACTTCAACATGCAGCAAACAAGCAGGAGCAAGATAGCTTCGCTGATCCTTTAGTAAGAGTCAATAAGTTGTACATTACAGAAGTTACTGATATGAGCTGTATTTATTAAATTCTGTCTTACAAAACTTTTAGAGAAATCCGACAGCAAAGAAACACTGATTAAATCCAGCATGGCACCGATATGACATATGTACCACTATTGATTTCTGATATTAGTAATTCTGCTATGGCTAATAACCAATATTTACTGATAAATGTTTCCCTACCCTTTTAACACCTTGAAAAAATTACCACACCACAATCACTATCATTGTGCCATGCCCAAATAGAAAATACCACATGGCCAACCCCCCGCCATTCCCGAAACATGTACCGTACACAAACAGCAACAAGATGAAAATCAACATCACTTATCTTTATTGTTATTATTGGCCCAGTTTTACTACACGGCCTGCTAAATATGACGTGTAGCCAGTCATAAATTGAGCTGATGGAAAGCATGGAGGGGAATCCAAAATACAGAGGACAGAACAACTGCCATGGCACGCTACAAAGTCAGGTGAATGTGAGATTGTATTGTTTTTGTCTCTGTTAAAAATATCCCACAAACCTATCGCCATTGCCTCGTCCTTGTCTCCCATGTTTTTTTACTCTGAAATCATGTTTGATCTCAAAAAGTTTTGTGAGATTCCTTGTCTGACATCCGAATGGTCGTGTGTGTGGTTTGCTGTATTTGCTGTGTGGCTGTAGACCACACAGTCTGGTACCAAACCTGATATATCTATGATTTCTTATCCTCTTCAGTCTCTGAGGTTTTGAAAATCAGCCAATAATTTTAAAATCTTGCCATGTGAAGTAGGCATTAGGTTGGTGTTTCTATAATCGTCCATCCTTTCTAGAAAGTAAGGATGAATTAAAAAATGTTATAATTTGGTTAACTAAAAATTTCCTTCAAATTGAAAAGTATCTTAAATATGAAACTGATTTTGGACGTTAAGCTTCTGAAAGGAACCACTGGTTTAAGTATCAGATGTCTCACCATCATTATTTTGGTTAAGCCCTGGTATCCTTTGTTGTGGTTTATGTTAGAGGGTGTGTCATGTGTCTCAGTGTGTTTGTGCTCTAAGTCTGTGGGGACCATTACTATACCCTGAGGGGGCTGAAGCCTTTTGTGTGTGTGTGTGTGTGCGTGTGTGTGAGAGAGTGCTCCATGCCATAGACAGCAGTCATGCTGTAGGGCTATGGTAACCACCATCCTCTTCCTCCTCTGCCATCCATGGCAGCCCCATCTGTCTCAGCCAATCGGCACAGAAAGACCTCCCTTCCTCAGCCAATGGCGAGGCTGGCATGTTTACATGCTCCCGGAAGGCAGGGGCCATCATTAAGCATTCAGGTTAGTGTAGTGGAAGAGAGGAGTGGGGGAGACAGGATGGGAAGATGAGACCATTATGAGTTGGGGCTGATGGATGCACTCGGGCAACAACCAGTCAACCAGCCAGACGCAGGTGAGCAAACATATGTACTAATTCATCGCAAATTTGATTACATTTGGTATTTAGAGATATTTCTTCAATATGTTTATGGCGGAAAAACCAAGAATCCATTAGGCCATTGGCACTTTTCTCTTCTTTGTGTCTTCGTATACATGCGCTTTTGCCAGGGTCATTAAAGATTAATTGCCCCACTAAGCTGTTGCCATCTGGTCTCAGTGTGTTGTCTATATGCTTATGTCAACGGATGCTGTTCAGCCTGATTGGCTCTTTGACATTTGAGATTCCTCAGTGAGAAAATAAGGGAAAAGGCCAAATGCACAGAATTAAGCTGTCATGTGGAGAGGTTCATGATCTTTTGATATGGGATTAGTGAGTGGGAGTAAAAGTAAGGTGAGGAATTACGTCCTGTGTGTGTGTTTGCATGTGGTATGCCTTCATTTTTCTTCTTTTCTCCTACACCAACAAGCTGTCTGTGGATGTCTGAATACGTCACATTAAGCAGGTCACATGACACATACGGGCAGGAAGCTGAAGCAGCCATTACGCACCATATTTTATTTTGATAGTCATTGTAAAGGGTGACAAACACTTAGACAGTGTCTAAGTAAACAAAATCTTTATTTGTAGTTATCTCCATTTAGATTTTTGTGTACAAACAAGAAAACTGATATGATTGATATGATAAGACACCTTGTTTTCACCAATTGACAGAGAAACAATAAGAGTTAGCCACTGTTGGATGTGCAATTTGATAAAAGCTTTCAGTCTCTTCTGGCAAAATCTCACTTAATTTAAAACTTGTGCAAATGTTTCTCCCTAAGTCGTCAATAAATTGGCCCTACTTTCCTGATTTTTGGGTGGTCACCATATACTTGCACTGTGAAACTAATTTTATCTGAAAATCGTCCGCATATCAGCAAAAAGCCTTTGCTGCATGTCTTTTCCCCCTCTCTCTGCCCCTTTCCTTTTGGCATATTTAAAAACAAAAGGCCCCTACAGCTGCAAATATTCTAAACTTCCCCGTTCCCCACCTAAAAACAAAAAAAAGAAAGTGAATATCCGTAATAACGCCAGGTGGTTTTTAAAAGATTCAATTTTATTGTTATTATCAGTATCAGTTTGAATACTGTTTACACATGTTGTAGACAGTAAGGGAAGAGTAAACATGCTTACTGTGTATGTTTTTAAGTGAGCATGCTTACTGGGCTAAAAATGATTCCTTTTTTGTTCTTCTGCTGTTTATACTGAACACTGGGAGGCTATAAAAGCTGATATTTGTTGTCTCCTCAGAGGCAGACCAACAGTCTGCTGCTTAACAGGCGTGCTGCTCAAGCCTCAGCTTGCCAACTGGACTCTTAAAATCATTATCAGAATTACAATAATGTGTGGCGTTTCTTTTGTTTCCATCACTTTCCACTTAGCAGAGGATTTTTCTCATGAGCTACAGAAAAGTGTTGGTGATTAACAGTTCACCAAGACACAAAGGGAGAACATAGAGCAACTTTGTTACTGACAGGCAGGCAAAACGTTCTGAAAGCTTAACCTTCAAGGACTTCAGACTGTACAAATGGCATATTGGACAATTTTGAAACATTTATTTGAAATCTTTGTATACTTTTATATCTGTAACCAGTACATGCATATTTGGAGACACACGTGAGAGAAGTAATGTTGACATGACCATCAGGACTAGTCATGTCAACACGACTTTTGTTCTGTAACAGCTGCACCTCCCCAGCCCCACATGTTGCTCAGTAATCTAGTCTAAGCATGTCCTGCATCAGAAATCCATCCATTTAGAGCACAAGTGTCAAACTCCAGTCCTCAAGGGCCGCTGTCCTGCAGTTTTTAGATGTGCCACAGGTACAAAACACTGCAATGAAATGGCTTAATTACCTCCTCCTTGTGTAGATCAGTTCTCCAGAGCCTTAATGACCTAATTATTCTATTCAGGTGTGGTGCAGAGGCACATCTAACAGTTGCAGGACAAGGACATTGAGGACTGGAGTTTGACACCCCTGATCTAGAGAGTTGTTGTTGACTTTACATTGATCCACTGGCTCTGTTTTCAAGACAATGTTTGCGTTCCTCACGTTTGAGGTCAAAACTTCCTCTCATTGTCTTCCTTCTATCTTAATTAATGTAAACAGAAGCAAGTTGTGGGACTGCAACATGGCGACCGCGCAATATATTTAAAAGCAATCGTCATGACAACGTCAGTGTCATTCATCCTTTGCGTTTTGATATTTTTAGCCAGTTAATTGGAGAGTGGTACATTTTCATTAAATCTCCTTATCTGGTATAAAACTGTAATTGCTTGGCTGTAAACGTTTTGTAGCTTAAATGTAAAAAAGGGATAGAGGACGTCTTCTCTATGACGGAAGCCATTTTTAGGAAAATGGTTTTTAAAAATGTTCAGATTTCAAATTTTGTCAAATCAGATCATTTAGTCTTTTTACAATAAAGCAAATCCTATGCAGCAAGGTGGGACCATATTTACTCATCGTTCATTCAGAGTGGTGAAAGGAATAAATAAAAATCACAGTATCACTTTATTATTATAATTATTGACAGTCCAGAATGTTTTCTGCCTTTTGCATGGCTCTCATTAGAAACATTTCTGTTAAATTAGGTAATCTAACTACTACAATTTAGCTAGACACTTTTACAATTTGTTTGATCCTGCTCATGTTTAGAAAAACACAAAATAGATCAAATATAAAACTTCTACTCTCCCTTTGAGTGTATAGTACATCCATGAACGTCCTCCATCTTTATTTCTTCCAAAGGTAGTTATCTTCTCTGCCTTATTGACTCAAAGTAACCCCCAATGCTTTTAAGTGGTGCGAAACATTTCCTTGACCCTGAACTACTCGGTCCAACACCCTCAGTGTCTCAGACTTACTCGCTCTTTGCGGCATCATATTCTCCTAATTGGGCTGTGGAGCCCACTAAACAGACAACACAACCACCGACTGGGTCGCCCCAAAGGCTTTAGCCGGGGCTTTTTGCATTTTAATGACTTCATTGTAGTGCTTTTGTGTCACTGCACGGTTTGATTCACTTTCCATTAGCACATGCCCACCAACGGACATGCACAGCCCAGTTAGTGGCACGCTGAGGAGTAGAAGCGCACACAGCAGATTTACAGCACTGTTTTACTGCAGGTGTGTGGGCACTGAAAAGCTCTTCAGTACATGTGATTGATTCGTCTCCTCAAACCTGCTGCTAGGGTGGGTAGTTAGTTTGGCTGTAGTGAAAGTGTTTCTGGATCTTTAGGTGTGTCTCCATGTGTTCGGTGGAGCTTGTTTTCCATGATGCATGGAAGCTGTGTGCCATTTCTAACTCATCTGAAATACGAAGATCTATGCCAGGTCGTTGTAACAAATAGTGACTGGCTGCTATGGCAACATCTCCTGGTTGAGTTTGGGGGGATGTAGTGAATGAGTAGGGGGACTGCACACAAGTACAGAGGGGTTCCTTATCTCTTGCTGCCTACAGGCATATGGCTTGTGAAGATATCCAGCAGTTGTGGATTTGTCTGTCCTTTGGCATATTAAGGGACAATGCTGCCTTCTATCAGCCTGTCCCCCAGCAGGAAGTGCTCTACATGTGTGCACACTCCATGTGGAGTAGCTAGATAATGAGCAACCTTCTTCATCTCAGTTAGCTTCTGAGGATTTTTTATTTAATAAATCTATATTAGTGTGGTCTCAATGGTTCATGCTGACCAGACTTTTACTCTCCCTCATCCACTGTGATTTCTCTGTGTTTTGAGTGTTTTGTATGGAGGTCAACCCTCTTATTGGCCTCCGTTGGGTTTGTTTCCTGAACTTGGCTGTTAGTCCTATCGGAGGACTCAGCCATTATCATCTCGATCAGGCTGGATTAAAGAAATGAGGAGCAAAAATCCCACTTTAACCTGTTTATCCAAAGACTGCAGCTTGTCTTAAGCCTGACTTAGGAGTTCAATAATTACTTTTTTAGCTTAAACCCTGAATTATTATCAAATTTCTTCTGAGGAAACCATCTTTATCAATCTTTCACACTGTTCCCATTTTGTCACATGTCTAAACAAGAAGAAATGCTGAATACTTGAAAATAAAGTCCTGTCTCCTATTTGAGATGTCTACCTTAGCATAGTGCATGTGTATCGGAATGAAAAGGGTAAAATATACAGATGACTGTATATTTTACACTGTGTATATACAGTCATCAGCAAACTTGCCCCAGTTTGTAATTATAGTTTGCATATTTGCAAACTATAAATATATGACCCAAACCTTGTGGCCCACATATTTTCCGTTTTTCAGAGCTCGACTTGACGTATCAGAGCCACGCTGTGAAAATAGTGACCATGAGTCACTCACACCTCTTTTTCTCATTGTGCTTTTCCATGTTGCCTTCTGTTTGCTGCTTCTTCTTCTATCTTCTCAATCCTTCTCAAGTCAGATTTTTTTTTCTTCTTCTCTGCACCTTCTCTGCTGATGGATTAATAGATTTTAAACGCGCACAGAACACGATGCACTTTTAATCAGAAGCCATTTCACCTTCAATCATCTCCAAGATACGGCCTCCCTCGTCCAATAAAATCCCAGTTTAACGCTCCGGAAGCAAACTAGATTGGAATGCGACGGCGAGCGACGAGACTCATCTGAAACATCTGCCCATCTGTTGCTGATGCGTGAACACGTGGCCGCTTGCTTTCTCTCTCATTGTTTCGTGAAGTCAGATGTTGTCTGGGAGAGATGGGTGTGTTCATGTATTGATTCCTGTTCAGATGGTTTCAGGACGAAGCAGCTACCAGTAGAGAATGCAATCTACCGCTCCTCATCTGCCTCTTTGGTCAGCAGCTGCTTGTTTTATGCCAGCAGGTATGCTTCTTTTTTTATTCATAGGCTTAAAATAGGGAAGTTATGGAAGAGTATTGTTCGAAGTGTTTTGATCTGTGAATTTGAAGCACTGCACTTTGCAGCTGGTTGTGTTTCTGCTATAAAAAATTGCTTTATGAGTGTGGAGTGGTGTAACCGGGCGCGGACACAGGCCATCACCAAGAATTTTAATTTCCCCAGTGTTACCCTCTAATTGACAATGGCAGAACAGGGAGGTGTAAAAGCCTGAATGCATTGCATCAACACACTCGCACAAACACAATGACTGTGCATTCGTCTTGCTACTAATGTACTGCTGCGGCTGGAAACCTGAAACTTGGCAGCTGAAATATTATTCCAGATTTTTTTTTCTTTTGTTTTTGACACGGTATCTTGTCTTGTCTTTAGAGAGTTTTCTTGAAATCGCTTGTTATCTGCAAACACTCTGAAAAGTGGTCGTGGAAGGTGTGGAAAACAACGCTCATCAGACCCTGAAAGGTGGAATATCGGTTTGTGTGACTGCCGGGTTGTTTATTCATTTTCAGCAGCGCTCACAGTTTGCACGCCAGTTTCTTGGTGCCCACACACTGTTGGCTGACTGCAGGCCATGATGTAATCCATTCTCTCCTGAGAAAATTGCTGAGGAAGGCAGCACAGCTCCCTGATTAGATTCTCACGCTGTAGCGGCAACTTTTTCTCACTGTGATATTATTAGTTGGATCCATGTGCACAGTGAGTTCTGCGCTCATGACTGATGAAAGGAGAAGACTGGGACAATGGCTGTGTCGACTATACAGCTTATTTTATCAGTCATTATGTTGTGAAGTCAGTTTAAAGCTTTGCCGTTGCATCAATGGATTGTAAAGACTGCCATGTTTTATGACTTATGTTCAGCTCTTGACATTTATTGACAATACGGTGAAATCAAATTAAATTCTCTAAAAGTCTTGTCAATGTTGTCCTGAGATGAGATTTTTTTTTTTTTTTTTTTTTTTTTACGTTTCCAAGAGTTTATTCCACCCTTTATTTCGTTTGTATTCTGTTTTCAATTTTCCAGGAATCAGAATAAATTGATTAGTTGTGCTAACCATTGTGCTAATGCTAATGGTCAGAAGGTTAGCAACTGAGCTGAAAATGGGTGGAGGTTGGTCACCTCTAATTTTCTAGAAAATTATTTTAACTTAATGATACAATTACTTACCTATTTTAAACCTTTGAAATGTGTGCACTTAATATAGGCATATAGTCAAATTGTAAAGATGTCTGAATTTGCTCAGTTTTGGATGAATTGTTGTTATGCGTTATTAACTATCCTTAATTTGCATCGTGGACAGCGCTGCTCATCGACATATCATTCCAGATTTCCCTCTTGGGTTTTCAGTGGTTTGAGTGAAATGTGGAAACTGGAGGAGTTAACAGTATTTTTACCTTCTGGTAGTTTATTCATATCATCGCTCTGTTTCAGATTCAAAGCCTTTACTGTGACAAATTACACCGCCTATATGGACAAGCAGAAGGCATTTGGATCAACCTCCCCGGTTGCCATGGCAGGTTTGCCCTTTCCAATGAAAGCAAAGCCCAGATATTGAGAGCGATAGGGGGAGTGAGAGCTGTCTGTCAAAGTGAGAGTGATGTGGACTGACACAGTCAGAGGTCATTGCACCCAATGAAAGGGTGCAATGGTTATTTAGTAATAACTCCCCGCAGCTCAAACTGATTTATTATGCAACAATTGTGTCTTCATTTGCATCATAGCTGTCTGCAGCTCATATCAACAGGGACTAAAGAGTCTCCGGTTTTTTAGACAACCAGAGTTTAATTTGGACAATCAGAGAGGTGCCACTGGATTGTACATCCAGTGTTCTTCAGATTTCTCAGCACCCACCAGCATTACTTTGGTTAATTTGAACTGAATGAATCTAACTGTCAAACATATTTACAGACAGAGGTATTTTTTATCTTAAATGCAAAATGTTTTTGTACAACTTTGGCTTAAGTACTCCTCTGAAAATGTTTTAGTAAGTAACCAAATGAGGTATAATTTAACAGCTATATTTCTTTCTAGCAGCGGATTACCTCACATTTGGTTATTTTTTTCTCCTTTATCATGCAGGTAGCTCTTTTTAATCCATATACTCGTAAGAAAACACCAGTGCCAGTGTTTGTTACGAACCGTTGACTAGGATACTGTCTGCTAACCGGAGAGGACCAGCCATATGCAAATGAAGAGTGGGAAGACCACATTTTATTCTATTCAGCAGCGGCTCTTCACGGATGTGTGTTTATTACTGAGCTGGCTTTGGACATGTTGGATAAACCCCTAGAGCCGATATTTGAATAAGTGCTGGCTCAAGGGTTTGAAACAGAGCAGCATTCAGCACGGAGAAGCAACACGCTGGCTGTAGTTTTCATATCACTATTTCAGCGGCAGGCCACACATGTTGGGTTTTGCATCAACTCATTGTTCAGTTACAAACTAAATAGTTGCACTGCTAGTGTTTAGAGGGGAACAAAATGTTACTAACAGTAACAATGGACAATTTCCGATGAAGACTACCTGCTGCAACACTTATGGCTTTCTTCTTTGAGGCTGTGTGCGTCATTCGTTCTCTGTTCACTAGTGATGGTGAGTTGCAACGTTCTCTTGGTTTAACTGTGGCTTCTAAATGTGTGTGTGGGGGGGTGTCTCAAAACCAAGTAGTCATTATCTCTGAATTGCTGTGCAGCTTTTATGAAATAAACCTCACTTTCCTCAAGGGGTGAAATGATTAATCAGATTAATTGTGATTAATTGATAATTCAAATAACCATCAACTAATTTTGTAATCGATTAATTGTTTACTGGAGTACACGGACTCAAAAAAGGCCATTTGCTGAAGTAACGACAAACTCGGAGCAATAATTAAGCCAAACGTGCACAAAACTATTTATGATTAAAGAAAACCTTTTGCTGTAAATGTTTTCTATTCATGTCAGGAGTATTTTGTAACTGCAGATACATCCTTTGCTACAAGCGATGAGGTGTACACTAAAGGAAGGCTACAATTGCATTTTAGGTAACCAATGCTCTTGATTAAATAAAGGCTGAAGTGGTTAAAGGAAGCATTTGCCGAGTGTGCCAAATCTATAAATCTGATTAATCGTCAGAATAATCGATTACTAAAATAATTAGCTGCAGCCCTGCTTTCCTCTAAGGCCATTTCTTCGTACTCGGTGTGATCTGCTACTCCGTCACGCTCCATTCTGATCTTACTCCAGTCTAATCCTGCCGACATGGATGGCCAAACAGAACAGGCTGCAGCTGGCGGATTGTCTAAAACATTCTTTCTCTCTGTTGATCGCCAGCAAAACATTAACATAAAACATTAAACATACAACAGCGACATTAATGAAGCTCTGTGACGAGAGGTGAAAGCAGTGCTGTGTGAGATACGAACCTTTTCAGGCTAACTAAGAAGAAGTGATATTCTCCATTCTGTAAACCTCAGGAGTAGAGAAACGAAAACATGAAACAACTAATGCTACCATGGTGATGAAAGTCAGTTTCTTCCTCCTCTTTAAATCTCTGTCTGGTGACACGGTTAGGAAGCTGAACACAAACAGATGTTGGAGACACAATTTTCAGTCTCTGCAAAAAAGCTCTGGTGACGTCACATCAGAGAACTTTAAATTTCAGAGTACTTTTGACAAAAAACCTTCTTGAAATGCTTACGTGGAAATCCATGCTTCATTGTTGAGCAGGTATTTTAATCTTGATCTGTTTTTGTGAATTAGCGGCAGTGGGTCTGGCTTGTCCAAAAGATAGTTACAGTTACTTCCTCTTCCCTCTCTCCCTCTGTGTGGCTTTCATTAAAACTGCTGAGCAGATCTAATGAGCTGAAAGACTGACCAATCACATGCCAAATTGCCCTTCTGAGAGACTCTCACACACTTAACACCAATAATGACGAAATCAAACAGCTAATATGCGTAGCGGTCGGGATGGATAAAGTGAACCAGTCTACTGTATGCACTCCAGCTCCCTGGAGTTGGAGCTGCATTTCTGAATGGGCTCTGTGTCCCTCAGATGTTTCTCCAAGTAGAAAATATAGAGCAATCATGGCTGCCTGCTGTAAAATAGATTTGATTTGGATTCTGATCAGCATGTTAGCATCTTCCTCACTTTAATACTTCACGCTCCACTCTTGTCTTCCTGCAACGCTTCACGGAATGCAGCTATTTCTGCGTATGCATGACAGCTGCATAAAGATCATGTCCCGATTCAAATGATCAATTATCAACACACACACACACACACACACCCCAGCATGCAGCTCACAGATGGAGGCTCTTGATTGACAGGTGGGCCTAATGACTTGAGGTACGTGTCACAGACTGCATGTCCAGACGAGCTGCAACATTAACTGCATGATGTGAATTGTCCCAGCGGGGTCTGAGTCCCGCTTTTCCTATCAATTTTTATCTGCATCTCATTAGAAACGACTGATATATTTTATGCAAACACACCCGCCCTCTTCAGGGCTAGAGCTCCCACACAACTCCCTCACAATCACTGTAAAACATCACCGAAATTCAATTTAGAATTTTTAAACACTGCTGACTCAGTCTATTTGATTTTTGTGTGTATTTAACCATTATTTATACAGGTTGCCTCATTGAGAGTCGATATCTCATTTACAAGAGAGACCCGCTTTGATAAAACATAGCATCAAAAATACAAACACAGTAACGATACAAGTTGTTAAGAAATACAACTAAACTTAATAAGCTAATAAAATGTGAACCAAAAACAAGAGCAAGTTTCATAAGGATTCTCTCTTTGTCTTAAAAAACCCCCAAAAGAAATCTGCTTGAAAAGGAATGTGCTAGTTTCTGTGGGAAAATCAGCTGTGATAACATAAATCAGCCTCTGTTTTTTATTTTTTTATTCGTCTCTCGTTCTTTGAATATGTAGTTGTTTTTCCAGTCGTCTTGTTTTTGCTGCTGCTCTTTTGATGGCAGGACAGGAGTGATTTCACAGTCGGCGATGTTCCTTTCCACCGGAGCTGTCACCAATACTCAGGGTTTGACTGTCAGTGTTGATGAGTTTCGACCTGATTTCTGACACAAAGTCCAGTACATGCCTGTGTCAGGGCTGCGATTCCACAAAGTTAAAGTTAGCCCTTGGCTTTGGACTTTTGGCACTTTTTTGCTTATAGGACAGCAAATAATCAGGGGGAAAAAATTGGCACAATCTGCAGGTTTTCCATTTAATCACTAATCAGAGCCTTCTTTATACAGTATTAGAAGTACATTAAAAGTTGCAAATAATTTATTTACTTTTGTTGAAAAATAAATCAGCCCAGACTTCCTTCGTAAAAGATTCTGGGTAAAACAGATTTGCAGACAAAGACGTTTTTAACTTGGATGCAAAATTTATAGATTGCTTTGTACTGTTTTGGCTTAAATACGGCTCTGAGGGTGGACGATTAATCGATTACTGAATTGACTATTTCAAAAACCGATTAATCTCAATTACTTTGATTAGTCGTTCCAACTCTATTTCATGTTTTCAGAGCTCTGTCTGAAATGAACATTTTCATTTTGGGTTTAGTTGCTTTTTCTCGACGCTTTCACAGCAAATTGTTATTCAGTATAAGAATTAATTGCTTGGAGTTTTTTTAAGTGTCTGGAAAGTGATGCCTGTAGCTGGAAGTGATCCCTTTGTTCTGTGGTGAACTGTTAACCCGCACTTTTCTTGCATCAGAGCAGCTGGAAAGCCCTCCAGCCGTCCAGCTTATAACCTTATCCTCCATCAGGAAAACAGAGACTCATAAACAGTGACTTTTATTATTTATGCTCTAATTATTGTGGACATTTTCATGGAAGATTGCATTTTGTTTTACTGGCGAAAGTCAGGGCAAAATGTGCTGCGAATGTATCGCATTTTTACCTGCTTACGGTCGACGATAAACCTGAACTTTTCTCTCCTTCCCCCTCCACATACAGACTTCAATTACAATACAGATGGCTACGACGGGGACGGAGCCGAAGACGGCAAGTCCCAGGATAGCTCCGAGACGCTGCCCTACATAGACGAATCGCCCACCATGTCCCCACAGCTGTGCGTGTCTCAGGGGCCTGATGGTGAGGCGGTCTCCCCCTCGCCTCTGGAGGTAAGAAGAGGAACACAAATACGCATAACAGGGGAGGGAAAAGCGTTTTGACTTGGGAAAACTATTCATACCCCCTTGTGTTTATTGAGGTTTTATACACTGTGAACATACCGTTCCTTAAGGGGTACTTTGGGGATCCTTTATTTATTTATTTATTTATTTTTTACTTGAAACTGGGTCTCTGTGTTTGTCAGTCACACAAAGTAATAATGAAATACACTGACTCTTGTGAGACTAAATGTAAAAAATTAAAGGGGTAAAAATAATTTTTCAAGGCAATGTAGGTACTGTACGTAAATGACAGAACAGGACGAAACGGGAGGGTAAATTGCTGCCCCTGGTGGTTGATTATGTGGTAGATTGCTTTCCACTGAATATATTTAAATCAAAACATTTGTACATGGATGAGTGATTTTATGGAATTTTTTTAAAGATAAGTTAGACTGATGTGTAGCAGTGCGTGTTACTAGAAACTCTACCGTTAATTAGATGACTGCATTTCCTGTGTAAATAAACGCTGCTGTCCATCCTGCAGCACTTCATCCTCGTTTTCCCTCAAACATCTGATTAAAGGCTCTTAGCTGCTCTACTCCCAGACCCGTTCTAAATACGAGATGATTGATGGCAGCTCCTCTTTCTGTGTCAGCTCCACACATTCGGCCGAAAAGATTAGATTAACCGAGGGTTGTTATGGGCTTTGACGATAATCACTGAATTCTGGTAAATACATGATCTCAACCCAAGCATGAGAAGTCGTGTTTAGTTCTCACCACGGTGCTAGTTATGTTGCATATGTTCAAAAATGTGGCCCTGTAGAGTCTTTTTGGTTATTTTTTCTTTTTCTTTCCTGAATTTGTGGATTTACTGACCTGTTTTTACTCAAATGATCAACCTTCCAGCAAAACAGGCCAGTCATTCGTTTAAGGCTGCAACTAACGATTATTTTAGTAATCGATTAATCTATCACTCATTCTGATGATTTATCGAGTAATCTGATAAAAAAAACGAGACATTCTCAGGTTTTCGTTTAACCACTTAAGCATATTTTACACCATATTGGACAAATAATTTGATTACTTTTTATGATGAGAAAATAAACATGTATAAAATGCAACAACATGGCATTCCCTTAGTAAATCTGAACCGGATGAAGCTGAAACTACATCACTAACTTGGCTAAAACATATTTACAGACAAGGGTCTTTTTTCTCATAAATGCATATGTTTTTCATGCAATTCTGGCTTAATTGCTGCTCTAATTGTGTTTTTAAAATTTTTTTTATTAAAGGCCATACTTTTGGAGTCTGTATATTCCAGTTAACGATTAATCGATTACTAAATTAGACGAGGATTTCAATAATAATTGTTTCAACCTTAGGTCTGTTGGTGCTACTTTGTGCAGCTACTTCCTCAGGAAAAAAACTGCATTTTAATCCTTAGTGCCTGAAGTTCTCATTGAATTTAAATTTAAGTTGTTGAGTTTTTTTCTTACTTACTTCTCTTTCTTACTTACTGCTGATTTTACCTAGATGGGCTTTTCTTGCTGAAGTGCAGGGAACGTTGTGACTCCTTCAGCATTAGAAAAAAATACATTTAAATAAACCAGGTGACATTTTAGATAGTAAATCATTCTAGGTCAGTTTTGAATTGTCCCAATTCAGATGTTTTCTGGCCTCCTGTAATTGTTGTGGTTCAGCTCTGGTGACTGGAGGGCCACTGAAACAGATGGACTCGATTTGCCAGTCTGCGTGTAAATTAGAGCACATGTGTGGCATTGATCAATATCTGTCACTCTAGGAATTTTGATTTACAGTGCAAACTTATTTGCAACATTTAACTTTTCCATATTGTCAAGTTGCAACTACAAGATGTTTTATTTGGATTTTATGTAACAGACGAACAAGAAGTGGTACAGAAGCAGAGAAAAAAGGGTTGAAGTCTCATGTTTTTGCAGCCTCAAACTGATTTTCTTAAAGGATATGATGTCATCTGATCTTTGCCTGTTTGCTGTGTGCCCTACTGCTAATTTGGGCTTCTTGCACTTCCTTCATGAAGTGTATAAATAATAGTGTGATTGTTCTTCCATCTGAGTTGTGGAGCATAAAGATACTAAAGTTAACAACGTCGGAAGGATCCTGATCACAAATGAGAACAGAGGAGTAATGACATTATGGATTCATCACAACTGGTACCATCTTCTTAATGGTACCAGAAGATGATGCCATTACCATCTTCCAATATGCAATGGCAATATTTCAGGATGGCAATATTGCCATTGCATGATTAGCTTAATGGCTTAGCCCTCTTCAGCGCTATCAACATGAATGAGTGGCTTGTTTCTCCCCTCAGAGCACAGGAGGAATAAAGTTGGTTTGTTTCCAGTATAAAAAATAAGATTACCTTCCCATATTTACTAATTTCTCCATTGTTTCTTCTTCTATCATCAGTACTTTCAATTTCCTAAATTTCAGTATTTGCTCTCTGTCGTTGATTCTATTTTTTATTCTAGATTTTAAGCACCATTACTATGTAATCACTTTGATATAAATACTCCCAGTCCTCATCCAGGATGTGTTTTTAATCGAGCTAATTCATAAATTATTAAGCTTCTTATTCAGATGTGTACGTTTGCTGGCGGTCAGTCTGCTTATTCACTGAAATGGAAGCTTGTCTCCATCTAGTGGTAAGCAGCACTAACAGCAGAAGATGGGGAAAATTGTTAGTTATTAAAATATGAAACTTTTAAGAAGAATACTTTGGATATATGGTGCCAAAAATCTACCAAACCCAAACTGTCTTAAAAACAAGTAGAATGAAACATCTTTTGGTTTTCTGAAACTTTTACTTCAGGGACCTAGGAGTTAGTTGGAAAAAAATCAAACAATTTCTTGTAATTTTTCAAGAAAACAAATAATATGACTTTACTTTTGTACAGTTTGTGTTTAAAAAAAGGTAACACTTTATTTGACAGCGTGTGCATAAGACCGACATGTCACTGTCATAAACATGACATAACAGCTGTTATGAACATGAAGGAGGCTTTACGAATGTCTATAACTGCTGTTATGAACTGTCATTCGGTAAATAATGACACTTTTAATGCAAAGTTGCTTTAAAAGGTCCATTAGAAGTGCCAACTTTGTATTATTTTGTAAATAATAACACTTGAATGCAACGTTGGCCCTTTTAATGAACTTTTAATGCAACCGTTTGAGCAACTTTGCATTAAAAGTGTCATTATTTACCGAATGACACGTCATGATAACACTCAGACATTCGTAAAGACTCCTTCATGTTCATAACAGGTGTTATGTCACGTTTATGACACTGTCATGTCAGTCTTATGCACAACCCGTCACATAAAGTGTTACCAATAAAAGTATCTAAATTGCTATGCGTGAGCTGCATAGCCTGTAATAGTCGGCATCTCCCACAAAACAGCACAGCCAGAGAAGAAAATGTGAGCGCCTGAAGTTTTCTTCACTTTCTTCCTCCTCATGCTTGTTAAGTCGGCCTCTATTTCTGCTGAATTCGCAGAGCCTTTCACAAAAGCCGACAGCTCCCAGCTATAACACATGTATGCAGTATGATGTACATAAATAAATAGGAATAAAATGTGCACATATTTATATTCTCCTGACAGAACAGTGAGTTTTCTAAAGCTTGTGTTTGGTTTGTCTTCACTACTTATCACTGGTTCTCCTTTGTCTTACTCTGGTGTCGTTTTCTGTCTGCTTTCCTGCTCTTTAACGTTCCTTACTCCTCACATTAATGGCTGGAAATTGTGCTGACTTTGAAATATAAGCCACGAACACAAGATTAGCTAACATATGCACTTCCCAGTGTTTGGTTTATTAAGTAAGGCTGACATTTATGATTATCACCTTGAAATTTTGCCATTTTTGCTTTGCATAAACAGTGACAATACACAAAAAATTAGTGAAACCTTCAGCATGACAGCCTTTGAGCAATGAAGCAAGATAATAGTCACCGTGGGTGACAGTTTTTATAGCAAGTTATATTTAACAGTATTCCACCATCATTGCAGACCTCAATCATTAAAAAATACAAACACACCTAAATAAACTCTAATTAGTAATATATGTCTTGTATAGCGTCATTGTTTTCAACCTACTGCACAGACTTTTCTGTAAATTCGTCCAAGATGATTTAAGATAAAGTTGATTCATCTGTAGAACAAAATGTTGTGGCTAGCTTTTTGGCTATTTTTGTTTTGAAATCCTTGTTCAATAAATGTAAAAACTGCTTAATTTGAAAATGAGCTTCTGATGACATCCAATTATAAGTTGCTTTTGAGTATTTTTCTGGGTTTGTTTAGTTTTTTTTTTTTGGTATTTTACTTAAATTTCTCCACTAAATGGCTTCTGAACAGCTGCCACAAACACCGACTGCGTTTTGAGGAAATTCATTAAACAACAACAACCTTTGACAATATTTGAATATCCAGTCCACAGATGGGAAGGAAAAAGCTCTTTTATCACCAAAAATTCAGATTAAAATCCTAAACGTATACGTATAATTAACGCATTCATCATGCGTTAATTTATATTCAACGAGAACTGCCTTTTGAAGCATCAAGTAAAACCGGTCATTGATAATTATGAAGCTTGCAATATACTGCGGTAAGTTGTTGAAGCTATGTAGACTGAGAGTAAAAATACATAACACTTGTACCAGCGCCGACAAAGAAAATAGATTAACTCAAGCTAGAAAAGTTAAAGGTTGTGGAAGCATGGATATTCACACTAAGACTAAAAATAAAATAAAAAAAACAGAAAAATAAGAATAATGAGATCAAATTTACAACAAGAAAAAATAATTCTGCATTGTTGTTAAAAATCTATAAAGTCAATGTGCATCTGAGTGGGATAACTTCAAAAAAAAAATGTTCAAGATGTGTGTTATTTGTTGGGAGAAAACAGCAACAGACTACAAGAAATAACAAAAATAGTGTGCAAATAACAGCGGTGGTGTTATTTGAAATGAGACAAACTGCAGAATGAGACAGATCGCAGGGGCGTAAACACTTAACGAGTCTGAGTTTGTGGGGAAGCAGCGATCGTTAAATTTTATAACATCTGCTGGGAGGAAGGAGCTGTGATGTCGCTCATTTGTGCGCATAGGATGCAGCAGTTCGTCACTGAAGGACCTCCAAGCTATTAAAACAAGTAATCTTTAAAAGTATTTTTGGATACTTCATTCACATCTGGAATCTTCAATTTAAGGTTAATTAGCCTTAAACATTTGCTGCCTAACTTACAGAAATCCTGTTTAGCACAAAAATCAATTAGATGGAAAGATTCCATTTGGAATATATAAACATTGGTACAAAATAACCGTCTGAAGACAATGTCAACGTTCGCTTCCGCTTCACCATCAAAATCAGCATTCGGGGATCATTAGAGTGCGACTTAAGAGTGAACTTAAAGGCACCGAAGTGTTTAAAGTCTGTAAAAGTTGCTAGTTGCTAGTTTGCCCCAGTTTTTACCAGTACCTCCATTCTTGTGCCTTTTGTGACGTCATCAATCCAAATAACGCAAAGGAGATTTTTCTTCTTCTTCTTCTTTTCAGTGGGATTTGTGAAATTCTGTTGTCTCATTTATTCATCACCTAGCTTGTGTTTTCATTGTAAGTGTCAATGAGACCAAAATACATCACTTTATGGTATCTTTAAAGCCCAACACGGAGCACATTCAGGAACCTGTTGTTTACGGGACAGCATCGACGGCTCTGAGCAGTCCGCTAATGAGACGATGACCAAAGGAGAAAAGCTGTGCGGCGCGTACCCGTGCGAGGAAGGCAGAACCTGTGTTTCATAATGAGGAAGTGGCTTTTGACCGATGAGAGCAGAAGGATGAAGTAAAGAAGAGAAGAAGAGAACGCAGGCGAGTGTCCCACCGTTGACTCTAAAGAGAACCGGCCCGCGCAGCCATCAAGGAAGTGGCTGGATAGCGTTTGTTGTGAGAGGAGGGGCGGGTAGAGAGGGGAGGGGCCGACCGTATCGACCGAGGTGGAACTGCAACACACACACACACACACACACACACTGAACACACAGAAACACCAGGAAGCCCAGCAGAGGAAAGGGGGGGTGGGGTTGCGTAGGCGGGGCCCTCTCTCCCTTTCTCTCCCTCACCCTGTCGGCGTCCAGGCGACTCGCTCCGAAGGGAAAATCCTGATGTGTCCAGGCGGGCCCTGATCCAGAAGCAGAGAGAGGAGAGGAGGTGGCAAAAGAGCGGGCAGGAGAAGAAGGAACCATGGAGGAGGAAGAGGAGGAAGTGCTGGGCTACTTGGACAAGGTGCTGGAGGAGGAAGACGAGGTGTTTGAGTATGGAGATGGCGAGCTGGACCTCATCACTCCGATACATAAACAGTTCAAGGTGAGGTGAGGCGGGCGCTGGACAGCCGGATGCCGGAAAAACCCGCCGGCGACGCAAACACTTGAAAGCTGATCCACTCGTAGACTAACTGAAAGCCGTAATTGGAGTCCTCTTATGATGTGGCGTCAATGTGTTTGTTTTTCTGCCTGTGAGACATCTGTGCCACAGCCGTTTGGGTGTGTGTGTGTGTGTGTGTGTGTAACAAAGCAGCTCCTCTGGAGCACATGTCTCCTCACTCTGCTGCTCTGTGAACACTTTTGATTTCTGCTGCCCAAGCTAACTTCTGTCTGTGTGTGCGTGTGTGTGCGTGGGTGGGTGTGTGAGTATGAACTCCTCTCTGCAGTTGAGCTGTCTCACACTGCCACAATATCAGCTCTGTTACCTCAACCAGTGAGTACAGGGGGTGCAAAAGGGACGAATGTATGGAGAATCCTTCTGTGTTGGGGAAGGAAAAAAATAAATACTTCCTTGCTTTCTGGATTTCTCATCTTGGCCTTGCTACACAGTAGCTCTTTGTACAGCGGAGGGAAAATATTCTTCTTCGTGTCTTTTTTTCTTCCCCCCTTCCAACTTTCTACGACGTATTCAACACTAAAATGGTAAAGTGAGCTCTTCTCCTGCACTTTAGCAAGTTTAGCCAGGGGTCAGGTCTAAACTCCATCCTGCAGTGTTTCAAAAGTATTCATACTGCTTAAACATGCTCTCATTTTGTCACAATAAATTGTTATTTTGAGACCATTTTCAAGTAATATATTGATAATGGAATAATAATGCAAGTTTGGCCTCCTAAGGACCAACAAGCTTTAGTTTAGTAAAGAACACACACAACCGAAACCATAAATAAAATGGATTTGAATGTCACTGTAAACAAAATGTTAATCATCATTGTGATAAAGCTCATTGTAATTTATCACACGACTAATTGATTAATTACTTATTGCGGCAAAAACCATATGTGTTTTAATGGGATCTAATGCCATAGATCAACAGAAAGTAGAGTGTACTTGTGGAGGGAAATGAAAAGGATGAATGTTTTGAGTATTTTGTTTACAACTAAAAATCTAGAAGCTAAAATCTATTTGAGTTCAGCTCCCTGTACTCTGATTCAACTAAAATAAATCAAACCAGTCATTTGTGAAATACTAAAAGCTTCAGTTGTCAATAACCTGAGATTAAATTTCTTGCAAGAGGACTCTATTTATGCAAATGCATGCCACACTTTTCAGATTTTTATTTCTAAAAAGCTGAAAATAAATTTAACGATTTATTTCACCAAGTCTTTATTAAAAAAAAGCTTAGAAGGTTGTAGTAACAATTAAGCCCGTCGCAATAAATAAATTAATTACATAATAGATTAAAATGAGCTTGATCATTTTAATTTGGATGACTATATTAATTAATATCGTTGAAAAGCCGACATTTTGATATTTAAAAAAATTGACAACCAGTACAAAATAGTTATTTGCACTGTTTTTTAACAAAAGTCCTAACATTTATTTTACATATTTCTGTTGTGGGTTTTTTGGATATTTAAAATGTTTCCTAGTTCCAGTGTTGAATGTTCTTTACATTTTTAATTTTTTAAATCTTTTGTGTTGTATAATAACACTTCCCATTATTATTATTATATTAGTTGAAAATGGTCTCAAAATGACAATATTACCGTTTATCACAACAGTTTCTAGGATAATTTACCAGAAAAAATTATCCTAAGCTTACACTAAGCGCATACATTACAACCTTGTTCTGTTGTTTGGGTCAGCCGTGTCCTGCTAAGGAAATAGAACCTGGTTCGATCCACAGAAACATCTGTTAGTACCACCCTTGCTAAACAGTTAGCTGTGTCTTTAAAAAAAAAAAAAAGACTTGTGATTCAACATACTTCGTGTGATAATCGTCATCACAAACCACACCTTTGGTCTTCAGAGATAACATCGATGTCAGAGGTAGCCGGTAGTTGAGACGGATTTAACACGTAGAGCCAAAGTCGGGCCTTCTTCCCCCTCTCTTAGGGGAGGGCTGGTGTGCTGGTATCATCGCAAGGATCTGACCGTGTTAATAATTAATTGTCCTTCCTCCTCACTAGTTGCTTTTTGCAGATCTGTGAAGGTACATGTGTGTGAACAGATTTAGAAACCCAGCCCATACAGACACAGCAGAAGATTTTTATTTCTTTCCATCCACAGAACTGACTCATATAGCAAAGTTTTATTTTTATTTTTTTTATCTGATATTGTGGCGTTATGACATGAAGCTCTCCTATGTGGTACATTGATCAGGATTCAGTGTCATTTAATGCAAAAAACACAAAATCTTTCCAAGTATTTTTGGTCTAGTTTCATATATGTAAGCATACTGGATAAAAAGATATTTGCACTAGAAACTAGACCAAAGTTTCTAGTGGTTAGCTCTGTTTTTGCAGTGCATTCTTGTGAAAAAGACGTTTCACATTTGCTTCTTATCGGGTCTGGATTTTTTTTTTTACTGAAATGAATGCACTTTTTCTTCTAGGTTTGTGTCTTGGCAGATAATTAAGCGCAAACCTTAAGAAGAAACTGCTGCCTAAAAGTAAAACTGCATGTGCCTCAACTATCCTCACACTCGCTGGCTAAGGAACGGTTAATACAAAGAAAGAAAATGTCCTGACCCAGGTTATGTTCTGTGGAAATATCATAAAATTGCATTCCTGAAGAAAAGTTGCCTGGAAAACGGGGAGGAGAAACAGACCAAATTAGCACGGGAGTTGAGGAAAAATGCACAGAAACTCTTGCTCTGACAACGCTGAATGTTATGCACACAAAAGAGACTCCAAAACATTCATTCAGATTTAAATGAACAGTTTGAAACAGATAAAATATAATCTAAAAATTATAGTTTCCTTTAACTGGAAACTTCAAACAAACTAGAGGAACTGATTGGTATTAGACTTTCATTGCAACCTTCCTTGACATATTTACACCTTGCATGTAGTATGTGAAGAAACTATGGATCTGTTATCCATATCTTTGGATAAGAGATCCAAAACATTTGGCAGCAATATAGAGCCAGATATAAAATCAACTTTCTTCCAAGACTATATATGATTGTGAACACCATTCTTTTTATTTGAAAAAAGTTATGATTTTCCTGCACAACAGACCTAAACAGAAAGTATGTCATGTTTTGCTAAAACCGTGATTATAGCTGTGACTTCTTTGACACTGACTTCCATCTATAGCTGCAACCTGGGAGCTACATGAGTCAGCTAAGTGACCATCGACCTTTTCAGATGAGGAAATCTTCTCACTGCACAAGACTTATGGATTCCTGTCAGGCTTTTGTTTCAACCACGTGTGTGTGTGTGTGTGTGCTTTATTCTGGTGTTTACCCGGTGTCATAACGGCTCTGGCACCATGCAGGATATGAATTAAAGTCGTGGTCCTCCCGTGTGATGCCGGCATGTACTTTGTGTCCACTTCATGACGGCGTTGTGTGTTGTTCTGCAGGGAGAGGTTGAGAAAGGGCTGGAGATGAAGAAGCTGGTGCTGTCTGGTTTCTTGGCCAGCGAAGAGATCTACATCAACCAACTGGAGGCCCTGGTGTTGGTGAGACACACATTGAACCTGTTTAGTGGGTCAGAAAATACTCAATCATATTGAGAGCCGAACCGCTGCCACTGCAGTTTCCTGAAACACGTTTCCCCATGCTGAAGCAGCGCAATATGTCATTTCCTGCCTTTTTATAGCCACACGCTGCCCTATGACCAACATGGGGTTTCACACATGTCGAATTCAAGATCCCCGCTGTTTAGTAAAACTGAAGTTAGTAAGTAAAGATGGAACATCAGTAAAAGCAGGTTTTGTAGTGAGTTCGTCAAAACAGAGTCCAGTAAAGTTAAATCTGTCTGGGTTTTTTTAGTGGCTGCCGTCTCACCCAGACGTTACACAACACAACCCACTTTGTCTTTTTCCCCCAAAGTCGCTGAATGTCTCCAGAAGACATTTGCATCATGTTTTTTAGTTCTACTTTGTTTTTAATCACCAACTTTCATGTTGAAAACCTCAGTAGCAGACCAGCGCAGAATTTGTTTCTGCTTGTGTAGCCGTTTACAGCCGCTTTGAGTCTAAACCTCCGTCACCGCAGGCTTACCCACGATGAGGGATTGTTGTAAAGTTAGCGACTTGACGCTATCGGCTGGGCTTCTGTAGACAGACATGTATTTTATAATCAACTCAGTCCAACTGTATTATGTAATAAAAAACATGATTTCGTACTATTTATAGTTGAATTGGAAATTCACTAAATGCTTGGACTGGGTTTGAATGAAGTGGATTAATTTAATTTGATTCTAATTAACTTTAGTGACGGACACCTGTTTGTCTTCTCAATCGCCTTCAGATGGCGTGTATGTAAATAAACTGAATTTAGTTGATCTGTTTACTTTCAGTTCAGTTTAGTAGAGTCGTATAACGCCAGTCTTTTTCTGGTGTTATATGGTTCAGTTTTACATTCTTCACATGCTTATTCTGAAACAATACTGTCCTGATTGATCGATTGCTTCCTTCCTTCTCATTTTCTCTGTTACGACTGCACAATGATCCAATTACTTATGTCGCTTGTATGTTTTATATATAGAAGTGGGGGTGGCCATCTGGGGTTAGTTTCACTGCGATATTTAGAGGTACGATTGTGATAACAATTGGCTTTAAGAACCACTTACTATTGCTGTTTTAGGTAGCTGAATAGCCGAGTCTGCATGGCAATCATAGCTGCAGAAACACAAATGGTGCTTTTGTAAAACATTTTCTTTACGAAACCGGCCACATAAAGCTGCTCACTGGCTGATATCCTGATGCGTCTCTAATTTTATACATTGTTCAAGCTTTTATGTTGAATGACACTTTTCCACATCTTCTATGGAGACTACTAGCTATGCACTGTAACACTGTTTGGACATTTCAAATTATTTTTGATGGACTCGACTGGTCTAGTGAATGAATACCAAACTTTTTATGCAGTCCTTTCATTCTCGTATATCTACTGGATCAAACTGTGTGCCTGTGGCCATCATGACCACTGAATAAAAAACAGTGAGCTAGCCTGTCTGATGCGCCTTCATCCAATCTCTGAAGTCAGAAATACTCTGACTCATCGTTAGCCCAAGAGAAAGCTTTTAAGTTTTTCACTCTTATCTGGACCCTCAATCCCACCCACCAGAACGAATCTGCTCTCAAATCCGACATGGTCTAACATTCCATCAATTCAACCAGATTTCTTTCTCCCTCTGCAGCCCATGCGCCCCCTGAAAGCCGCAGCCACCAGCTCGCAGCCCGTCCTGACCATGCAGCAGATAGAGACCATCTTCTACAAAATCCAGGACATCTTTGAGATCCACAAGGAGTTCTACGATGCCCTGCTGCCCAGCATACAGCGCTGGGACGAGAAGGTCACCGTGGGGCATCTGTTCCAGAAGCTGGTGAGTCTGACGTTGCCTCAAGACGTTAAACTGCGTGGGTCTTTTTTCTTTCTTTCCTTTTTTCCCCTCTTTGATGTCATCCATCCACAGAGAACAAGAAAATGGTTGTTGAAAAGAGAGTTGTCAGGCTTCTCTGAGTTGCCTGCCAAATTTAGACAAGTGATTCACCAAGTAGCTGTTCCTGTTTGTGTGTGTGTGTGTGTGTGTGTGTGTGTGTGCGTAGAGGTGTGCTTGTGTGTTCCTGACATTTGCAGAAATAGTCCAGCTTTCAGTCTAGCACTTTTTGGTTGTTGTTTAGTTCAGAAAGATTGGTGTCCGATCAGTTCACATTAATCATCTTAGCAGTGAATTTTGAAATATCAGGCTTTATCAATTTGGTTTAGTTTTTAAAAAGTAAACAGTTAAACTGAACTGCTTTAGATGGATTGTAGCTAATCTTCTATTTAGCCCATAACAATGTGCCAATGTAGAATCCAAAATCCACTATAATCATTAAAAATTGTTGAATTCAAGTTATTTTTTCAGTAATAATTTGCAGCAGTAAGCTCATATTTGAGTTCATAGAAACTGATTTTGTTTCTCTGCTGTTATTTTCTTACCTTGTCTTGAATCAGACGATTTATTGTCCTGTAGCTGCTTTGGCTAAGACCACGTTTCCTGAAGATTAATTCATGTGCATTATCTGGACATGAATTAATCAAATGTCTGTTCCATCACGAGAGATCCTGTGCTGTTGTTGCTGTGATTAGAGCAGAGAAAGTGTTTTCCAGCTCAGTAACAGATTGTAGCATCTATTTTTCAACACGACTGTGGCTCAACTTGCTTCTGATTAATTGTTGCTTCTGTTGGCTGCCAGCTTAAAAAGCCAAGAATCCTCTTGGTGTTTACAACACCTGTCATCGCATGAGTTGATGTCTTTTGTGTAGCTGTCCAGTTAAGGCATAAATCTGGATTCTTGGAGGATCAGATTTAGACACATTGTAAAGTATTTCAGTCAGGAAATGTCTGTAAATCTATGATTGTGCCAAAGGTTATAGCCCCAAATTGATTTACTGGATGCCATATAAACAAACAACATAAAATCTAAAAACAACAACCATGAAATCAACATAAAGTTTTTATAACTTTCATGAAATCTGCAGCGTTGAACTCTTTTATATTATTTACATTGTACAAAAGTTTTACAATTATTGGGTTTTCATCAACAAAAAGAAGTGCATGGATTATGAAGTGGAATTAATCGGATGAATCAATTATTGGAATAATCGTAAACAAATTTAGTGATCGATTCACCATAAACCGGAGAATACAATTTCAAAAAAGGCCATTTGTTGAAAAAGTAACATACTCAGAGCAGTAATGAGACCAAAACTGTTAAAAAAATATAAATATATTTAATTTAAGTTAAAAAAAGAAAAAGAAAATCCTTTGTCAGTAAATCCTCACTTTTGGCTTCATTTGGTCCAAATTCACTAAAGGAATTCTATGTTACTGCATTTCAGGCAATAAAGTTTTTATTTTCTAATTAAAAAGGTATTGACGTATTTGTTTATGAGAACCTTCTTAGAGAACATGGCATCAAGAAGTCTTGGAAATTTTTTATAGAAATTTAGTGAAGTCTTTCAGTAAACCGAAAATGGACTTTTGGTGTTAGATATTATGACCCAAAACACAGAAATCATTCAGCAGACATAAAATCAGCTTTATTCCATAGTTAGATCAGCTTCCAGAGTCAAATCCTGTCAAAAGCCCCCAAAATGTTTCAGATCAGAGTAGGCCTGATGAATCTCGATTAATTGTGGTGAGTTGATTATTGAAATAATCTTCGTATAATCTAATTTTGAAATCTTGAAATAATCTAATTTAGTAATTGATTCATTGTTAACTGGAGTAGTCAGACTCAAAAAATGGCATTTGCTAAAAGAAAACATGTATGAGAACGGCTTAATGTTTTGTGCATATTTTTCATTTTTAATGATTTTTCTAAATTCAATTAATTGATTAATTGTCAGAATAATCGATAGACTAATTGACTACTAAACTAACTGCAAATTACTTTACACATCTTTACCAGGTCATGTGCATTAACCCAACTCCCCGCCCGGTTTTTGTCTTTTACAGTAAGAAAACGTTGACTCACCTCATGCATACAGAACCAGGGGTGTGTGAACAAATAAAACGTTTATTGAAAGTGTGGCATCAGCTGATGCTTAACATCAGACCAAATGGTACAAATGACTTCAAACTTTCCCTGCAGTGACTCTCTTCTGCAGGGATCACAGGAGTCACACCAGCAAGAGTCAGCTATTACTGGAGTCATCAACTCCCATCTGTGCTGTTTAAATGTGCGTAGATGAGCATGTTGTGTGACAGCAAACGCATTCAGTCGGAGTGGCCGTGTGAGGATACAGATGGCGGCGTAATTAGCTGCTATGTGCATCCTGCTGCTCCTCATCGGTAGCGTGGAGTCCACTGGAGCAGCAAGGAGTTCCGGGAAAATCGAGACGAAAGCCAGCTATGCTTCCCAGTCAGTTCGCCTTTCTCACACAAGCTGTAAACGATAAACAAAATACTATTTTCGACCTTCTGCATAAGTGGACGATATCCCGTCATTAAAAGGAAAGTTAGGGCAAAAGCCATGATTTTCTCAAAAACACCCCAAAGTTATAGTTTTGTTATTTTTTTACAAATCCTGTAAAATCCTCAGTTATTATGGGACATTTGGTATTTGAATGTAAAAAACACCTAAAGTAAAGAATAATTCTCCCAAACCTCAACGTGTTCAAGAGGCACTGACTGTATTTACCCAGAGTTTACATTTTAGTCAAGATGTAGATCAAGAATTCCTCTCTGCTTGTTTACATTAAGTTTACACTTAATACAATTAATCGGATCAATTAATTGTATAATTGTGATTAATTAATTATGGAAATCAACTAATTTCATAATTAGATCATCACTAACTGGAATATTTAGACATAAAAAGGTAATTTTGCATTTTAGGAAATTATTATTATTATTATTATTTTTAAAAAGGGATTGAATTATTTGTTCATTTTCATTTTCCCATGTATTTCTAACTTTGTATGAAATAAGCTCATGAGGTTAAATCTGCGGAATTTCCCAAATTTTCTTTTTAGCCGATTAATCAATTAATCATCAGAATAATCGACTACTAAAATAATTGTTCGTTGCAGCAATTAGATGATGTTGAGTTTAATATAGTTGTGATAAGGATAGAAGTGAACTGTGGTGTGTCCCAACTGGACGGCTGTTTTTGGAATCCCTTCCACTAAGAGCAGCACATGATCACCATCCGTTCTGCAGCCATGGTGTTGTTCAGTATTTCAATTTGTTGCTCGTTTCTTGTGTCTCCATCGGATCATAATCCCATGAATTGTTTCTAAAGACATTGGCCAGTGAGTGCAAATAGCTGATTTTTGATCAGCAGGTCAAATGCTGTAGCTGTATATAGTTGTTTATGTGTTTGTGGACAGTACCGCTCCCACATTCCCTCATTTTCCACCTGCCACTCTGACCGGCTGCGTGAAGTGTTGCAGTTTTCACTGGAGCGCCGTGGGCTTCCTCCCATTCTGGACACTTTGTCACAATGTCCCGGATCAACGTGAAGAACTGAAGAAATGTTGTGAATTTATATCAGTTTGTGCTTCCCACTCTCTCTATCTCTGGAAGTTTTTCTTCTCCTTCCAACATTGCACAGAAACTCACTTCTTTCTGTGATAATGTGATAATGAATCCTTATTTGGCTGGTTTTTGGGTTAAAATATTGAACTTATTGACTGAGTGAAAGCTTTTCTGTTCGTGCTGAAAAAGACCAAATGTGTATTGAAGTGTTATGCGATGGAAAAGCAGACAGTTTCTTTCACCAGTGATTTTCTGTTTCCCACTTTTCCATCACATCCTGATTTATGGGGTGCAGGATTAATAATTATCCACCTGAGCTGTCGATTTCTGCAGCTAAACCTTTTAAGGACCTTATCCCCATCTAAATTATGTGGTACATTTTACTGCTTTGTTTACAGCTAACAAAGTCCTCTGATGTTTGTTTTTGCGACATGACAAAATGTAAAAGTTGCAGGGATTTCAATACATGTGCAACGCTTTGTGTCTAGAAGAAAGATGGGAGGAAATGAAGATGAGATGAGGAGTTCAGGAACAAAAGTAACAATAGCCTCTGATTCACTCTGTTCAGTTAAATCCACTCCCATTGCTTTGATAGAGTGCAGTCAACTCTCCAGCTTCTGCATTCAAGCTAAACTGCAGCAGAGTGCATATGTACGCACTGCTGGCCTGCAGCCTGTGTTACAATGCACACAGTGCAGCAGAGGGGGGGCTGCTGGTAGATAGGAAGAGAAAGACAGAGACTCTTTCTGTGAAGGGGAAGCTCATATCTACCATTAAGGGGTTGTGAAAGGGATTTGTTGACTGTTGGTGTGTATTTTTATTTACTTTTAAGCCTTCATGCCAGACAGGATGGTACTAGTCTGTGTCCGTGCATCCTTAAAAAGTCTTAAAATCATCTAAAAAAAAACATTAAGGCATTGAAATGTCTTGAACGTTATTTTAAAAAGTAAATTGGATTAAAATATGTAAATCACAGATCTTACTTTTTTTTTTCCTTTATAAAACTATTTAATCTCATATATTTTATGTAGTTTTATTTTTATTTTTTTTCCGGTTGGGACTTTTATGCCAGGCAAAAATTTGAGTCGCACTGATTTCTTCATTGCGTTCTGTGATTCAAGGTGATTGAGGCGCCTGGCAACTAGTAGTTACCGGGCAAAAACCCCCAAAAACATTTAAAATGCTTACTTGAATTTGACTATGTATTCCTTCAGACATAAATAAAACCTTTTTTCCTGATAGCCATGCACCTTTTGGTTTGTTACGGTCCCTTTATATTTTTCTGACTTATCTCTTTTTCCGTCATGCTGTAGGCCAGCCAGCTGGGAGTTTACAAGGCCTTTGTGGACAACTACAAGAACGCGAAGGAGACGGCGGAGAAATGCAGTCAGGCCAACATCCAGTTCCAGAAGATATCTGAGGTTAGTTGTTTTTTATTTTTCTTTAAGGTAAAAGTATCGGTGAGCAGACAAAGAGCTGTAACGTGTCTGCCAAGGAAATCAGCAGCAACCATTGGCTTATGTATTGTAATGTGTATTAAAAACTTTGTTGCGTGTGAACAACAACGTTTATAGGTTTCTACATCACTGATTGGACAGCAAACGTGTCTCTTGTTTGTCTCGGCTCCTACAAATCCTTCTCACTTAGGTGATGATGAACAGAAACAAAGAAGGGAAGCAAACAAAGTTTAAATAATCCTCTCATTCAGAGAGGAGTGTTTATGGGGAAATATGCTCTTAGTATGAGGAACATGAGCGTACCTGTGTGAGTATTATGGTTGAACCATTTGACCCACACATGGACACATTAACAGACATGACAACAGTTAGAGTTGCAGTATGTATCTTTATTAAAAACTATGTTTTTTACATATTTGTTAAAACTGTCACCATGTCATGACAGCCTGCAATGAGACAGACAATCAGTGAAACGATCAATCTCCTCCACCTACACTCTTGTGTTATTATTGACGTCTGAAGAAATGCACCACTTCCTACCAAAAACAACCAATCAGAGCCAGGAGGTGGGTTTAACGCTGTCACTCAACATCATATACTCACTGCTACATGTGCCAATGGCGAAGAAGCAACTCACCGTTACAGGAAAACCGTTCATCCGCCGTCATCAGTGGCCATGCTAAGTAGCCTAGCATTCACAACGAGATCTGCTGATGGGGAAAAGCTGAAAAGCAATGGCAGCCTTTCATTAGTAAAAGCTGGAACATTGATGCATATATTTGATGTATATTTGCTTGATGATTTTGATTATGGCATTTGACAGAATGTAATGTTATAATGTTGTGTAACTATATTGTGTTTTTTGGTGTAAAGAACTTTGAACTGCTTTGTTACTGAAATGTGCAATACAAATAAGCCTGATTTAAAAAGGAAAAATCCTTCGTCAGGATCAGATTGAGCCGTCCCTAATAAATATTACTCCCCACATTTTAAAGACTTGACATGTGAAAAGCTCGGTGGATTACTCCAGTAATCATAATCACCAATTAACCTAAAACCAGACCCCGTTGATTTGAATTTTGGAAGCGTATCTCACTATCTGTTCCTGTGAACTGAGGCTGTTCTCTGAGCTGCTATCACTACTCTGAAACCTCATCGTGTTCAATGTCCTGCGGCTCTTGCGATCAATATTGTGCTAAAAATACAGACGCGCTAGGTGTGTCTGTGGAACAGCAGTATTATTTATCCATCCATCCATATTTTATACCTGTTTTATGCTCACTGGTTTGTAGAGGGTAGTTTCCAGCTGTCATTGGGCCAGAGGTGCAACACAAACAGACGAACACAAAGTCCAGCAGCAAGATTATGTTACATTTTAACCCTATAGTTAAAAACACTGAAGACAAGCGATATAAAATGTTCCTTAACTGTGGTTTAGCTTCCAGTAAATGCTAACTGCGGTTGGCTGTGGTGGAAATCTCAACAAATTAATTTCCTCAAAAAGGAAGAGACTTCCAGTTGCATTTAACCCACGTCCACTGATATGGGATGTAGACGTGCTCTGCTCTTTCAAATTCACTTCACTTGACTTGCTGGTAGAGAAAGTCATTAATCCATAAGATTCTGTAATTGTTAAGGGAATCTCTGAAGGTAAATCTCATTAGTTCTTTAGGTTTTATTACTTATTTTTCATCTGATATGAGCGTTAAACTAGATTTTTAATTTGAAACCACGTTAATGCAGAAAAATATAAGGATTGTTTTATTTTTCATGCCCAGCTGTGTTTGAATGCGACATTACTTTTGAACTGAGCAGAAAATTGAAGTATTATTAAATTGCCCTAATTTATTCATCAAATGTCTCATTGTCTGCTTTTTACTGAAAGAAAGATGCACCATAAAAGGATATTTTGCTGGTTGATGCAGTTAAAGACCAAAACAATGGTGGGAGTTCTTAAGTTCTTAGTTCTGATGCATTTGATGAATAGAAAAAAAATAAGATTTCCCAGAATTTAACTTGCTGATCACAGATCAGTGCCGTGTAAGTACTGTACAGTGTGACATTACATAAAATGTATATTTCTTTTATTTTCACTTTGGTCATTCTTGCCTTATAATCGGTCCAGTATGGTTCTAGTTTTTGTTAGCAGTTCTTAGTAAACATCTTAAGATTCAGATTTCTTAATCATATTTTTCTTTTTCCCTGCTTCTGTCCAGAATGTTAGAGTGAAAGGACCCAAAGACTCCAAAGACTCCTCCACAAAAAGTTCTATGGAGGGTGAGTAGTGTGTGTGTGTTTCCTGTGCTTTTACGCTCCAGAGTGTCTGTATCTGTCTGGGTTGTGAAAGGGAATCCGGTCTTGTCCTTTCTGCTTGTGTATGCAGCCGGTGGGCATCAGGAGTCAAACCGTCGAATGTGTGAACCTGCTCTCTCTCTCTCTCTCTCTCTCTCACACACACACACACACACTCTCTCTCTCTCATTCTCATTCTCTCTCTGGCTCGCTCCTTTCTGCCTGTGTGCCTGAGAAGGGAGGCAGTGATCTGGAGCAGAGAGTCAGAGGAGCAGAGGAGGGATATGGCGGTTCTGCTGGTGCTCAGACTGTGTTGTAGCTGCAGATCCGGTAAAGACTGCATGAAATGAGCCGCTGGACTTCGACGGAGTGTTATTTTTCTCTTCGTTTTTTCTTGTGCCTCTGGGATCCTGTAGTTAATAGGTGGAATAGGATTGAGCGATGAAGTAGGAGTACTTAATTAATAGTTGGGGTTTTTTTTAAATTGCGCTTTCATTTTCATTTACTAACATTGCCTGTTCCGTTTAAACTGCTTTGCTAAAGATTGCGGAGAGAATGGAAGTTTCTTTTAGAGCTGTTATGTGTGTTGGACTTTATAATTACTGTTCTTTAGAGATTCCTTTTTGTGTGTTTGGTAAAAAGCTCCGGATTTTCTCAGTACACTGACTTAAAACAATGTAGGAAAAAGTATTGGGTGTGTCGATGTGAGTGAATAAGTGTGTGGTATATCTGGCTGTACTTTGTCTCCATCTTGCAAACTACATGCTGCTGCATTGAGCGTTCTGCCTCCAGGTAGTTTTCTATACGGCAGAGAGAAAGAGTCCTAATGTCCTGTAAAATGTATTACATGATACATGGGAAGTAGTTAATTCATGTATTGCCAATGACACTTTCTCAATCTAGAGAAACTGTTTCATCGGTCTATTCTTGTTCTCTGTGCTCTGGCTGCACTTTATTATTATTTACGGATGCTTATGCAGTTTGCATGCTCTACCATTATATGTGCAGTGATGTAGCATGACGCTACTGCATATCCCCCAACAATCAGGGGCTGTCAGCAACTAAAATCGCCTCTGTTGTTAATTTTGAGGCATCAGGAGGATTCCTTTCTTACATCCACCTCATTATGTTTTGTCACTCTGCTTAGTTTGTAAGTAAATCTAACATTCTTTGTTCAGTCACTTTTGGAAATGCAGCATTGATGAGATGAGAGCAAAACAATCTGAATGTTATTGTAGATTTATTTATTTCAATAAATGTGGCAGTAATTAAACATTTTCCGGTTGGAAACACTTTCAACTTTGCTATAAAATTATTCAAACTCACTGTAAATATGACTGATTGGGCTATTATTGCCGTCTGAAGAAATGCACCACTTCTGACCAAAAACAACCAGAGTGTAGGTGGAGGAGATTTATCTTTTCACAGATTATCTGTCTCATTGCAGGCTGTCATGACATGGTGACAGTTTTAACAAATATGTAAAATAACTTTTTTTAAATAAAAATGCCATACTGCACCTTCGAGGTTGTAGAGAGTCATATGCAGTGTCACTGCCAAGAGCCACTCAAACCCCAGAAAATTCAGTTTTTGCTATCCTGGACCATAATGTTTATATTTTTTCAGTCTCAAATCTCATTCAATGTGGCTTTGAAAAATGTTAAGTTTGACTTACTGAATCCTGCAGATACCCTGAATAAACTGCAATGTAATTTTGGTGTAGCGAATCAGTATTGCTGCACCTAAACACAACCTCAGAACAAACACTGCCCTGGACATGATCTACTGAAGCTCTTACACTCATAGTTAGCCTACCGCTGCCTCACTGCCACAGATATCTTGTTGTACACAAAGTGGCCTAAAGTCATCTGATATTTCCTGCAGCGCCTGCTCTCTGTGTGTGTGTGAGCGACTCACGCTGCACACATGCATGATGAAATATTCTTTGCCCTCGCAGTCCGTACAGGATGTGTAGTAAACCCTCTTGGAGGTGGCGGCATCGCTTCACTGAGCCACAACAATTGACAGGGGCTGCATTCATGATCTCAGGGTGGAGAGACTTCAAAGAGCCTCTGCACAGCTCTCTCGCCGAGTCTCATTAGTATTAAACAGTAGCTGTGTGGGCATATTTTATTGAGGAGTGAATAGATGGAAGTCCCATCAGCAGATAAGGAGGGATGTTTTGCTTTCACTCTTTTGTGCCTCGTTGTGGAGGAAGTAGGCAAATGGCATAAACAAGAGAAAGAGAAAATGTTTCTTTTGTGCTGCACAGCTAAAGGACTGTAGTTGAAGCAAAGTGTAGTGGTCCTGCTCTCTGCCTGAGTGGAACAACCCTCCCTGCATGCAGAAGCTTCTTCTCTGTTTCACTTGGCTAGTTTTCTTCCCTCGAGCCTCAAATGTATTGGCTCTAACGTTTTCATTTCTGAAATGGAGATTAGCTTCTTCCCTGGGTGGAACAGCATTAACTGCTTTCCATTTGTTTCTGCCCTTGTTGCTGTAGCATTATGATTCACGACAATGTCATGTGACACAGGCTGTAATATGAGGCAGCGTTGACGTTTTTATTTAGTGGCTTCTGGAAGCTGGACTGAAGTGTGGGAGTCCATAGGACTAGGGTCATGAAAATGTCCTTGTTTTTTTTCCTTTTCTCTGTATAACAACTTTCATAAACAATCTGGAAATGTTGGAAATTTCACTGAAGTGTTTCTCATCGACAAAGATTTATGTTTCCAAATGTCACCCACATTATCTAAATGTTGAATCCATCCATTCGTCCATCTTTTTGATCGGACGTCCGTCCATTCCGTCTTGTCACTGTAGAAACATCTTTCATTTAATTCATCGTCAGGTTTAGTATTAATGTGTAGTATTAATTTAGTATTACTAGTGCACAAACTTAGGAAGAAACAATCAATGAAATGTCTTCTTTTTTTTTAACCCCCGCATGGAAAATATCATTTTGTTTTGTTTTTTTTGTAAGACTTTCTTGTTTAACTCTGTGAGCTGGGCTTGTGTTTTATTGGTTTTTTTGTTTATTGTTGTCTGAGCTCCGGGTCTGTGACCCACTGTGTGTCTGCGCTGACTCAGACTCTCCGTCTTCTCTCCCCCACAGATCTTCTTTACAAGCCGATTGACCGTGTAACCAGAAGCACCCTGGTCCTTCATGTGAGTGCACCACTTCCACAGCCTTAAAGGAGCAGCCCACCTAAACTGTGCGCTGGATTATAACAATAAACACAAACTCGTATCGTACTCCTAGCTAAAGTTTTCCAGTGTCTTGTGAAGGTTTTCACACAGCTTTGACATTTTTACATTTTGTCAACCATGAACTTTAATGGGGGTTTTTATTGGGATTTAATTTGCTGGAACAAATTAGCTTGAGCCACATGTGTAAAGCGGAAGGGAATTGATAAATGCTAGATACTTGTATTGTGAAGCTGTGTGGGTGTTTATTCAGCTCCCACTTACTCTTACACCCTGAAATAAAATCCTATCATATTTTTCTTTTGTTGTAGTTTCCCTTCCATTTTACAAATATGCACTACTTTGTGCCATTGTATAACATAAGTTTCCATAAAATACAAACTATAGGAAGCAGTCTTGGGGATTCTGGTCTTTACCAGCTTTTAAGATTATATAAATAAGTGTTGAAAGCAAAAGGCCAAATCGACACTGTTGTTATTATTAATGGAACCGAAATGGCTCAACGTGAGGAAAAAACTTACCAGTCAGTGTGATTTTTTTTAAAAATCGATCCTAGACAGGGGTGCTCCGCTAATTCGGCCCCGATTTCCCTAATTATGGAAGATCAACAATCAACCGATACTTATCTGAATTTGATCTTTTCCACCAATCTTCTCTACTGCGGTCAACGTCTAAAAAAGTCAACCACTGTCTACTTTTGCTCTATTGTGAGAGTGACTGACAGTTCAGCCCAATAGGTCAGGTCCGCACGTGTGTATTTATAATAATCAACCCACTCTGTCGCTAATTTGGCAAATTTTCAGAGAGAAAAAAAAATTGGAATTGACCAAAATCAGAATTGATCGGCCAAAACACTGCGATCTGTGCACTCCTAATTGTAGCGCATCCTTTAGCAACAAAGACTTGAAGTGGTTGTTGCAGTTCTTTGACCACTCTTGACGTCTCAATGCATCAATTCTTAATCTAAATTAGGTCTGAATTTGTCAAAAATTTAATTTTCTTTTCTTTCAGCCCTTCTTCTAAATAGATTATCTTCCATATTTGGAATGATAGTCCCACTTTTTTTTTTTTCCAACCCTGTGTTGTTGGAAAGATGGCCAAAAAATCTGGGTTCTTATCTGACCAAAGGAAAATCTTGTGGCTCATTCAGCCAATGTTCCAACCTTTGGTCATTCTTCCATTTTCATTTATACAACAGGCGTCCTCTTTCTTAAAAAAGTTGTGAAAGTTTGGTATTTAGCAAGCTGTCTGAGGCTTGTAGAATATTGCAGTGTGGCTTTGAGGTCTTTTGTTGGCTCAGTCTGACAGAACAGCGACCTCACAGGAAATGGCCTTATAAACCTTCCCAACAATTGCTTCTCAAAGGGTGCTGTTGATGTCTTTTCAGCTTCTGCATCTTTAATAGCAACTGAAAAGGGAAACCCAGATTTGTTGCTTCTAGCCCCAAACCGGCTTGCACCTTAAATGAGCAAACATTATTCAGAAACTGTCAGCCATGGCAGCAGTTTACGCCTGTGTGTGTGCGTGGATGTGTTACGGGAGTGCTTCACATGGATATGTTTGCATAAAGCTGGCAGAGAAACAACAAGCCTTTCATTCTGAAACGGCTTCCAGTTCATCCTGCTGTCATGCCTGCTAACCACACAAGGAAAATTGGCGCCGCTGGTTCTGGAGCGAAGGCTGTTCCGGACCGTCCTGTCATCTACAGGAATCATCCAAACAAAGGAACTGAGATTACTTTAGCGAACATTTTCCTTGTTTGATAGGAAATTAAAAACTAGAGAGTAAGACTGAATGCAGTTTTTAGACGGTTTGATTTGTTTGTCGGCTGGAACAGGACCTGCTGAAGCACACGCCCAAGGACCACCCGGACTTCCCTCTGCTGCAGGACGCGCTGCGGATCTCTCAGAACTTCCTCTCCTCCATCAACGAGGAGATTGACCCTCGCAGGACTGCCGTCACCACGCCGAAAGGAGAGGTATGGTGGCACTTTAAAAATAAATGAATAAAACCACAACCTTTGCAACCGCAGGATTCACACACAAATACAGCTGAGTCTATTCAAATGATGCCTCCCTTGGAAGTGAGCGCCTGCCACCCTGGTGTTCTTCCAGGCGCGTCAGCTGGTGAAGGACGGATTTCTGGTGGAGGTGTCGGAAAGCTCCAGGAAGCTCCGACACGTTTTCCTCTTCACCGATCTGCTTCTCTGTGCCAAGATGAAGAAGACATCTGTGGGGTGAGTGTCATCGGTCAGACTGGAAAAGCTGTGATCCAGTCTCCTACTGGAACTGCCGGATGAAAAACTTCAGACTTGAACTCGGCTCACTCTGACTTTGGAAAAAAATTAAACTTGACAAAGTGTGAATTTTAGTCTTAAAAATCTGTCTCACCCGCAGATTGCAGCTGTGACAAGTGATGTGTATATTTTATTTCTACTCCTGGCAGATTTAGATTTAAATTATTTTTCATTTAACCTTGGTGTTTATTTCAGATGTGGGAAGGAGATGGACCTTTTGCACAAATAAATGTAAAATTAAAAGGCATAACCTTTGGATAGAGCATAACATATGCATAATTATTACAGTTGTTCTCAATAACAAAATCTCAACCTCTTCTTGATGATTTTGCTTTGGCAATGAGGTCCAAGTTGTTGAGGTTTGAGGATTTGTCTCTCTTAGCTTCTGCCAGTCAGAAGTTTTGATGGTGCTAACATTACAAATACACTATTAGCCTTTGTTCTCACAGCAGGCAAATGCGAAACAATGCCTGTATGCTAAATCCCTCCTCCCAGCTCTGATTGGTTGTTTCTGACCGGGAGCGGCGTATTTTCCACAAATGGTGGTAGGGCCACCGGGAGGAGGTGGAATATTTTTTCACAGATTATCTGGCTCATAGGTAGTGACAGAAGAATGTTAGAAGAAAAAAATAAAAGGGCATTTTTATTTTGAGCTGCTTTTACAGAAAAAAACAAGTGACCAAAACAAATCTCTCCTCCTTTGAGCCTGACTGTTTCTTTTTTTGGTTCGCATCATCCCTCACTCCCCGCTCCGATTGTTGCCATAACTACCACGGCTGAAAGTTAACAATAATGGCCTGTGCCGTTATCTCAGCAGGCCACCTCCACGCGACACATGGAGCAGAGCAATCATCCAGAACCTCAATCGCTCTGTTGTTAAATTACTGAGGATCTCTAATCCTGCTCAATTCCAAGATTATCTCTTTTATGTTGTTTGATAATAATTCATGTTCAAGATGTAGGAAATATGGCAAGATGTTCTCGAATGCGCCTCCACGGTTAGGACTTCAAGATCATAAATGTTCTCAAAGGGCTGGTTGTGTCAGAATATATTGATAAAACCCTTTAACAAACTGTTAAAATATTAATAAACAGCTTTGTCTGCAATTTAGTATGTACTACTTAAAATAAAATAATATTCAATATATTGTATTTTTAAAAAATATCAAAATCACTTATTTTGTGAAGCTACTTTAGGAACTACTTTAGAAATAAATTTTGCGATATTTGTTCTGATGGATGACAGTAAACGTGACGTTTTGTGACTCTGTATGAATCACAAACTTTAACTTGACATGAAATAAGTCTGAGGCAGCAGCATAGTGGACATAAGGAATACTGCCACCTGCAGATGGGAATTAGTAGTCACTTAACCTTTTTTGATCATTTTTGTGGAAAATTTGCAATAGACTCAATTATGCATTTGCGCTAAAAAGTGCAGGGATCTGTTGATTTTGAGTAATTTTCAGGAAAAAATACTTGAAGGATTTACATAATTTGGCTGTATGCAGGTGAACGCTGCTTTGATTTGCAACCACACGACTGTTATTCTGAAGGTTTTATTCATGCCATAATTAAAGCATGGTCATTCATTAAATGTGTTTTACTCACATTCATTTTGCTTAATTGCTTAAAATAATGAAGACAGTGCGTGCTGCGAAGTTAATATGAACATGGCGTCCTTATGTGTGCACTCTTGAGTAGCTGTCTGAGCAAGTGTGGCAATATAATGAATGGAGTGTGCTGCTTGATCATTTAATGCTCATTAGTGGTGCAGGACATTACTGTCTTCAGAACCTCATCTAGTGGAGCTAACACTCCGCATCTGTCATTTTCATTAATATAGATTTGTGACATAATTAGACTAAGAACAATCCATTATTCTGCAGCTTCCAAGTTACATTAACCTACTTAATAGAGACATGCTTTCATAAATGGAAAATTAGGGAATAGACCTTTAAAAGATGGCGCTCTTATTTATCCAATCGCTTTACTCAATGCTCTTGGCTGAATATGCAAGATAGTCTTATATTCTAGCTTTAGCAAAAATATGTAAATCATATTTTCTATTTGACTTGAACTAATTTCTATCCACTCTGTGTGTGTGTGTGTGTGTGTGTTTGTGTGTGTGGGTGTGTGTGTGCAGTCGCCACCAGCAGTATGAGTGCAAGTGGTACATTCCTCTGGCTGATTTAACCTTCCAAACCCTGGACGACTCAGACTCCTGCCCGAGCATCCAGGTCCTGCCGGAGCATGAGATCGAAGAGATGAAGATGAAGATCTCAGTTTTAAAGAATGAGATACAGAAAGAGAAGGTAAGCTTTGTTTTGTTTGGCTTTGTTCCCTGATCCAAACTCTATTTATGTAGGTTCTCAGAATGGACTGAAACTTATTTCCTGTTGTAATAATACAAGAGTCCTAGATTGAGAGTTTGTTTGTTTTAATATTTGGAGAAAAAGATTTTTATTTTTTTCTTCATCAAGGTAGCCTTCAGTGTTTTTATTTCAAACTGGGACTTTCCAGTTCTCATTACATCTAATCATCAGCTGAATCTTTTGCTGTCAGGAGAAAGATAAGCACAAACAAGCGAATGACAGACTTCCATGGAGATTTGTGTTTATGTAAGTGATGCAAGTGACTCCTTACTGGAACAGCTGTATCTTTATTTTTAGCTGTGCTTTTGTCACCCACCCATTTGTTTTTCCTGGCAGAGTAGAGCCAGGACAGCACCGACATCTAAAAATATTAAGCAAAATGAAAAAATCTTTTGCGGTTTTTTTTTTTTTATTAGCTGCTGTTGTGGCTTTCCTGCTCTGATTGGGATCTTTTGTTTTTGTATGATTCACGTCGGCATCCTAACTATGCAACATTTTAACGTTATTCCCCCAAAGCTTAATTTCCAGAACTTTGTAATTTCCCACAGGACATTGTTTGATGTTTTGTCACTATGTGCTACAAAACAATTGGGATTATGTAAACCGCGCCTGTTGATACTGAGAAGAACGCTCCCCTTTCTACACGCTGCTTTTTGATTGTGTTGCGTGTGGTAGAAAATAAAATTCTTGTTGCAAAAAGATAAGTTCTGGAGTTATGAAAGTAAAGCCATAAACAATAATTCCATCACAGCAATCACAATTTAGATTATATAAAGTCACGCCAAAAAAACTGAGTGGGTTTTGGAGACGCATACTTCCTGTTTAATTCATTTTGAAGCTGACAAGAAATTAGAGCTAATTCAGCGCAGTTTGCTACGACCATTTCCCGTGATTATTTTACAGGGTTCATACCCTGAAATGGAATTCAAATCTTTTTGAAATCAAAGAAATTTTGTAATAATTTACAGAATTTTAGATTTTAAATCTCATCTCATAGAGGTACAAAGAATTATTAAATCACAATTCCTCGTTCTAGCATTTCTGAATCAGTTCAAAATGCTCAAAAATCAATTTTAAAATGCTTATAAATCATACTTCTACTTGCGAGTATACTGCATATCTCAGTACATGTTCATTCGGCCACTGTACAGCAGAGTAGTTAGCAGCTAGCGCTCTCTGTCTGAATAGGGTGCGCTAGCATTTAGCATGAGGAGAGCGTGATTGTTCAAGGTTTAATTTGAATGCACTTTGGTTAAGACAGCAAAGTCTATTTTGTTTTAAACTCAAGTTGTAGAGATTTACAAAACATAAATGCACTATGACTGTATAGTGTATTTTATTTTTGGTCAAAGGTCAATACACTGTGGGTGTGCTGTGGTGGCGTAGGGGATAGCGCGACCCACATTTGGAGGCCTTCAGCCTCGGCCGCGGGTCGCTGGTTCGATTCTCGGATCAGCCTACTGTCATATAAGGGACACTAGAGCCCACAAAAGACCCCCTGGTGGGGAAAAAAAAATGGGTCAATACACTATTTTATGTACAAACGTATTTATAAACTGATTAAATTTGATCCAGTACGGAAGAATTGTTTTAAGTGTTCTATTTGCTTACACTGTCTTTTGCTCATGTCTTTCATAATTTGATCTGCATACTTTTTTTGTGTAAACATAAAAAATGGTTTCTGAATTAATTAATTTCTGAATTGAGTCGGGACCCTAAAACTTCTCTTGTGAAAATACACAGTAGCAGCTTAAGTGCTGGGGATTAGTTGTTTCATTTGCTAACAAATGTTGTAAATTAGTAACTATCCCAGTTTTAAAGTTTACAGAACAGCATAAAAGGAGTTTTGTTAGTGAAATGTTTGAAATGAAGGAATGTTGAGCACCCGCTCATTGCAACCATCTAAAAATAGTTTAGGCTAGATCTAAGAAGTGCTAATATTTTGTAGTAAGATGGACGTAAAAGAATTTATCCCAGGATCCTAATCCGGTTTTTGTTGTGGAAATGCTCTGCAAAATGTGCCGTTGTGTCATCGCGTCTTGTTAATCCTTTTGGTGCTAAAAACAAATCAGTTGCTAAAAAGAGCTGAAATATCAGATGTTGTGACTCTTACCAGTTTCAGGTACTTTCAGTAATGCACCGTGTCATCCAGGCCGAGTTGTATCGCCGCCATCAAGAGAGCAGAGTTCCTGTTATTGCCCTCTCACGGCGCTTGGCTCGCCCACTCGGGGCACACTGAGTGGCCACTGCTGATATTTCCAGTCACCGGAGGCCAGTGGAGGGAGAGATTCAGCTGATTGTTGTCTGGGAGACTCTGAGTCACAGCTTCCTGGTGAAGACTGAGAGGATTTATTTGCTTTTTCTTTCAGTCCTGACAAAAAAAAAAAAAAGAAGAAACCCTGGCGTTATGAAATGCGCTTAACGGCATAGAGCTTACGTTTTATAACTTATCCAGTCTGTTTTTATTAAATGATTGAGAGCTGAATATGAACTGGCAACATTGATATTGGCAGGAGATTCTTGAAAATCTGAAGAGGAACACAAGGAAGTTTTTTTTTTTTTATCTGGTTGAAGTTGTCTTCATTTTACCTACAAACAAAGCAGATGCAGTGAAGTTATCAAATTGAAAAAGTAAAAATTTCTTCTTTTTTTTTCATCCAACAGAAAACACCAGGTCCTGATCTTGTGAAGCATTTCTCACAACATTTTGAACGCCTGCTGACTCGATAAATGACAACCAGTATTGTGTTTCTAAGTGATGCTTCAGATTGTAAACGACAGTGGAATGACACATGTTTTTACCTGAGTCATTTGGAAGTAGAAACATTGTCAAACACACTTTAGAAAATTTATTTGATTAGGAAGATTTTTTGCAAAAGTAAACCAAACTTTTCTCTAAATTTTCTCCAGCTTGCTTTCAGCAGGTGGTATTTTTTCCTTGCAACATATCTACGGGAGTTCCGTTTTTTGAGATTTAAATATCAGCTTAATGCTTTATTTAAATTTTCTAGTACTAAGTGACACTATTAGCTCAAGGCTATTTTGGACACAAATTTTTATTTTCGGTTAGATTTTGAGTTGTAATAGTGAACATGTCGATATATTCCATGAAAGAATTCATAAGTCAGATGTTTTATTTTCTCTTCTTTCTATTTATCACTTTATCATATACATACCAAGTCTAAAAAACTTGCATGTTGTGATGAGTTTTGCCACTAGAAGAGTTCGGCTCCTCCTCTCTCATTTCAGATAATTAACCACACAGTATTTTCGTTTGTTTGTCTGCGTTTGTGCAGAAAGCTCCAAAGGGTCAGAGCCGTGCGGAGCGTCTCAGGAAGAAGATGAATGAGCAGGAGTCATGGCTTCTCCTGCACTCCCCCACCATCCCGTTCCGCATCCACAACAAACATGGAAAGGTACTCACGGCCCAATTGTTGGTAGTTGCGATGCCCAAGACTGACCACTAGGTGGAGCGATAAACCTTTGAGTAGTGTGTGACGGATTAGAGCTAGGATCCCTAAAATCCAATCTCCAACTCTTTGTTTTTCTTATTTTCGGTGACTTTCTAAAAACGTTTTTTATTTAAAATGTTATTTATTGATTAAAAGATTTATGCATTTGTTTGCAGAGCTATCTGTTCCTCCTCTCTTCTGATTATGAGAGGGCAGAGTGGAAAGAAAGCATCCAGAAACTACAAAAGAAAGGTAAGTGGCTTTAATTAGACAGTTTTGTTAATAAGAATGGCTTAATTAAAAATAAACACAAAATTTTGCTGTTTATTTTAAATCAGATCTCCAGGCTTGTGTGCTAAGTTCTGTGGAGCTCCAGGTCTTGACCAGCTCCTGTTTCAAACTCCGAACCGTCCACAACATTCCTGTCACAACCAACAAAGACGGTACGCCACACTCACACAAAGACTCTCTTTTATAATCTTGTGTTTAAATCCTCACATAGTTTAAATCCACACACAACGGTTTCTTACCCCCCCCCCATTCTGCACAAAAAAGCCACATAAAGAAAGCTGGGGCCCTTTAGGAGATGAATCTGGGATGCAATATGTTTCTCATCTAGCTCATAGCGGCCACCGCCACGCCGTGTGTCGGCGTTGAACCCCCAGCTCCTATGTTTGTTTTTGCTTCAGATCTCTGCATTGCAGCTCCTCTCAGAGACGGAAGTTTGGGGGCGGGAGGAGGGGAGGGTGACATTAAAGCCATCTGGCCGACCCGCTCTGATCCCCTCCCTCAAATGCCAAGAGTTTCTGTCATCCACGTGAAATCCTCAAAGCTGGCAGGAAGGTCTCGAGAAAACAATGTTTGATTCTTACATAAGAGAATCCGAGTGAGATGTTTAATGAGGCTGCGGAGGTTTCTGGGTTCGCGTACCTGTAAAAGTGCTGGAAGAATTCACCGCAGTCGTGTTTTTACATTGTGGCACCCACACTGAAGCCACAGCTGTGTAACCTAATATCTGTGTTGTTGGTTCCCTATAATTCTTAACCCAGGCATAATATTTGTCTATTCTCCAGCTAATGATAAGAAAAATAACGGATTGTGTTTTTACTTGGTATTCAAAAAGTTAGACAATCTTCTAATGGTGCTGTTTTTTCTTTTCGTCAAAAGTTCAGTGAATTGAGCTTAGTATTGTGGGTGCAGTTGACGACCACAAGGCTAACATGGGCCACCTACTGACTTTCACATTTACGTCTACTAACAACGTGCATCCTTAAAAAGTTTTACATTTGTGTGTATAAAATCAAGGTCTTGAATTGGCTTAAATTCCTAAAAGAAAATATGAGTTGGTCTTAAATTCTTTAATCACAAGTCTTAAATTTTGTAAAGGCAAGACTATTTAATGCAATTTCTGTCTCACTGAACTTTTATGTCAGGCAAAGGTTTTATTTGAATGAAAGCATCTCCATTGTGTTCTGCGACTCGAGGCGATTGAGGCTACTACTAACAAGCTGCTAGCTACCTAGTTCGATTTTTGCCCCTATCTAAGTGTAAATTTAGCAACAGTTGGTTTTGCCACTGGCTGACTTCTTCTGCCAACCCATTCGAGGTTATGTGCCAAAAAAAACTTTTTAAACCTGGAAATGTGGGGGTTAAGGCTTTAGAGAGCTACATGTGAGAAGCACAAATTCAGGTCTACATTTTTTTCTACATTTCCCCAACCATCCCCTATATGTAGTTTTTGTGATCTTGAACGTCATTTAAGGTGGCATTAAAAGAAGGTCATAAAAGTCTTAAATTGGACTTTCTGGTGATATTTAATTTATTGGAATTATTTATACCAGATCAGCACAAATTAAAGCATAATTATAAAGCCAAAGGAAAACAATACAAGTATTTCAAAGGGTTTTGCAGATAAAAAAAAAAAAACATTTGGCAAGTGTTTGTATTGGGCCTTCCTGAGTCAAGTGTTGGTACCACCTTTTGCAGCAATTACCGCTACAGTTGTTTAGTCATGCCTTTACCGGCAGGATTTATGACCTGAAACCCACTGTTGTGTTTTGACTGGGCCATACAGATTTGATTAAAAGCATTCAGTTCTACTTTCTCATGTGGTTGCAGTGTGACAGAATGTAAAAAAAAAAAAAAAAAGTTCAAGAAGTATGAATGTGTTACTGTAAAAAAGCTTTCCATCTCTGTTACCGCAAGTAAGTTTCAACCAAAGATGTTTTGAGTTCATATTTAAAGAAAGCTCAACTCCTGCGATTAGTGTAAGATTTGTGACCAATTCCTTGATAGAAAGCAGCATAAATGCACCGACTTGAGTGACATAAAGAGGAGGATCTAGAAATATAATTACTTTCAGTGAAATCTCTCTTGTTTACGTCACTCATTATTTACCTGATATATTAAATGTGTAAAATCTTTTTCGGTGGAGAAGCTTACAGGCTACCTCAAAGTTGAACTCTGTGAACCACCTCCCTGTGAAACTTCCCAGTTACATATAGAAAAAACACGCACACACACATATTTAATCCCAACGATGTCTGTTCTCCCCTCCACCGCCTACGCTGGACCTCACTATAGTCCTGTCAACCCTCATCGTAGTTTATTTACCAGGAAACAAGCAAGCTTCACAGGGTTTAACCAGAGCAAGAATTCCTCGTCTTGAAGTGTTTGTTGGTGAGACGTTTTGAGGGGGGGGGGTCCTGTCTACTCTTCCACACAACATTCAGCTCAGCTGGCTGACGATGTGTGGTCTTAGACCAGCAGCATGAACAGAAATAGTTTGGGCTGACTGATCTTCAAATACTGAAATTTAGCTTTCTTTTTTTTATGCTTACAGAGACACTCTGAGCAGAAATGAATTGGAGTTCATTTTTACATTTATTTTGACTTAATAGTTTGGGGAACCAATTATATTGACTTTGAGGATCATGTTTAAAACAATGATAATTACCAACATGGAGTTTTATTCCCCACTAAATAAACATCCTAAACTTTTTTTTAGTAAGTTACAGTAGGGCTGGACGGTACGGCTGAAAAACGTATCAGGATAAAAAGCATTTCATATCAGTCGACATCAATAATCATTGATCAGTTTTCTTGTTTTAAATATCTGAATTACTCTCAAACTAGTGGCGTGGCATTTCACCTTTTATCCACAGTTTTCCATCCATGTCATTGTTTTTTTTATTTCTAAGCAGTTAATAACTGATTACTTTTCTCTGCCTACATTCCCCAGAATGATGTGCGGTTCTGAATTGGAGTCCAGTGAATATTCTATACATTAAATATCTGATCTAGTATTATCTATTGATATTGATCATGTGTCCATTGCAATATATATTGTTATTGATTTATTGAAGGCCGAAGGTTTTTATGCATCTTCACCAGGGGTGAAAATTGCATAAATTAATCTACATTTTACGTAAAGGAAACTCTTTTTCTGACTTTTTGGTGTGGTACGATGCCATTTCTCATTTCACCTGATACGGTGTGTTTCAATAACGGCTCTGTTGGCTTGTTTTCCAGATGAGGAGACCCCCGGCCTGTACGGCTTCCTGCATGTGATCGTCCGCTCTGCCACGGGATTCAAGGAGTCGGCCAGTGAGTTGTCAGCTAAATTTCATGCTTTTTGTGTCTTATATCTAAAACTTGCAGGAATCCACTGTACCTAAACGTGATCGTCAGAAACATTAATGCCCAGTCAGTCGCTGCAGCCTGCACACACAATGTCTCTGACAACCTGCACTATTTCAACTGACTCAGAAAGCACTTCAGGCACGTACAATGGAATAAAAATCAGCCACGCTCCCTTTCAATGCAGAACTGCAGCCAAACATGCTGAAACGCTTTGTTCACGTGCTCTGAGGTTGCCCACTTTAAACAACAGTTTCTTTTGTGCATTCTTTGTAACTCTTGGTTCGTTGTTGGCAGAGAGTGGTGTTGGGCTCGAAACCACCGAGACCGTTTCAGACATGTCAGCGGTGGACAGCTGCTGCTTCACCACACTTTGATACCTTTGTTGAACAAATACTAGATCAAATATCAGAGGGCTGAAGCAGAGATATAACTTTTTATTTTCTTTATTATTTATTATCTTTTCCAGTTACTATGACAGCCCTGTGTCTGTATAGGCTGTCCTGGTTAATGGATCGGAAAGCTTTCTCTCTCTGCTCTGAAAGACTGTTTGATCCTCGATGGAGCGGAGTGAGCTGACGGGTTTGAAATGAGTAGGTGTGTGTGTGTGTGTGTGTGTGTGTGTTGGGGAGGAGATGCTGGGGTGGTGGTGGTGGTGGGGGGGTTCTCTGATGCAATTTGTGTGCAGCATCTAGTGAAGCATGCAGATTCAGGGTGGGAAATGGCAGCCATGGTGACGGTGAGGGGTAGATTGTGCGTCGGTGTTGTTGGAGGTCACTCTGATGGCCGTTCCTCATCTTCTGCATCATAAATGACTCCATTTAAATGTAACAGCAAATAATCTTACCGGAAAATGCCGGACTAAATGAAGTCATTTCACAACTGAAACAACAATGTCAGATATAATGGAGAACAAATTAAATGAAATCGTGTCATATTTATAATGAGGAACACCAACTAAACTGAGATATAAGCTTATTAGAACAGTTGAATAGAAACACGAAGGGAATATTTAGTAAATATTTGATCGGCTTGTAACACAGTAAAAAAGTTACTTACAAGGTTAAACTTCACAGCTGGGTTGCATGAGGTGTGTATTTATTCCAAAGTCTTTTCTTCTGCTGCCCACAGATGAACTCAACCTGATTTTATCTACAGCGCCATCTACCCTACTAAAAGGCAAACTGCAGTTCCTTGACATGAGTAAAGCCTAAAGGCCAAAGGGCTCATGGCTGAAGCCTCTGAAGATTGTTCTGTTGCTAAGAGAAAACCACATATTGACCCAAAAAACTGTTTTGTTTCAGTAAAACGTGTTAAAATTAACATCTGGACATTTTTTTTATGTCTATTTTTATTGGGATTATGATTTTTTTCCCTACAATATACAGCTTATAAAATTAGTTTAGCACCATTGCAGAGACATTAACGTTGTAGTGACGTGAGCTTCCTTTCGGGTCCTCGCCAGCGTTATTGCAGCTGTATTTTGTAGTAACTGCAGTGCAGCTTCGCTCTGCTGGAGGAGGCGGCCAGGAATTGTTGCTTTCAGCCTATTTTAAAACCGTGAATTACCCTTTCAGACTTGGATGAAACATAACAGGAGATTTTTCCTCTTTATCTGAAGGGTTCATTGCTAATGCTAGAACACGAGTTTTTATCCCTGAAGCTCTGTGCCTATTATTGAAACAAGTGGTACTTTTTTCTGATTAAGCTGAAGAAAAGTTCCATGTTAAATCATCCATGACTTAATAAGTACAATTCTGCTCACAATGCATCACTGCTAAGCTGTGTAAGGTAGCATGATACCTGACTTAAAGCTGCTTGTTTTAGAAACACAGCTTTCATACTTTCTGTGTAATTAGTCCTCTCAAAATGTAAATGTGACGCAAATTAGCAATTTTTTAACACTGCATCGTGCTTTTCCTTCCATTCTAGACTTAAAACTAATCAGTATGGACCAGAGGACGTTATTGGGGTCTGTTATTTGTGTCAAAACAATCTCTGCTCAACAGGAAAGTGGCTTTAAATTCAGCCCAGGGCAAAACTTAGTCTAACTGGGTCACAGCAGCAGAAACTGGGAGTTGAGCGTGTCACAAAAACTGCTTGTTAAAAAGGAGGTCTAACCTAATACAACAACAACAAAAAAAGGTGAAAAACAGATCACGCTACTTTATTCTGAGTTCTTATTTCCGTCTGTCAAAGTGACAGCAGCTCTCTGCAGCCTGAGCTGTGTTGGAACAGTGTGAACAGATCCAGATAAGAACATGTAGGCCAAACAGTAAGAAACGTGCGCAGACATCCCCGAAATCATCCGAACAGAATATCTGCTCTAAGACGATGGAAGGATAGATAATTGTATTGTTTCAGCACTTCCAACTTTCTGTCTAATTCAACGTTCGCTCCTTGTTTTCCCATTTCCCAGCTTTTATTAATTTTCCCTCTCTAGATTGAACAAAAACAGTTCCTGTTCTCTGCTCGTTTTATTTGTTCCCGTAAAACAAATATTTTGTCCTGAAGCCTTGAAGCAGAACCTAGAGCCCACCATGCTGGTGGCTGCAGAGCGCTGATTAGACTAACTGATTAGCACTTGCCTCTAAACTCTGTGGACCCGCTGTTTGACCCAACATTCAGCATCGCCTCGGGCGCAGGTTAGCCTTCTGTGTGTGTACACACACACACAAGCACAATGGCTGTGCTCCTTCGCTAATTAAGATGAAAAAGGATGGGATCCATTACCCGGTATTTAGAGGTCGAGACCCAATCCTGACCAGTTTATTCCTCCACTCCTCTTTCCCAACGGGCAAGCCTGGTGGTGACTTGCCAGGAAAATGAAAACTCATGGACTTCTGCCCCGCTTGCCGAAGACCCCCTGGATACAGTGCAGAGAAGCAAAAAAAAAAAAAGAGAGAAAAGCTCCTCTAAATATGCTTCCCGTGGCCTCGTTTGAGTTTTTGGGTCGGGGTTCATACATTTTTTTTTATACAGAAAGGAAGTCGACTTTCAGAGAGTAGGGCTGCAGCTAATAATTATTTTAGTAATCGATTATTCCAACGATTAATTAATTAAAAATGGCCACATTCTACAGATTTTCCATTTTGACCATATAAGCATTTCTTATACAATAGTAGAAATACATTAAAAGATGGAAATAAACAATTTAGTTCATTTCTTCAAATAAAAAAAACATGCATTTTATTGCAACCGTTTCAACGACAGCATTACTTTAGTAAGTCTTTACTAAAGTAATGCTTTAGTAAAGATAAAATTATGACACTTGAGGAGTTTTAGCTAAGACAGATTTACGGAATATAAAATTAAAAATTTCTATATTTTTGCACATTTTTGGCTTAGTCTTTGTACTCCCATTAATGATTAATCGACTACTGAATTAGTTAACGATTATTTCAACAATCAATTCATCACGATTCATACGAATGAATGAATCGTCTTTTCAGCCCTAGCTTCTGTCGGCTGTGACTATCAGCAATTCATGGATACGACGGCGTTATCAACGTTGACAGTTGCCATGGCGACTTCCACAAGCATTCAAACCTCTTGAACCTCACCACAAACTTCAACGTTTTTGGTACTTTATGTGACTGGCCAACACAAAGGATTAAATATTTGTGTAACATGAAAAACATTCTTACTGATTTGATTTTTTTTTTTTTTTTTTTTTTGGGCAATAAAAGCGTGAGAAATATGGTGTCAACCCTGTTGTGGGCGTTCTTCTCTTCAGCAGCTACAAGGAAGCAGGTTAAGAAAACCTGTTAGAAAATGTCAGTGACCTGAATCTGGGATGGCATACGGTACATCTACAGCTGGACTCCTCCCAGTTGGATCAAATCAGCTCCATGTTAGAGTGGCCTAGTAAAAGTCCAGAGCTGATTAAGATGTGCATGACTTGAACGTGTCTCTGAATGTTCGAATCTTACCCCAAAATTGGTGGTTCTGCAAAGTATTGATTCACTACTCTTTTAAATATATATATATATATATTTAAGAAACTTAAAAAAAAAAGACTCATGTTCTTCATCTTTTATAATTTTCTTTCAGTTAAAATAAACTTTTTGATATTAAATATCAAGATATATGCAGCTGTCCAAGCAGCTACATTATGTAGGGGAAGTGTACAATAATTGCTTCATTTCCCACATGGCCCAGCTGAATTCCCCTCCGCTGAACTTCCCTCATAGCACTGGCACTAATCTCTCCCTCACTGGGACGAATTATGCCCGAACCTTTCAGGAGGCTGAGAAAATAAACAAAGATGGAGTCAAACCAGATGGAGTAAGACTCCGTGTTCCTCTGATAGTTATCTGAATGCAGCCAAGTTGTGGATAGCACTTTTCTTGTGCTTTCAATACAATGTTCTTAGTCTTTGAGTAAGTATGCGAAGGTGAGATTCGCACACATTCCCCCACACCTATCGTTGTGAGAGGTCAAAGGACACGGCCATCCGTCATGCTGTCAGGTGGAGGCGACCCCGGGGGACGAGGTCCACGCTGCAGGATGATCTGGAGAACCATCACAGGCAGCCGGCAGCTCGATCTGGAGGGGTCAGCGTTAACAGAAACTCGTTTAATGACTTGATGGGTTCGTGAAGGGGGTCAGGATGGGCTGGTCCCGGTGGAGAGAGGAATGAGGTTGTGGAGTGGAGGAGAGCAGCCGAGGCCGACGGTCGGCACAGACACAAGAGATGAGCCAAGAAACCAGAACAAAATGTCAACATGAACGCAATGAAATCCTTTTTAGGTCTTCTCCAATTCAACTTCTGACTGCCTGCATCCATCTGTCCATCCATCCATCATCTGTCTATCTATTCATGCATTTTTCCATCTATCCATCTGTCTATCCATCTGTTTGTTTATCCATCTATCCATTCATCCGTGTATCTATCTATCCATCCATCAATCCATCCATCCATCTGTTATCCATCCATCCATCCATCCATCTGTTATCCATCCATCCATGCATCTGTTATCCATCTATCCATCCATCCATCTGTTATCCATCCATCCATCCATCCATCTGTTATCCATCCATCCATCCATCTGTTATCCATCTATCCATCCATCCATCTGTTATCCATCCATCCATCCATCCATCTGTTATCCATCCATCAATCCATCCATCCATCCATCTGTCATCCATCCATCCATCTGTTATCCATCTATCCATTCATCTGTTTATTCGTCCGTCTGTCCATCCAGTTTCATACTTTCACTGATTCTTCCCTCTTTCTGCTCCTTCCTTCCTGTCTTTGTTGTTGCAGCTTCCATATTTACAGTCTGATCACTGTGAAAATATTTGCCAGAAACTCATTATGAACTTCAGTGTTTGTACTTTAAATCTGACTTCAAAACGTTTGGAAGATTTAGACATGAGAGACCCGTCGCAGCTTGACTTTAAATCAAGTAGCAAAGCATGAAGCGCTCAGACTGTCTGTTAATCTGATGAACCTTGTCTCTCTCTCTCTCTCTGTTCTCTGATAGATTTATACTGCACCCTGGAAGTGGACTCATTCGGTTACTTTGTGAGCAAGGCCAAGACCCGGGTCTTCAGAGACACCGCAGAGCCCCAGTGGAACGAAGTCAGTCGCCACCTGACAAGTCGCCGCACCGCGCTTCCTGTCCAGTCCACCGTTTTAAATCTCCCTCTCTCCACCTGCGTCGTTTTCCAGGAGTTTGAGATCGAGCTGGAGGGCTCCCAGTACCTGCGGATCCTGTGCTACGAGAAGTGTTTCGACAAAAGCATGCTCAACAAGGACGACAACGAGATCGTGGACAAGATCATGGGCAAAGGGCAGGTCCAGGTGAGGTCAGCCGCCGAACAAAAATATGTCACGTTTGTTCCCATTTTCTCTCCGTGTGAGTCACTTTAATGAGTCGTCTAGCCTTTCTGTGCAGTAAAGTGGTTCTGTAGTGGCGGCTTGTTATGAAAGTGGTTAGATTAACAGTCTGGGAGTAAATTGCATCGGGGGTTTCCACTGTTTTGTTGGGAGGAATCTCTTTAAGTTCCATTTTAAAGTGGAATGGGTGGTTTCATTTTCTGCTTTGTATCAATGGCCTGCCAAGGTGTCGTTCTTCCATTTCCCCTTGAAGTCACGGGAAATCAAATAAAGCTTGGCTCCTTCTGTAACTTTCCTGCAATTCAGCACAGCTTTTACAGTTAGTTCTGCCACAATTCAGTCGGTAGAACCTCTCAGCATGAGGCCTCTGACGGATGGAAACGCTCCCATCTTTCAGCGATGTCCCCGTTCTTCCTCCAAACTTGCACAGAAGTGAGCGTGTGGCTGCTTATTTATAACCCTCCCTCTTGTGCTCTTCACATTTCAAAAGAAGTATTCGTCGCTTTTAAGCCCTTTGGAGGGGATTTGTTTATGGCGTGCGGAGTCAACAGGTAAAAGTAGAATCCGTGACAAAGTTTTCCTTACAAGTGTCACACCTCAGATATCAAACAAAGTGGGGCAAACACAAAACTTCTCCAAAATATCTTGTGCTTTGTTGTTTCTCCGCAAGCCTAAATCTCCTGATATAATTTTTATTTTATTTTTTTAAAACAACAACTTTGGATGGAAAATGTTGAACCCGCATGTTATTGTTCGCATTCCTTATTTGTTACTGCAGCTTTCCATGCCTTCCCATTTCAGTTTGAAGATTTATGTCCTTGAGTTTTGCCTTTGATTCCCTCTGAAAAACAAATGGAGTGACAGGAGCGCAGCACCAACCACGCATCCTTCTTGATCCACTCAGATCTGGCTGTGGTGTTTTTCTCTGTCTTTGCATCCACTCAGCTCGCTACAGTCTAGCAGTTTAGCCTAAAGCAAGTGAATGCTTTACCTAACCGGGATGAGTTTCTACATAAGGATCTATGCATGTAAACTGTAGCAAGTGTTCTGCTGCTTTTTCTTCCAGGATTGCCCTTTATTTAGCTTTTAGCAGCTTTTATCTGACTGCTGAAGAAAAGCGTTTCCATAGCATAAAGCTACCACCAACATGCTTCACCATTTAAAGTGCACAATGTCGACTCAATTGCAATTTAAAGTGATTAAAAGCTTTTAATATTCCATCACTTGTTTTGGCAATTTATCTGTCACTGCACACAGCATATCCAATTGTACACTGTTCATTGTGTATATTCAAGAATTTTTACGTGTTTTTGTTAGGGTAGCAACTAACAATTATTTTAGTAATCAATATTTCTGATGATTAATTAGATTTTTTTTTTAAACGGCACATTTTGCGGATTTATACAACCACCAAGCCTTTTTTGTGCAATATTAGAAATGTATGAAAAATGCAAATAAAAAAATTATTTAATTTCTTTTTAAAATAAGAAAATAAAACATTCATATGTGCACTTGTTCATTTGTAGCAAAGGAATCATCCACGTATAAAAAACTAAAATTAACATGTGGAAAGTTGATATATATATATATATTTTTTATTTTTTATTTTTTGGTGCAGCTTTCAGCAAATGACCTTTTTTTGAGTCTGCCTACTCCAGTTAACAATTAATCGATTACTAAATTAATTGCTGATTTTTCCAATAGTCGATTAATCAGTATTAATAGTTATTTCTGCCAACAACGTTTTTCTTGTCCCTCTGAAACAGAGTACGGTAAATAGAGGTGAATAATAAACGCCACACTTTTTTTACAAGAATTTTATAAACCTTTCACTTTACAATTGTGTGTGGCTTTGTCTTAAGCTGTTGTGTGAAATCTGAATATGATACATAAACGTTAAAGCGCTCAAATGTGGAAAAAGTTCAAAGGACAGGACTATTTTTACACCCGGAGTATGAGAAACTTCAAATATATAGACCGCTACTGACAAACTAAATTCCCTTTTCTTGGTTAAATGCAACAATCCCACTTTCAAATGAAGCATGTTAGAAGATTTGATCTTTGATTTATAGCTGCACCGTATCCGACACCCTTAATGAATTGACTACCAATCTGCGAGCCAAATGCTGCTGCTGTTGCTGGGAATTTCCGCTTCCAGCCAACCCCAGCCAAGAAAACATAAAAATAAACCGGCCACATGTTCGCTGGGTCTGTGTTGTTGAAGGCGATCGGAGAATGGCATGTACTTTGTGAAGCTCTCAGGAGGATAGAATAGTATGTCACAGCGTCTGATTGCCCGGGAATGATCCACTGCACTGCAGCGACTTTGTTTGTGGATGTTGCCATGAAATTGATTGAAGATGTTCTTTTGTTTTTTCCAAATAAAATCCATAACCTGCTTGGCTTCTTTGAACCAGCCTGTGTTAACACAAGCTGCAGACATGGAATGGCTTCATCATACCTTGCAAAAGAAGGCATGTGAAGTGTAGATTCCATACCTAAAGAGACTCACACCAGGACCTGAGCTTGTTGCTTTGTTGATGAAACGGAGTTTGGAAGGAGCCTTCAGTGTTTTGTTTTTCTCTCCAGAGACCGTATGATTTATTTAACAAGCTTTGCAGAACACTGACTGACCGTAAATGGGCATAGTGGTCTGAGTTTTCCTCTCTCTCTTTTTTTTTTGTAACCACTGTTGAGAACGTTGTGCACTTATGTCATCAGAGGATGCTTTTCGTGTGTTCTAGTTGTGACAGTTTGCACTTTTTTTTGTTTCTTTTCTTTTCTTTAAAGTCTGTTCCTACAGTGAAAGCATGGTGGTGGCAGCATCATGCTGGTGGGGATGCTTTTTCTTTAGCTTTCTTTTTGGGTTTAGCTTCTCAGAGACTTCAGACTAAGGCAAAGGATATTTATACACCTGATAGTTTTGATAGACTCGGTTTGATTGGGGACCAAAGTTGCAACATTTGTCGCATTTTCAGCTGCGGTTCTCTTTGACCCTGCACTGTGTTCAATGAACCAAACACTTTGGAAAAACCTCTGACCAGTGGTGGCCCAAGAACCATAGACGGAAATTACACAAAAACCTCTAAAGACAGAGGTTTTCTTCTTCTTCTTCTGTAAACAAGAGTGTTTACATTTTAGCGGTTTTAAAATGTCTCCTTTGTCTTCGTTAAAAGGTCGAGTCATTTCTCCTATTTCTGTGGTCGCATTTACCCAGAATGCCCTGCGCTGTAGTTATAGACCCCACCCCCCACTCTCCAATCTTGGAAAAGTCTATAATTGTCCTCTCCTCCACCCCCCAAAAAAATTTTTTGAAGAAACGTTTGCATTTAAATAATATAAATATGTAAAGGCAAAAGAAGCAAAAAACGAGCAAAATCTACCGTTTATCTGAGAAAAAAATAAGAATTAATTTTTAAGTCCACCCCTACCGCTGTTAGAACAATGGTTCAGTCCAACTTGGAAGAAGAGCAACAGCAGTGCGGAACGGCACAGGCTCCGTTAGAGCCACTGAAGTGAGGAGCTAGCTGTTAGCTGTGGCTCTGCGTCACAAACATAAAGCCCTCCAGTAAGTAAATACTGAAAACAAAAGACATGTAACACCTTTTATCTACATTCACTGCTCAATAAGAAGAAACACACTAACAAAGATCAGACTGCAGTTCGTTATTTTCTTACTTTGGCTGAATCTTGATAAGCTCCGTCATTAGCAAAACTGCTACACTGCTTTCATAGACTTAGGCTTTTTTTTTGTCAAAGGTAGCAAACATCTCATTCATATTAAGTTCTTTAACTTTTAGTTAATTAAAAGAGTTTGAAACCGGAGGGAGAGGCTGAGGAGTGGCAGACAGCTCTGTGTGTGGGAGCCGAGAACAGATGGGAAAAACAAAAAGCCGCCTTCATTTCTCACTGTCTTCAATGTAGAGCCTTTAAAAACACAAAATAAAATGAATATTTTTTCTATATAAACCCTGGTGCTTTACATGTTACGTTTAAGTTAGAATTCCCCCCAGATATTAATTTATATCTACCTGCTGGTTCTCAGTCATCCAGGACATGGCAAAACTAGAAAAGGCTTAAAAATAAAGCAACTTAACAAGTTATAATTTAAACAGCCCATAATATGTATTGGGAGCCATTTCAATAAATCAACGTTTATGAGGATTTTTATTAAGAGCAGTTTCTCATTAAAGCTTTCTTATTTAAAACCTTACATTTTTGTAAAGGTGTAGCAGAGATTAGATCAGTCAGACTGAACAAAACTCATATCTAAGCAACAATTGAATTGTGACACTAGTGCACCTGTGTGTGCTTTATGAAGATGCTTATCCACATGAGGAATTCCAGCATTTATTTCTCACCATGAAGCTGTCTGACAGCCTCAAACCAAACCAGATAACCTCTGACCTTTAAGGTCATGTTCCTAATCCTCAGTCACATGGCAACCAAGTCAGGCTTACACTCCTCTGGTCTTTCAATAAAATGGATTCTCAGTAGGAGCTTGGAAAAGCTTTGTCTCCAAACTCTTCATATGACTATTGTGGGCAATTGGAACGTATCAATTAATAAATCAGCATTCTTATAAGAAATTTATCACAATAGATGTATTTATTTTTTACGAGCAGGTGACAGTCAAAACAGAAGGAAAAAATATATTTTTACATAATTTGTTTAAAAAGAAACAGAAGATATGAGATCTGAGGATTTCCTTCCCCTCTCATACTCATCAAAATATACAATCATTTCAATCTGCCCAGACCAAGGAAACCCTTAAAGTACTGTCACATCAAATGACACTAAAATCTCTCATAATTGAATATACTGTTATTTAGCACATTTTGCTTTTGTAACATCTCAAATATTTTTGCTGCTTGTCTATTTGTTGGCTTAAATAGATGGTGGGAACTTAATCGAGCTCTGAATTTGTTTTACTAAAAAGCAAAAACACATGTCTTCAGAGAGCTGGTTATATAACTGTGTAGCTGAACAAATGTGGTGCTTTGCCCAGTAGAAATGCATCATATCACGCAGCTTCAGCAAATCTTTGAGCTGCTAAACCCAACCTGCCCTTTTCCCCCAAACCGGCATTTCAGTTCTTGTGGCTCAGGAGTTTTATGACCAAAATCATTCTAATTGTTAGGAAGTCTTCTTCTAAGACAAGGCAATGGCTTCGCCGGAGAAATCCTTGAGATAAATAAATCCCTTAAATGACCCCGACAGACGCCACATTGTGCCGTTACTGAATGTTCTGTTCTCCGCGTTGTTTGTAGAAGACATCTGTGCTATCTTCAGTATTCCCCAATTTTGTTCGTCGCGCATTGCTGCAGCTTATAGTTTATTATGTGGGATCTCCTGTGGAGTTGTGTCCCCAGCAGAGGGACACCACCTCACCCAGCATGCCCTGGGGGGTCTCGGCGAGGTGTAACCTGATAGTCCTGAGCAGCTTCCCAGAAATAACGAGAGCCAGAAAAGTTGGATTACGTTTACAAACAGACAAAAGGGCGATAAAGTTGTTTGTCTCTGAGAGCTCTAACCTTTCTCTCTCTCTCCCTGAAACGTGCAGTGGTGGACAGGGCTACATGCATTAGCTCGGCGTTGCAGTAATGCAAAGCTGTGGGTGCTGAGGGGTTGTAAAGTTTGAGGCGAGCACTTTCATTTCCACTTTAGAGAGGAGGGCTCCTATAATTCTACATGGGGGCATTAAATGCAAAGTTTGGCTTGCTGTACATAGGGGTTTTATTGGGGGGGGGGGAATGCAACTGCTGGGAAAGGGAGCAGGGGCGATCATCTGGAGAATTCACTTTCAAACTAAACGTACAAGCCAGGACGTCTAATTACGATCTGATTGCACTCATTAGAAATTTGTGGCGGAGTTCTGGTCTCTGGTTTATCTGCAAAGTAGAAAAATACGAGGACTGCATTCATTTAGAAGATTATTCTAACCATCCTACTGTGACGGGTCGTTGATCATTCATACTGGGAGGAGGTTAATACTGAGATGGCACTTGAAACTGACATTAGCATCTTGCTTTAGCGATTAGCACAATTAGTGTTACTAAACAGCAGCATCAATGTGCATATTACAAAGAAAGTAGATTTACAGAAGTGCTGTCTTTCATGTTTATTGATAAAATACGTAGACGTCACACATCAGCACGTTGTTTACAGAAGTAATAATGGATGGAGTTGATTATGGATCGATTTTAAAGTTTATACACCGATGAAAGCCTGTGGTCACAAGATCATAATACGAAGGAAGCTAATAAAAAAGAAAACACAACTAATAGCAACGGCCTTTCGTGAATCATTGACTGCAATTTGGACGTGTAGTCAGAACCAAGAGTGGGCAGATTGTGAATCGGTGCGTTTCACTGACCCAGACTTCTTCCATAAGTTCATAATCATAATTTTCTGTCATTGTTTACGTCCTGGTTTACCACATCTGTTTTTTTATGGTGCAGAATTATAACGCATGTTTCACGCCAGTGACATAAAAGTCAAATAAAATGCGGCATTTTTGGGGGTGTGAATAGATCGGAATTGGGCCATTCAGACTGCAGTTAAAAAAAGCACATATTGTTTGCATACGGGCAAAAAAAGCTAATTTGGGTTGCATTTCCGTGCTGCGTGAATGTAGCCAATAGCTCCTTTACATCTTTGTGCTTTTTCTGTCTTCATTTTAGTACCTCACTGAAACAAAAAATTAAATTAGTCTTACTTTCTCCAACCTTTTGAGCTTCCAACTGACCAGTCATCAGTCAGACGATCACCGGCTGATTTCTGCATGCTTACCTCTGGTCTAGTCTCCCAAACATTAGGTAGGCAGGGCAGTGAAATTCAGAAAACTCTTGTTTTTATTAAATTTATGCCTAAAACTCTCAACCATTTTTTTCCCTTTTTTTAAGATATGCCACTTTAGTTAAAAATGTCTTCCCCTTGGGACTTGCAGAGTTGTGGCATTTCATGCTGTGTTTGTTTTGAGCACAGAATTGGGGTGATTTTAATGAGGGTGTGTGTTCGTGTCATGCTTCAGTGTGTAAGTATTGATATAAATTAGCAACTAATACATGGAGTCATTTATTTTGTATCCGCTCCCCTCTCACCCCCCGTCATTCGACGCTGCGATCCGTCATGTTCTCACCCTACACGCCCCCTGCGGTCATACACACGCAATCTTACACACAGCTGTCAACAACACTAACAGATGGGGCTCTGCTCTTGTGCTCTGCTGCTCGGGGGACAAACCACAGGCTCGCATGCACACACAACTGGGTGATGGGGTAATACGTTGTAAATGATATCAATTACCAGCAGTAATACTCTGTTTATTTGCTCAGGCCTCTTGTTTGGCGAGATGTGTGTGTTGGAGCTTTAGCTGCCAGGGTTGTGGACATTCATTTGAAATAGCCAATAATAAAACAAACAAAAGCATTATTTCTTCGTGTTGAGGCTTTATTTCTTTAACCAATTTCCTGCAATGTGCCGTTTTCCTCAGCAACTATGTTTTTTTAATTAGTCTCATCTTTCACACGTCTCCTGTTACAGCATATGGCATTTTTTCTTTATTGATGAGGAGTCCCAATTAAGCCAACTTCCTCATCAGTGGATGCTTGATCAGTGAAGCTGATAGCAGTGTTTTGATGGATCTCGATGATTTCCTTGTCATAATCCAACATGTTCATCCATCACAACTCTCTTGTCTAGCCAATTTGTCCCCGTTAAAAACCTAACAACGCCTCCCCACCCCGGCCTCAGGAATATACTCTAACGAACTATATTCAAGTAGTTCATGCCAAACACCAGATAAACTTGTTTTTTCTTGTCAACAGAGGAGTTTTGGCTGCTGACCTGCCTAAGCTAGCTGCTATGTTATACAAAGACAAAGCACATGTTTGGATATTTTTGATCTGATGTTCTGATGCTGCAAAATGTAAACAGTTTTAAGTGAAACAATTCTGGAAATCTTTTGCTCATCTTTAAGTCATTACTATATGTGTGCTTTCTAAAAAAAAAAAACTTTAATTGAGTCTTTTATAAGCAAACTTTATTCATAAAGCACCTCACAGAGCTGTAGAAGACAAGTAAGATTAAGCTGCAAGCAGTACAAGCTAAATGAAAACATTCCCAGTAATATGGTGACATAAAAGCCTCACAGGAAAAAGGTTTTCATTTCAGCTGGGTTTTATGGTTGTCTGCAGTCAGCAAAACAAAGTCTAAAGAGTCTCACAGCTTTGGAGCAGCAGTTAGTTATTAACTTTTTACATAGAAAAGCTTGGAGCAGCAGAGGGATTGGTTAAAAGTTAACGTTGACCATCAGGAACCGGACAATTTAATGGGCCCGGTACTGAGCCTTGTGAAACCCCAACATGTTCCACAATATGGAATCAGAGGTAGAGTTGGGGAACTCGCTTGTAGGCTAATTCACCCAAACTTCTGAGGAAGCGTTCCATTTAATCAAAATACACTAATGGTTTTGATTTAATATGGCTGGTTTGAAAAGGGATAGAAAACCAAAGGCTGTACCTATATTTCAATCCATAAATAAAAATCTGAATATGTTCAAATCAGCCTTGGCAAGTGGCAGCTTTACTTTACCAGAGATCGGCCACAGAACACATTCTCAGTGGTGACTGCTATACTGCCAATGATAAGTAAACGTCTAACTAAATCCAGAATCCAGCCGGTAACAAGTTCACAAATTCCCAAACTGCTGCTGGCCTCTGTACAACTCGGAGGCGTTAGACATGCTTCTGCTTCAGCAGAGATGAACGGTGCACTGTGACATGTGTAGGAAGAGTTAAGCTGAGAATCATTTTTGAACAGTGTACCCAAGTGACAGAACAAAAGCACGATGTTAAAAGGTCACTTAAAGGCCGAAGGACCTCAACGGGTCGTCCTTCATAATGTCATCTGTCCCTTATCCCACATGTCTTTTTCTTTCTTCATAAAAACACTGCTACAGAAAATAACTATGAAGTCTAAGGACGTCTGTCTTGATAATCAGTCCTCATTATAAGATTACATAATCTTTCAAGAAAGGCTAATGGATACACAACAGATGTATGATTTCCTACCAGAAACATGCACATGTGGCACATGTGGAGCAGGCGGTGGGAGGGAAACAAAGAAGTCGGATCGGGGGGAAGAGAATAGGAATGATAGCCCCAGATGGTGGCCAATTATGGGATGCTGGGAGTTAAAGCGAGAACAAAGGAGCTCATCACAGCCTGAGAAATGAAATGCTCTCCAGAGAGGGACGCCATGAATCTGGGTGTGCACTTACCACCACCCGTTTGTCACATGGAAGAGTCAGAGTTCAGAAATAATTGCCTGAAAGAGGGGTTTTCAGATGCTGAAAAAGTGAACTGCATCCAGATGTAATTGATAGGTGCATGAGAGAGGCTCTCAGTAGGACTAAAAGAGATTAAGTTTTTTTGTGCGTGTGTTGATGCCCATCAGAATCCGCTAGCTGTTTCTGAAGTGCTTTTCTTATTGTCTCACTTTGTCATCTTTAACTTTCTTACCCAGATTTTCCAAACAAAGCCGTTCCTCTGCAAATAAAGAAAGGAATAGCAGACAATGCATGTCAGTCTAAGAATAATTTGTTCCATTTGACCATGTCCTCTGCGACAGCTTTTCTCGCTTTGTAACCTGTGACTTTGGGGGAAGAAAACACTCCAGTTCAAGATCTTCTCCTCTTGTTATTCCTCACACAAACTTCCGAAGCACTCATTCCTCGGCTGTCCTCAAGCTGTACAGTTATTGACAACAGACGACAAAAGAATCACCTCGTCTTTTCTCATCGCAGTCCCAGTTTGACTCTCGGAGGGACAAAGCTCATTTCATGCTGCGAACTGTCTGCCAAGACACTGTGAAGCTCTTTCCCATGGATTATCAAAGATTCTCCACAGCTCTGGTTCTGTTAAATCCCTCTTTGGTCAACACCCAATTCTGCTTTGGGACCAGACCTTTGATCTATTACCACTTCTACCTGGGGTTAATAGTTACAGTTAAAGTTGATGTTGGATCAATGCATAAAATCAAGACTGATTGGATAAAGATTTTGAATTTTTTTTTTTTTTTTTTGAAATAGTAAAAATAATCCCAACAATAAGCACAGTTTTGGGGGAGTGTTTAAACATCATTTAATTGGAATTTACTGTGACAACGATAAATCAGAATTTCTGTCACAACAATAAATTTATGATGATAACTAGGGCTGTTGTAAAAGAATATTTTAGATAATGTCAATGTTTATTTGTCCCCCAAAACCTGGTAAAATTTTCCTCAAGGAATTTTAACAATCAAGGCAATTGAATCATTTGAGGAATCGTTACGGCCCTAGTGATAAACGATACGATAAATGCCAACCCACGTTGCTAGCATTACTGGAGGGCAGTCTTCCTGTGTATTCCCCTGAGAATAAAATGTCTGGCTTTACTGTGAGATTCCCAGAAGGATGCCAACATGCCCAAATTCAGCATTTTCTTTAACAGTAAGAGTAGAAAAGTTCAATAGAAGCTTTCCCTTTTTTTTGGAATTCTGGTTATCTGCTCAAAGTCTTGCTCTCTCTCCCTCTCTCACAGCTTCCATGATTTGTAGGCATGAAAACTGAAAATACATCTTTTTAAAAATCTTCCTAAATCTCTATGCTGCTTCTGATTTACACAACCTAATACTCATTTTTTTTAAAAAAACAAGGTTGGGGTGTTTTTCACACAGTGTTCACATAAAGCATGTGCAATTACGTATGGTCACCAATAGTGGCTAATCGAGCTAAAGATTTTCAGTCTCCTTGTAGAAATTCTGATCCCAGCCTCTGTTTACATAATGGAAATATAACAATAATATATGTGTGGATTAATTCAAGCAAGAAAGCTCTACACTAGCTGTAGTAATTATGATATATTTTCTTTTTTCATTTCAAGGACAGATCTTTGTGGTAAACAAAAACAAGTTTCCAGTAAGGACTAGATTTACATAAACAGCCCTGAGTGTCTCGCTGCCTTCTCTTTCCATAATCAGATTTCACATTAGTTGCAGATTCTGGTCTCCACCACCAGCTTCAACTTGTTGTTTTTTTTTTATTCTATTCCACCAAAACCCCAGCGGGACCAGAATACTTTCTTCCTCTTCCTCATGTTGTTTTTGGCCAGTATTAAAGTAAATGTGCCTTGGAGATGCGCTGTGTCCATGCTCTGAGAGCCTGGTCTATCTTTTAAAGTGGTAAGCCAGGAGATCAAAGCCATTCCTGGAGGAGTTGAAATTTGTTCTTCAACTCTTTGTGAACCCCTACCACACACACACCTACACACACACTACCTCGCAGAATGTGATGTGAAGCTTTCAATCAGTCACCACGTTGTTCTGGTGCTCTGCTCAGTTGTTTGTGGTTCCACACATCATCGTGTTGGAAAGGTGAGCCTTTCTGACATCTGTTATGGCGATCTGATGGAAAGGACACCACAAAGTATCAGTATACATCATGAATGTAAATGAAAAATAGACTGTAAACGTCTTGTATTCTGTTTTATTGTAGCCGTATTATCCCTTTAATAGAGAAAATTACTTCGATAAATAAACTTCCTTGCCTCCTTCAGCAACGATTTGCAGTACATAACCTTTATTTTTGGGAAACCATAGTCATCTTCAAAACATGACATAAAACTTGTAAAGCATCTTGAGTCATAACATTTAAGAGTGATCACGGTACATTTTATGACTCCTTACATCTTGACAGCTGAGGAACATGTTTTTGCTAAATGTTTCCCCAGAAGCCTCACTAAGAATTTACCAGGTAGTGCAGTGTGTCAGTGGGATTACCGACATCCCACGTTCCCCTACAGCCTTGATGAAATCTACAGCAGTTTGGATGTTACGACAGAGTGTTGCAATAGCTTGAACACTATAGCAGATTCTAATATTATCCACATTTGTGGTAAAAAGAAAGTACACCTTCTATTAACTCCAGGATTCCAACAACTATATGATCTGACGTACGACTCTGTTCAAAAATAAACCTCACCTCAAGTTAGCAAAACCACACACACCCCTTTGCACCGTGCCATTATTTATTAAAGATGATTCCAAAATGGTAAAGTTTATGAGAACTTAAGTTGACCCCAAAAGCCTTAGTTGCACTTCTGGAAAATGCTAAGATACCTCTTCAAGCATTTTTCCAATTACTCTTAATACAGTTGTTTCTTCCTTTATGCTATTTGAGATCTGAAAACAGTATATTTGTCATTTTCTGCAAATAAATGGTCAAAATGACTATTGTTTTATCTTCAATTAAAAAATATTTTGTCCAAAGTATATAAAAAAACTAATCTTCAGAAATGTGTTTAAATATATTGCTATATTTAAAGTCATACTACAAACTAAGGCCCTAAATTGGGTCTACAGAAACTCCTGTTGAAAAACATTATCTATCAAGCAATGACAGATACCACAGCATACAGAACATTGTTGGAAGGTGAGCTAAGTTGAACTCAATAAAAAGTATTTCAATATAAACTCTGTTTTATCAGGATGTAATACTTGTTTTCCTGTACTGTAAAATATTACATCCTGCTGATTTGAATAAATAGACTAATGACTCTGATTGGTGTCGGAGATACAGAATCCTAATTGAGATAGGCCTAGTTAAAATATAAAGATGTATCATTTTAAGGTTTCTTGATGCCTGGACCAATAAAACCGATGGTGTACAATATATTGAGAATTCGTGTATTTCTAATTCTCTAATAAGACTGACTTTGAAATACGAGTTTCTTAGATCTCGTCTTTTTGTTCTGCACCGTACGACTATGAAACAGTGAGGTTCTTAATCAGTTACTGCAAAGCTCATTTCTGTGTTACTCTGTGGAAAACTCCAGCGTTCATAAGCTCCCAGCCTTAAGAACGTACTCATGATAACTCCACAGGACAGAGAGAACAAAGTACAGACAGAGCAACCGACTGCTCATTAGTAATCTTTCCCAGGCTTTTAAGGTTCTTTAATTGGAGCCCCAAAGCCCTAAAATACCGTTTTTAGTCTCTTGACCTAACATTGACATTTAACCCTAGTGTGAGAAGGGGTTGATGCTTAGTTGTGCTATTTTAATTTGACATTTTGAAGACCCAGTGTATATTGCACGACTAATAAAATACTTTGTTTACAGACTCTACAGTTCCAGTGATTATTTAAGATTTCAGAATTCATGTTATTGTTGTTCCTCAGAGTTATTGCTGAGGGTACGATCCCAATTGACCTTATGCCGTTCATATGGCAGAACTGTGAGCTGTGCCAGCCGTTTGAAGCTGATTTATTACTTCCTGTCCCAAGGCGAGGGAGGGAGAAGGCCTGTTTCCTGTCCCACTGTGCAGACGTTAAGAACTGGTGCTGGTTTTCTAATCACTAGAGCTTGCATAAAATTATCTGTTCTATTTCTAACTAAGGAATGTGAAGCAAGTGTGCTATGGAGAATTACCAATATCCGGTGCCTATGAAGTGTAGTCATACCTCTTTTTAGTACATGTTGTTGTGATGTTATGTGACGGGCCAATTTATGGCCAGCTCTACCCTGGAATTGTTTAGATTAAAGTCAATTCATGTGTTAGAAAAGCACAGTCAAAATCATTTAGAGTGGAGTCCTATTTGTGAGGTTAGAGACCACAGATGCTCACAAATAACTGAAATCTGCAAATACTTGAGATCCAGTATAACAACTCTTATAGCTTCCTATAACTCAAAACTCCAAATATACCTTTAAAATACCTTAATACACAGTGGAAACTATCATCCACCCTGCAAAAACACAAAATCTTACCAAGTGGTTTTGGTCTGGTTTCTAGTGCAAATAGTTTAACACAGTTGCAGTAAGACAAAACTAGCTTAGAAGTAACTTTTCATCAAGATATTGGAGCTTATTTTAAGTAAATAACTTCTTAATCTATGCTAGTTATCATTTCATCAATATTAAGAAATTATTGACTTAAAACAAGCTTCTATATCTTGTCACTTGTAAGTTAGTTTTGACTTATTTCAAGTGTACTGAGATATGTGCACTAGAAACTAGACCAAAAATACTTGGTAAGATTTTGTGTTTTTGCAGTGTATAGTCTCTGGGGAACAGCCAATCAGCACCATGGAAAGTAAAAGGTGCTCCAGGATTGGCTGCTTTTGGAAAAGCCAGCCACTAGTCTTTCAAGTATCAGTATGTGTATGTAATTCAGCTTCCCAATCTTTGGAATATTTTAGAAATTCTCTATGAAAATATCTGCAAATGGTTCACGTTCTGCAGAAAAATCCGTGAATAGATAGTGGTCCACCTTCAACTTTATTATTATATACCATTTTATGCTGGTTTATCATAAAACTTCCTTACAAGACACGTTAAACTTTGAGGTGATGAAATAAATACTTAAGCAGGGCTTTAGAACGGCACTCCTTAAAGCTGCTTTGTCATTTTGCTAAACACTTCCACAGATATTATTAGAACTCTTTCTGTGTGACCGTTACGTTGGGAGAGCTCGGTTTTTGGCCCAGTGATGATGAAAATGTTAATGGGAGCTGCTCAAGTCTTCAGACTTGGAGTGAGGATGTTTTGAACTTGTTCAAGTTAACAGTGAGGTCATGCAGCTGCACCACATCCACCCTTGGTGCTGACAAGTCAGGGATCAAAGCAATTGCATTTGATCTTCTTCAACATAAAGGCTCTACCGAAACGTTCTCTGTCTCTGTCTCTCTTCTTTCCAAAAATGTAACCCGGTAAAATGGCCTCTTCACTCCAGCTTTGATGCGAACTGCTAAACGAAGCACTTAAAACAACCTTGGACATCAACGCAGTTATCTGCAGCTCTTCGTGTTCCTCAGACGATGAATTGTTCCGCTCGAAGCAGCCTGTTGCATAACCGGCGTGTCGTGAATTCATCTGAGCAAAGCGTTTTTTAGTGGCTTTATTATTTTCCAAACCTGTCCCTGGCAGAACGCTGGAACCCATTGATCTGGTGGTGGGCGCCGGCTTGAGCGCGTACCTCTTCCCTCCGGTCTCCGGGCTTGCAAAGAGCCGAGTGGGTGTCTGCGAAGGCGGGCACCTTAAAAGTCAATTTCTTGCAGTCGCAAATTCTTTGAATTATGCAATGTACGTTGTGTAATAGCCGGGAGAGGGATGTGTAGCTTGCGTGTGGCTTCCAGGGGTCGAGGAAGAGTTGTTTGGGTTGATAGCATCTCTTCCTCTTTGCGTTGTCTCCTCTTCTTCCCATACCAACCAATAATGTTTCATTTAAACCTCTCTAATCCTGCTACCTGGCATTAATCATTAGCAGGAAGCAGTTCAGTTTAGCTTCAGATTCGTCTCATTTTAGTGTGATTTACAGGAAGAGAAAAAGGAGGAGGACTGAGATCGATGCAGAGTAGAGAAGAAGACTTGGAATCAGAATAGTTAAGGAGAAAATGTTAAGCTCCTCTTTCAATCATCGCTGGGTGCTAAAGCTGAGGGTTTTATTGATTAAGTGATTGATTTTTCCACTGGCACGTTAATGGATTGTTCACCTGCAAATGAGGTTTGACGGCAAAGTGATTTTTTTTTTTTCAAGGGCCTTTGTTTTTATTGGATACAGTGAGGAGGAACTGGAGGGGGAAGGATGGATGTTTCCGTGACTGGATAGCTGACCTGGTTTCACCGGAACATAAAAACGTCAGCGCTTATGAAACTATTCAGGATTTTTTGGGATTTCACACCGTTATGGTGTGACTCGGCTTTGGTTTTGATTTGTGTGGAAGCACAACATTCTGACCAAGTTTTATGTTGGAGAAAAGGTTTAAGATTTAAGCATTCACATGCTTGTAGGTCCGTAAACTATACCTTTTTATCATTTATAACAGACAAAACAAGTACAAACTGATGTCTGCTTGTTAATTAGTAATTCTTGACTAACCACTTCAGCCTTGCGCAAAAATGTATTGGAAAAACAGGAGATTTTTGAAATTAGCTAAACTAAATTGAGCAAATTTAGTTTTGTAAATCCAGTTTACGCAGTTTTATAGTCAATGGAAACACAGGCAGTAAGTATTTCCAAACAGATCGATTTGCCTTGTTACTGAGTGATAAATGTACCAGCCTTCGCTTATCAAGCTGAAAGATAGAGTGCAGCAACAAGTGTGGGAGGGGCCACGCTGGCATTTTCTCAGGCATCATATTAGACAAACTTTGTACCTTAGCAACACTTTGTTTGTTATATCTTGTTACCAGCATTTGGAGGTTCTGCAAATGGAGAACAGAATAAACTAAAGCATCAAAAATAATATTTGTAAACTTACGTTTTGAGTACTGAGCTGAACGTTAATGAAAGCTGCTCAGTTATGCTTTGTAGGCTTTTTGCTTCGCTCTGAGGAAGCCTAGCAGCTCCGGTCTGTCTGCCGTCTGCTCAACTACAAGCACAGCGCCTCCTCTCGATTATTCACCTGACTTTCTAGAAAGCCAAAGTGACACTGCGTTGTCGTCGCCTTGAAATATTTAGACCATCCTACTTTTCTTTCTCACACTTCTTCTTCTATGTTCCCAAGTTGCATAACCCCATCTCATGTCGTGTCACTCAGGATCATGCTGTCACTTCTTCTTCTCTTAGTCCCACCGTGGCCCACCCCCTTCCTCTTGTGTAATCTTCCAGGTGGCTGCGTCCAGTCAGCACTCTTAAGATAAATTATTCAAGCAGGTCAGCAGCAGCTAAGTCCTTGGAGGCTGCACTCTCTCCATCCCTGGAACTGGGTCACGATCCTTAGATGTAACACAACCTCATCCTGATATGTGATTGTAACTTTTGTTTGTGTTTACTTTGTGTTTACATTACATGGTGTTTTAAAAAATCACATAGATCACATTCACAGAGTTCACACAATTGAGGCTGAATTAAGATTTTTTTTTTTTGCACAATCATTCATACTAATAGTTAAATAGTTAAATGCGACTGCATTCAGATTCGTATAAGATTTAGTACAACAAATGAAAGTGGCACAGATAAGATTTTTTCCCCCCCTGCATGAATAGACTTGAATTCGGCCAGACTTCTGTGAAAAAAACTTCGCTTAAAAAATTTTTTTAATTTGGATTGCATTTACAGGCTGTGTGAAGATTGTCGATTTCATCACCAGCTTACTACTTAGAATTGCGACTTGGGTTCTACCTATTTAGTCAGAGTAGACTACGTATCACTGTGTTGTTTTCATTGATAAAGGATTACAAATTTCCATATGAATTAGATGCATAGAGAAGTTCCCTCTATTTTGCTGCAGATGACTTTACTCTTCAGTGTGGATCCTACTACTGAGTGAATAATTTCCAATACCACTAGTGAATATTGCAGCAAAGTCAGACGAGTTAGACATTGTGAAGGTATTTTGAAATGTATTTTCTATTACATGTCTACAGTTTGTTCAGACTGAGAGAATGAGATTCTCAGCTGATAACAAGAAGGCTAAAACAAGTCACAACATCGTCTGTCAATGTTATACTTTTGAGTAGTACATTTATTACATTACAAATGACCAATTAAGAATATGTTAAAGATGAAGCTTTCTGTTTATAAAATGACTTCAGTCTTATGGAACCTTTCAGGACGCTCATGAAATCAGTCATTTCCAATCACACACACATTCACACACTGATGATGGCAAGCTACTGGATTGTAGCCACAGCTGCCCTGGGGCAGTCTGACAGAGACGAGGCTGCTATATTGTGCCATCGGTCCCTAAAACTAGATAACCCACATTCTGTGTCATAGATGCCAAAGTCATAATTTAAAATATTCCATTCTGATTCAGGACCTTGTGCCTTAACAGTCGCAGGGCGACTCACTTTATCTGTAAGAACCTTTTTATATCGCACTCTAAAACAAAGTGAAAAAGGTTATTTCATCTCTGACAAACAGTTTATGTCAAATGATGTCATACAATAAGGATCATATCCACTGGTGATCCTTATCATAGTTTCATTCAAGGTCAACTTAAAGTTTTAGTTCTGCTCTGACAAGAGAACCGACTGTATTTATTTTTTCCACGCAGTTGTTTGTCTAATGCTTATAATGGTGTCTTTTTCAGCACACTGCCACTCAGCCTGAGAACGACAGTTTGCTTTCTGTGCTAACTCGGGATCTAATCTTGTCTTTCTCCCAACCCTGACACTTTTTTTTTTTTTTTTTTTTTTTCCTTCTCAACTGCAAATATACTGGAAAAGACTTCATTGCAGAGGCTGTGTCTGACTTTTCTACAGGGTGAAATAAATGGAACAAATCTCACCCTTCTTGGTAGAGGAAACGGTCTTAAATCAAGATAATTATTACAAGTATAAAATAAATAACAGTAGAACCATTAAATGCACTTAACAGTACTGATGAATGACTTAAAAGTCATCGCTATTAAAATAAACAGCTTCGGGTGTGCAGAGCGTGACCTCATTGTATAAACTGGGTTTTGTCATGCAGAACCCTGCAGCATTGCTGCTCTCGCTGCTCACTGTTGCATCAGGCTGTTTCTCAGCCTCTGTTTTTTTCTCCTCTCCTTCAGTCTATTTCACAGCTTGCATTAAAACATATTCACAAAACCCCCAAAACAAGAGAAAAAAATTTCAGAAAAGTTTTCTCTGCTCGCCTTTTGAAGTGGATTTTAAATACATTGTATTCTTTGACATGTTTTAGCACTCTTTGCACTCTCTCCCCGTGTTCATCACAGCCACACCCAACAACAGCTTCTCTTTACTCGTTTCCTCCCTCCCCATCCTCTTTGTTCCCCCTCAGCCTCCTTCTCCACTTTTGTTCTAATGTGCTTAATAAATGATGGAGCGGTTTATCAGAGGAGCATGCTCCCAGTGGCCAGGATGAAAGAGAAGCAGGAATAATCTTTAAAGCACCCCAAGGCTGTGAATTCCCACCCTGCCAAACCCTCCCCCCCCTCCTTCTGCGTTCGCATTTACCACTCTCGCTGCACCCTGAAAGATCCTCCCTCGAAAGCCCTCCCGACACACAGACCCCTCTCTCCTTCTCTCTTTTTTGAATTAAACTCTTATCTCCCCTGCTTTCCTCCAAAGCTCCTGCAAAGGCAGCAGAAACAGATCAAAGAGCAGCAGTGGGTCATCCCCTGAACATGCTTATACAGATCAATCGACTTTAACCTGATTGAGTGATGCGCTCAAAGTCGGGTTTGCAGCCATCACTCTCAGCCAATCCCTGCCCTCCTTGAGATGCACATGATTACCATGAAGTGCTTTGTCTTCAGTGATGAGTAAATCAAATACGCCTAAGGCATCTTCCCGTTTCTTTTCAATTTTGTCGTTTTTCAGTCCTACGGTCCCAAATGATTCTTTGTTCCCAGATAATTTCTTAAGGGATGAGGAGGACGAATGATCCCAAGAATATAAATGGATACTTATGTGTTCAGCAATAACTGGGAGTCACATAGGACAACCTATGAAATCAGAAGTTTACATTGGTCTTTTTCTGCTTCAGGCCAAGTCACCCTTCCACCAATTTATATCCCTGTTTTGTACCTAAACATGGATATTTTGTTTCTTCCTGCTTCCATTTTGTTCCAGTTTACAAACTATTTTCATTCCCATTGTATGCCAGCTCTCATCAAGTTACCACTGTTGATGTTGCTTCTATTTACCCAGAATGCCCTCCGCTATAATCCACTTCCTGATTTTATATTGGTCTTCGGTCTGCTTGGCATTCTCATTCAGACCACACCAGAGTTCAGGAGAGTTGGTAGGTGGACCAGAGTTCACTTTTTTGGTCCAGATCAGAGTTTGATTTTGGATTTACACTTCCCCAAATTAACTGGACTTATTAGACAAACTAGAGGTGGATTAAAGCGGACTGAGCAGGGCTGGTGTGAAAGCACCTTAAGGGGCGAAATAACCAGCACCTAAGTCATAAAATGGCTTATGTGTGCCTATACTGAGCGAATGCTGAGTTTGGTAGAAATTGGAAAAAAGAGGTTCAGAAATGAAGTCATCAGAAAATGCCTTTTAGCTTCAAAAGACCTAAAAAATCCATACAAATCCAATCTTAGAGGCTGTGAAGAGTTCAAAACGTTCTGTATTAAAGGAACAGTGAGACATATTGAGCGTATGAAATTGTCGTCTTGCATTTTTGTTAGTTTCTGGAAACGTCTCCTCACTTGGACCTTACCGTTTAAATTCACATTTTTCTTTTAGTTATTACTCGCATGATAATCTTATGGATTTCAAATTTTATTCAGGAGTGAAAAAGTGGTTTTGCTATATTCAGCTATGAAAATGTTTCACCTATTTATGTTGGTATAAAAAAAACACCAGGACTAAATATACAAAGAAAAAATTACCCCAGCTGAGAACTGGATTTATACCCAGAACCATGAGGCGCTCTATTTTCTTTGAAAGTAGCTTCATGTAAAGTAATCTAAGTTTGTCATAGATGAAATTATGACAAATGAAAAATAGTCAACTAGAGATTTAACAAGATTTGATCTGAACTTTGTGTCCAATTTCTGTTATTTTTGTAGACATTTGACATTTAATCTGATTTAACTTTATAAATAAAAGACAAAATAGACACAGCATTCAAAATGTAAAACTGTATAAATTTTTTTTGCAAAAAAATGTATAATAATTAATAAATATTTGTAAAATTTGTGGTGGCGACTTGATAAAATGCGTTTGAAAGCAGTCGCTGTAATTAACAATTTTGCTATGATTTCAAAACAAAGATAAAGGGAAAAACTTTGTGCTTTGATTTTGTAAGCCTAAACATGCTAATATTAAAGAGAATTTACAAAGTATTTTACTTTAGCCATGGTTTTTAGGTTTTATGATAATATTATAGTAAGTAGGGCCACAGGTATCAAGTGACAAAACTTGGGCACACATTCATTACATTTGGCTAAATACAAGAAGGGGTTTTAAAGAAAGTTCTTGTTTTTGATGCTGCAGAGAGATTAAAAACATTCTCTAGAGCAACAAAGTAGAAAACATTCAACCCAAGACTTATGAAACTGTACAGTTTACTTTTATTAAAGCAAATGTCTGAGACAGGGAGCAGCTTTGCTGTGTTATATTCAGCCTTCCTGTTATCTGCTGAAATCTTATCTAGAAAACTAGATTTGAAAATGTACATCTTTTTTCTTCTTGTGACTATATTATGAACAACACAGTGAAAACAGCTATATTTTTGTGTTCTTCATTCAGTAACAGCATTCACACAGAAGAGTGTTGTCGGCACAACCTGGTTAGAGCTGACAACACTCAGTCATAAAGTGTGGAAGAACTGGGTAACCTTTTATCCAGTTCTTCCACTGACTGGGAAAAAGGTTGGATTTCAGAGTTTCAAACTGAGTAAAGACTGGTGGGAGATCAACACCAGACTATTTTTAAGTGCATCTGTACAGATAATACCAGGTGTAAACTGAAACATTCCCAGGCAGCAACTACACAATCCCAGGATGTTCAGCATTAAAGCAAAGAGCTCCCTGGCACTCAGACCATCTATTGTTCATTGGGTGGGTTGCATCTGTTAAAAGGATCACACCTATATTTGAGAACCTCACAGATGGAGGCTGGAGAATCACCAAACCAGCACCAGCACCCCACCGCTGGTCTGGGAACAGCTGCATCCAGACGGAGCCTGCAAACATGGAGCTGGTCCACCCGTGGCTGTGGTCATATAGCAGAACTGTATGAAGGGCCGTCCCACCCTGTCTGTAATTACAACACAAGGCTGCACTTGATGCCACAGTATAGGCAGCCAGGGATAAAACCAACACCTTATTCACATGTAAGCATTACATAATAAGATTAACTAGATTGCAAGGGTTCTTTGCAATCTATTGTTTTTTTATTGGAGAAAAACTTGGCTGTTTAAGTAGAGTATAAGATGACAAGCAGCAATAACAATCAGAGAAAAGACTTAGGCAGCTGCAACACCACACCAACACCAACCCATGCTCTAATAAAGAAAACATCTCAAAGATCTAAGATTTGACTAATTACTCCACTCTATCTTTTATGTGTCTCTCCATTCCCACAAGAACCTTCAACCTTATCTCCCAATTGGGTTCCCTCCGCTTGTGTTCTCATCTGTCGCCTTTTTATTGGTCCCATGTCTCCCGAGCTCAAGGCCCCTCAGCTATTCATCTCATAGTGTTAATTTATCTCTGCAGTGGCTTAATATCTGTTCACTGCCTTCTAGGGAAGAAAGGGTCCATTATTTGACTCCACTTTAAGCAATATAAACCAGCCCACCAAACAGAACCTGAAAGCTGAATGTGCCAGGATTCTAGCAAATGTTCCCAAAGTACAGTAATATACTTTACTTTGATTTCCAGTGGCAGAAGGGGTTTTGGAGAGCTGTGTCAGATGAACTGTTGAACTACTAGGAGAGCTTTCTAAGACTAAACCCTCTGGATTCTGGGTTAACATGTCTGCTTGGGCTCTGTCTTCTTTTTAATGTCTTAAATAAATGATGAGTTGACATTAGCGAAAGTGGGTATGTGACTTTGTAGTATCTGTTTGTGATCTGTGGGGGCAGGGTAGATCTGAATGTCTCTTGCTGAGTGGGTTTTGTTGATGTGATGGAAAGTGAAGCATTGGACTCTGGTTGAACTGGTCGTACAGATGCCAGTTTCTGTCCCATTGTCAGCATGTGAATTGACACTCAGGCATTTCTAGATGTTTAAAGTAGGGCAAAAATACATTAGAGCCATTATAAAAACCAGATAAAAATTTTGGCCTCAGCTGCATGGTGTTGACTTTGCAGTAATCCCTCGATGGGATACGCAGCAGCAGAAATGGCTTTGTCCGATCAAGACTTGCTACTAAAAGCAGAAGAGGCAGGAGTATTTTGAAATAGATTGTTCTTACTAGCTATGATTTTCTATCCAATTGTCATGTCAACTTTGAGCAAACTTTTAAAATGTTGCAATGTTTCCATCTACCGGTTCGGAGCAAATCAACGTAATTTAGCCAGATGTTGACGTTACCTATGCCTGTAATAAACAGGAAGTATTAGTTGTAAACTAGCATAGACCACATATCTAAGGAAAATGGGGAACGGTTTTCAGGAAGGTGTAGCTCTCTGCCAAGTTGTAATTGTTCTGTTATGTCAAGCATTGGTGATGTTGCATGCTGAGGAACAAACGCAGTTCTCTAAATCGGCTGATCAGTCATGTAAGGTAAACATTCGCTACACCAGAACTTATTCGGCAAATGTGTTTCCATCTCCACTTTAGTGCATGACCTTCTTTTTTTGGGGGGGTAATGTAAAAACACTTTTGTCAAATTGAGGAAGTTACTTTGAATTTCACCATTTCCATCAACCTTTTCTAATGAAATACCTTCCTAATGTTTTATGGAAACATTAGCTGTTAGCTATAGCTAATAGCAGTTTAAAAACAATTTGAACTGTGGACCAGTTCAAGATTAAATATACAAAAGATCAACTACCTATTAAAACTGTCGGTATTTATCTTATGCTCATACTGTGCTCCTTGGATAACCCTGATCTGTGTTTTCACACTTAATTTGTAGAATGATATTTAGTTTTGAAATGGTTCAGAGAAACATTCATGTATTGAAGTGAAGTATTTTCTACCTCATATTCACCTTGTCAAACAAATCCCTTGTGAACTGATGGAGGTGAAATCACTGAAGGTACTCCCCACTGATCTTACTGATCTTACATTTTCTGTGTAATCCACTGAAGAACTCCGTGTCTTTGTTTCTAAATGTGGTTCTAGCTGTTCTTTTTCTCCTTTCGTCCCTATATTAGTCTGGTCGATGGCTGCTATAATAGCATGAACCATTTTCAAATAAAAACTCTTAAACATTTATGAGTTGTCATATACAAAGCTGTTCCATCGTTCCTATTCTCTCCCATCTTGCCCCAAAATACCTCCCCGATCTCCCTGTGGGGTTTTTCTTCTCCCATTTTGAAAACATGGTTTTCCCAGACATTCTTTCCAAGTTGTGACGCATGGAGTGTGTATGTCTCATAGCTACGGACCCCGCGAGTTAAAAATAATCTGTGCCAAGGGGTTGGCTGAGGTCTGCTCCACAACAAAGCTCCTCCTCCCCTCCTCCACCTTCCCCTCCGGTTCGCAGAGTCAGACGTTCGCGCCGTGCCTCTTGCCCTTTTCATCTGCTCACTGTTTTATCATCACCGCAGAAGACACGCCAACCCACATGGTTTTATGCTAGGTTTTGTACAGTCTGAGATTATCCAACACGCCCTGTGATGACATAATGAGTCTGGTTCGGTACTGTAAGGATAATTACTGCTGACTGAATATTAAACTTAAACATTTCTTCTATTTTAGAGGGAGAATCGACTAAAAGAGAATCCAACTGTACTCTAAGATTAAATGATAATATACATCCCCTATGTAAACAAAGCTGTTAGTGACTCATTCATTAAATGAAAGAAATTCTGTTTTTCTCTACTTAACTGAGGCCCCTCTATGAATCAGTGAACGATCAACCGGCAGATGTCTGCGCCGACTCTGAATCATTACCCCTTTAAAATGCAACCTGTGTATATAACCTTTCCAAAGCTGAATATCTTTCCACTCTAATTCCAGCAGGTTGGGACACAGAAGACTGCATATCGATCCAATATGTAGAGGGCTCCACGTATGAGCGGTCAACGCGGCTTGTCCTGTTGAATAAATGTGAAGATTTGATCTCGCTGAATGTCTTTGACTTTCAAGTGTCGACAGGCAGGCTTAGGGGTTAGGGGAAGGGGATTTGGTGGAAAAATGCATAATAGTCAGTGGTAAGACAAAAATAGAGATATTAGAGATATGCCAGACAAGGCACATTAACAGGTGCACAGGGTGAAAGCAGTGGAAAAGGGGATTAAGGAGAAGAGAGGGAAATGCATTTCTTATAGACCTTATTAGAGATTTGTGGCTGATTTCTAATCTCTGGTTTCTGTATAGATCTGAATTGCTGATGACACATTTTTTTCCAGCTTCTCTACCCTGACCTGTCATTAATCTTTTTATATTCGGAGCAGCAGAGGCAACGTCACACTGTGTGTGTGAAAGGGCAGTCGCTCCAAAAACGGGCTTTACAAGGTGGAAAAACTAATAAGTTATGAACATGTTTAGCACGCACTTAGTTTCACTTGCTAACATGGTGGAAATATTTTTAAATCCGGCTTGCTCAATGACTGACAGCAAAAGATATCGTAAAAGAATAAGACGGCTTTTTTTCTGTCCAGTCCAGTTCACTTTGCTTCTTCACTAAAATGTTTGGTTACAAGCTAACATGTGGCTGACATCTTCCTTGTTATGTGCAAAAACCTTCTTGTTATTTGTTGAAAGTCTTGCTCTCTCTTGCTCATTCGCAGCCTGAATAAACCACTCACATGTTTTCATATATTATAAATAGTTACGTTTTCCTCTCAAGTTGCTTTTCACCACTTAGTTTCCTCTGACTTAATATCTGAACATCTGAAAATGGCTAACTTAGCGGATAGCGTTGTGCTACTTATAACCTGTTCAGTTGAGCACAATTTCTGATTAGGAATAAATGTGTTACATGAGCGTGAAAGCTAATGAAGTAGAAGCTAAGGGTCAAAAGCGAATACGAATTCAATGACATGCTAAAACCACAGCGCCATCTTGTGGCCTGGCATAACCACAGCTGACTAAACGTGAAACATTTTCCCCAGTCAATATCTGAAAACCCTGGCAGCGGTCTTAACTCAGCCTTAAGAGTTTGGCTATAGATGAACTCCAGAATGGTTTAGGATTTAATTGCTTGCTGGTTGTTTTTAATATTCATTGCCCTTTTTTTCTCATGTTGTCCACTTCCGGCGCAGCTCTGGGAAAAGTTGACCAGGGGTCAAAGTACTGACCAAAACACAGCGTAACATTTACCAATCCCTCCCTCTCTCTCTCCCTCTCCTGTGTTTCTTTCTCTTTCATTCCTCATTGACTGTTTGTCCACCCTCCCCTCTCTGGAGGAGTGTCCATCCACATCTGGGGAGGCAGCTCTGCTCCTGGAGCTCATTCACCCCTCCTGCTCGGCTCCCCCTCTCCCTCCTCTCTCTGTCTCTGCCTCTCGGAGTGCTCGGTGCCTCCGTTTGCCGTGGTGGAAGTCAGATTGCACAGTGAGGAGATGCTGGCGGCTGACTGTGAAGCAAACTCGCAGAAGCAGGAGCCTATTTGGACTTTTCACGAGGCTTGTCGAAGAGGTCATGGCAGCAACCAGCTCTCGTTCTGCTCTTCATCTTTTTCCTTTTTGAATTAAAAAGACTTTCTTTTTTTATTTTATTCATCGCTTCTTGGCTCTCCGGCACCTGGTCTAACCGTTACTGGTTACGGGGAGATCCTTCCTCCAACCCCTGCCTTCTCCTCAAGCTCACCACTTCCTACCACCTGCATTTTTTTGGAGGAAGGGGAGATTCGGCGGCTTTGGGATGACTGAGATCCTGGTGTCGGATGTAAACTTGAACTCTATGTGCGAGCGTCTGGAGCAGCAGTGCTGCGTGGACCAGAACCAGCACAATCTGTCCAGCCAGCCCCAGACCCCGGTGCTCAAGAGACACTCCAACACGGGGGCCAAGCTATGGGGCCGAGTCCGCAGCAAGCTGCTGAGACAAAAGGTCTGACATGCGTACACAAGCTGTTTTCTTTCTGCTTTTTATCTCCTCTCTGCTGCATCTGTCCCCCTGCATTCATCACGGTGTCACTTCCATCTGTTTGTTCAGCCTCTCTTTTATTCTCAGCGCATATCTGTTTGTTCTGTCAGTGGGGAGTTGACTCTTATTTGATGGCTCTATGTGTGATGGATGGTAGTGATGCTACTGTGACCTGGTTAGAAAAAAGTAAGTTTTATTTGAGAGGATTGTTGCAGGAAATGGCTTCAGAGTGATTTAATATCCTGAGGGTTTGTGGCAGATGACTTTATTGCTCTCTGTAAGAGGTATAATCACACCTTCTTGAGATGGAACACAATGTTAATGTTTCAAGATGCAGCACAGAAACCGGGAGAGCTTATTATTATTTTCCTGGATTATATAATAATCTAATCAAGAACGGAAATCTCTGACTTTCTCATTTATCTAATCTTTCGGCCACCGTGAGCTCATCTCAGCCTCTTTTTTTAACTCCCACCAGTGTCTTTTGTCCCTTTAATTTCCTGCTGAAGACAAAACAAATGAGTGACTCGATGTGTCTGAGATGTTTCGTAGTCAAAACAGCTCCCTCCGCTGTTCATTTGAGATATCACCCACTGCTTGAACTGATGAAGTTAGTGTTTTAATATCGTCTTTGACCTGCAGTCACAGAATTTGGCCTGTTCCAATTTTCCAGAAAAGCTGAAAAAATATGTTCTTTAAAAAGTACTGATTTCTACTGTTTTTGACCTTTTCTTCAAGTATGTAATAATACCTGACATTAGCATGTCATGCTAGTAATTAGCTCAGTAAAGAGCATTGTTAAAACAGCCATCTTTGTTTGTTTTCTTTGCCTTAGTCTTCCGTGAAAGGGTTTAAAAGTCTTTTCAAAGTCTTGAAAGTATCTCTATGGATATTTTAAAAAAAAAGCAATGTTGAGGTAGTCTGTTTGGTCTTCCTGTTATCTGCTGAAGTCTTGCTCTCTCTTGCTGTCACAGCATGATTTAAATTAAGAAATGTCAAAACATCCCAGAGAAGATTCATTTTCAAATAGCTTCCCATATCACTTTGCCTCCTCTGATTTTGTTTTTCAACACCTCACTGATACAGAAAGTAAATGACTTTGAGTCTTCTTACAGCACCAACTTCCACACCAAAGAGTGTTAATACTGTCTTTACTGGGTAGAATGTAGGCATAGTGTATTGTAAAAAGTCTGAAAATTGACAAATTCCTGTCATCAGCTTAATTCTCAGTATAAATTACACAGACACAATTTGCAAATGTTTTAATTTGCCCAAATACGGTTTCAGGGCATACAAGTTTTATTATGGCACACTTAAAATGCAGGATCTGAATCATGACTTGTTCCTTTTTAGCTAAAGAAAACCTTTTTTTGGAAGCTTTTTTTTTCTTGCTTCTGAAATATCACAAGCAAGCTCTGATTATATGCAAAGCTGCTCACGTGCCCCTTCAGCTATGACTAACTGAGATATAAAATTAGATGTTGTGAGGCAGTTTTGCTCTGTATTCGCGCATGTTTATTCAGCAGTCTTCACCTCATTATGAGCGGATCGGCAGAATTTCGCCTTTGATTTTGTGTGCATAATCAGCCTCTTCAGCATCCGCATCCAAGCTGAGACTTTACCTGACCTCTGATGTCTTGAATTATTTGATAGCTGCTTTAGGAACACTGACCGCTGTCAATCTGAGAGGAATAAGAGAGGGGATTACACCTTAAGACCAGCCTTTACTGAATTGACCCACAGGTTTGGCATTGATTTCTTCTTCTCCTCTCACGTCGTTTTCTCAGTGTCAGCAATAGTTTATAAAAAAGTGATTCTCTAGCGTAGAGTAAAGCTGCAGAAAAATCTCCCACTCGCCCACCATGTCTCAAAGACCCCATTCATTTTTACAATCATCCATTCATTTCAAAGTAGATTTCTTTTTTTCTTTTTTGTTGGTTGAGTAAATTTGTGTTGCTCTTACATGCATAGTTGCCTTTTGATCCTATCAGTTCTTATACAATTCTCCCTTTATTTTTTCCCCTATGCTGCCTTTCTGCCCCTACATAACCGGGATCTCCGTTTGACGGCAGAGATGAGAGGATGTTAAATCATCTGAGCTCATCGCTTGAAACGGCAAAATAACAAAAGCCTCCAGGGTGTTTTCACAAAGAGATGAAGCGATTAATGCACTTGCTTTTGTCATATTTACTTTTAAAACCCTGAATGCCAGCCAGCATTTTTGTAACGCTACAGCCACAAAAAAATTACCAAAATTGCAACAACAGAAAAAAAAAGAGCAAAGAAAGCAGCACTGTGATTACTGAGCAAGGCGGGGAAAGCAGCAGACATTATTGCTTTTTCTCTTCGGGTGCACCTATGGCAAGCAGCATGTTATCTAATTTCTGTTCAGAGGAATCTGCATGAGAAAAGATTTGCGAGGGCACGGAGGAACACCGGGGAAATGTTCTTCCTGCTTCGGCTGACAGCCGAGCCTAATTAAGAGGCAGCGAGATGAGATGGGAGGCTGACTTAGGAACACTAATTGGACTGGAACCAGACGTCGTAAACCTCATGCGTCTTAACAAAAGAGCAAAAGATGATGTAGTAGCTATAGGTCGGCTCTCTGATGGATTTTTTTTTTGGGGGGGGGGTTTGCTTGACCATCAGAGAGAGGAACATGTAGCCAATATCACCTGCACCTCACTCATCCCTCCTCTGCATCTTAGTCCTCATACAAAATTATATTCTCCCATTTAAGTATGTTGATTAGTGCAGATGAGATATTAGGGTTTCATCCTTGCTCTTGCTTAAGATGCCAGCCAGCCCTTTAAAGGCCCTTTTATGTAGGCCACATAAATCTCCGTCTGTCCCCACCGGCGGGTGTAGCCCTTTATTGGCCCCCATCTATCCCCTCCTGTGTGCTGCGTTGTGATTGGTTAAATGAGCTCCGAGAGGTCAGTAAAGTATTCTCATGTTGATACTTAGTATAACCTCCTGGCTTCTAGCGGTACGGCTGAAAGCGTGCAGGTTGTCTTCTGCCCCTGCAGGATGACGAGTAGGCATTGATCTTCTATGTAGGCGGTGAGGGCTTGAGTTTCATTACACATTGAAACAGATAGAGTGAGGATTTTATTTCACCGAACCTCAGGGCTACGATGGAACTTTGTGCAAACTGACACATTATATTGCTTATGTGCAGTTAAAGATGCCGTTTTTACTTCCCTGGAAACCCATATAGATCATCTAATTGCTTCCATGTTGTCAGCGATAAGGATTACAGATCACCAGAAAACCGAGGTAATGAGCTCAGCGTTGTATTATGCCGTATCCCCAAAAGATTGTGTCTAAAACCATCTCTGCAGATCTGGCCAAAGAAAACATGAGGCTTCATCAGGGGAAATGAAACACTCATACAGATCATCTCTATATCACAATAAAACCTGTGTTCTTTCTCAGGCAAGGCACATTAAATACTTGCACAATATAACAATCTCACAGTAAGGGTTTTATGTTGAGCTTGAAGAAATTACATTTGTGACGACTGTATTTGCAAAACAGAACACAATACTGGGTTTATGAAACAGGGTCATCAAAATTTTCCTTTCTACGAACAGGATGCAGGGTTCTCAAATCACAAACTTTGTCTTTAGACAAACAGTGTAGAATAAATTAAAGTGATTCTTGATATGTGTAGAATCTGCGCTGACCAGCATTAGTGGGATACACTCACCAACTTGACTTGATTCTGCACTGATTATTCTAATCACCAGTGTAGAATAATTTGATACAATTCTTGGTATGTGTAGAATATGCATCATTCTGCATTAGTGGGATACATACATCAACTTGACTGGAGTAAAACTGAAAACGGCTAGAAGCCAACACTTTACTATGTTGGCACTAGATCTCACTGCATCCCTATTAGAGAGTTATTGAGGAATGATCTGAGTCAGGCTTTACTCAGAAGGTTGCAAGAAGGTGCTAATAAGAAAAAGAAATCCTTAATTTATTAAAATATTGTGTTTTGAAATCACTATATGAAACATTTACTCAAAACTTTGTTATTAAAAACTATTTAAACTCCTTTATTCTGCTCTTATTATGAGATAATCCCAGCTCAGTGTGCTGCAGAGCTTCTACTCATCTGGGCTGCAGGCAGAGTCGTCTTCCAGACATATAGTACTCATCCGTAAGCTCCTGTTTACTGGACGTATAGGCAGATTCCATACACTGGATGTGAAGGGAACAACTCTAAAAATCACAACCATCGTTTGTTGGAAAAATCCCTGTCCAGTGGCTCAAATGTGCAAGTAAGAAGGCAAAGCGACATGGCAGCTGAGCTGAACGCCTCCCGTGGCGCTGATGCCATCATCAGCTGTGTAGTAAAAAGACTCACCACTGATGAGCATGTAAACAATATGCCTATGTGACCAGCACGTCTAAAAATAGGCGCGCTCCTTATATTCCACGGAGCAAACATACTGCAGGGTGATGTTCTAGCTGGGACTCGCTGCACAAACACCTCCTGTAATCCCGCTCAAGCCAAGCAGGCGTGCAGTTTGCGCCGCGTTCTAATTAAAGAACTAATAAAAAGCTCTCTGCTGCTGAATGAATATTTAATCAGCCAAAGAGCAGGCACAGGAAAACTGTGATTAAACTCAAAGGGGGAATTAAAGCAGCAATTCATTATAATTTTCCTGCAGATCAAAGGATCAGGTTGATCTTTCTCGAAGGTTGTCAACAGCAAGAAGAAATAGGGTGATTTATTATGGGTAGTGTTAACTTAATGAGGCTGTCTAACTACAGTCATACTATTACCTCTCATTACTTACACAAAGTTATTCCTTTTTTGTTGTTTAACAAGAGAGTTTAACACCTTTTTGCACTTATTCCCCGGAGGATTTGTCCACAGCATGTAAATACTGCAGGGGAATCCCAGCAGATACCGGACTTAAAGTCTGACCACGAGGCTTCAGAGAAACTGTGAAGCCTCCTGGAGTCACAGCGCTGCAGCTCTGAGTAAGAGAAGCAGAGGGGGGATGGGGTAGCCAGCCAGTTCCCGTAGTGTAGTGGTTATCACGTTCGCCTAACACGCGAAAGGTCCTCGGTTCGAGACCGGGCGGGAACAGCCTTTTTGTGTCTTCCAGCAGCTTGTTGAAATGAAGTGACTGTGAAACAGCGTGACTTATGAGCTTTGCTCCGTGCCTGGAGATCAGTCCGACAACATACACGCTTTACAACCTGGCTAACAGACAATATTTTAGCTTGTGTGAAAATGGCAGAGAGCTCAGACAGGAGTGTGAATGGATATGGAAATCAGACGTGGATTTTCTGTAATGTCTCCATATGGGCTGGATCATGTGGAGCTGCGTTCTTCCTGCTGAGCACACCGAAGGGCTGAAAAGTGAAGGGAAATATGTGAGGTCAAGTTTAGGGGGCCGTGTGCTCACATGTAAGTAAGTAGGGTTCACTGTAAGAGCAACACATGGATGAAATAAAAACTAATGCACTTATTGAGCTCCTGGCTTGAGTAGAATACTGAAAATTAGTGCACACAGCTGTTTTGTAGGTTTAAAGAATTTCTTTGCTTGTTTTAACCTAAAGAATTGTCAGTCTTGGATGTCATGGTGACGTTATCTGAAATACTGAGAATTCATGTGGGAGGTTGGATTTTTGACTTTCATTGTGTTTTGTACAAGTCCACGAGTGCAAATATTTGTTTTGATGTTGCAATGAAAAGAACATTTGTCTGAATCAGCAAAAAAGGAGAAATAAATATCTGTGCATTTACGTCCTTGAGGATACAGTAAACCAGCCACGGATAAGGTTTCATCTCTTTTGTGCTATATGAGACCATCCATATAAATTTGCCACATAGTTTGATTTAGTCACTGATCACTTTCAGATATTAATTCTGTCCAGTTTTTGTTTATCTAGCTTTTTTTTCTGTTCCAAGCCTTTTCTGTATTGCTTTAACTTCCCTTTCTTCTGGTTTTCTGACTGTCACCCAGTCATTCAAGATTACACCTTGAATGACCTAAATTCATTAACCTAAATTGTTTCTTTCTCTGAAAACATGTTTTTGATATTTAAACCCAAGCTACAGTACACCAGAGATTTTATTTTTTTTTTTAGATTAATCTCTTCGTTTTTGCCTTCTGGGATTCATCTTAAAAGAGCAGTAACACCTACAGTCCTGTAGGAGGTGGTGACGTCAGCATTGACTGAGAATGAGAATGATGCCACCTGAGAGGAGTCATTCATCCAAAGTTTGGTGTACTTCAACCTTTTTATGTGAAAGTTAAAACATTTCAAATGATTTTCAAAATATAATGCATTCACAAAAACTCAAGATTTTGATCACTTTTAATCCCCCCATCTCTTAAGTACATACTTGCCAAACATGAAGCAGATAGGTCAAAATCCTTAGGAAGAGTTTGCTCAAGTTTGACATGTCAGAAACGGCCAAAAATGACCCTTTGACCCAAATGGCTGTCTTCCTATTGGGTTTAGAACATACATCCAAGAGACTTTTACCTTGTTTTAGGAGGATCTATCTATGTACCAGTTTCAGCTCTCTAAAATGCACCAGTTGGCCTATCTCAATTTATGGGGCGCTATAGAGCCGTTTGACCATGTCCATTTTTAATTCCATTGAAATCCAAACATTTTGCAAGGGAGACAATTTTCATTACATTTGGTGACTTTTTGAATATGTTGAGACCTCGAAAAAAGCAATTAATTTAGGACAAGAAAAGTAAACGTGACAATTGGGTTAACATTTATTGCATCAAAATCAAAAACAAATTCTTGAGCATGGCTAAAGCAGTGCTAGGCTAAAGATTTAAAACATTCTCTCTAAGCAGTTGTAACTTGTATTTTTTATTTTTTTTTACACTATTTAACCTTTCCCCTCAGTCGTAAAGCTTTCAATCTGCATTTGCAGCTTAAAGTGGAAATGGCGTCAAGCTAAATCAAAATAGTGAGTTGTTTTTTTCTTTTCTTAAGCTATGGCTAGCCAGTCCACACAGATGCACTATTTAAACAGTAACAGTTTGGAGGTTTAACAAAAATAACTAGTGTGAATAGAGTTGCTGTTTCAGTCTTCAGCATACATTAAAACAAAGTCATTTTGCTCCACCATGCATGCCCACCGGGTCAAAGTAAATCATTTCCCATAAAGGCCAAGAGAAGGCCAGTGGGTCAAGTTCTTCTCTTTTTAATAAAGAGAAGCCCAGTTGGGAGATGCAGATCTCAGAAGGGTCACTGAGTGTAGCCACTGCCTGTAATGGATCCTCTTTGTTTTTACAACCCTGTTTGCGTACATTCATATTTAATCAGGTTTCTTTAAAATGAGCAGAGTAATGGGGAGCAAATGTATGAAAAGAATTGTTTTCCTTGAGTCTCCAGTGAGCCACAGGAGGTGTTTTCAGTGCGCCCCGCTTCCCTTCCCGGTAGTAGCCGTCTAGAGACCCAGTCGTGGTGATTACCCATCCTTTGACACAAACTCCCGCCCTGCTGGGAAAACAGCCTGGAACAGTAATAGGAATGCATGAAACGAGAACTAAATGGCTCCTTTATGAGCTAATGAAATGCACTCGGAGTGGATGTTTAATGGTGTGCAGAAGTGTAACGACATGACTGCGGCGTGCAGATGCTAAAACAAACAATAAAAAAGTACTTAGCTGTTTTGGCCTCATGCAGAGCGCACAGACTCCAGGAGGTTTAAAACAACACCAGCTTGCCCTCGCTGAGGTCTCGACGGGCTTCGTGTGACGAGAAGTTCAGACTCGGAGAATGTATTGAGGAGCAGGCCAAGAGTCTGGGCCAATCTGGAGCTTTTGTTGAACCCCAGAGAGATCGCCGAGGGGCAAGTGCTGGAAGCACGGCAGAGATGGCATCATTCATTCCTAAAGTAGGAGCTGTGAGGAAGCAGTTTTACCCATCGCAACTGACTTAGATTTGATGCAGAGGACACACAAAAAGCAGGTCAAAGGTTATTTCTCTAAAGTTTTATGGTGCTTGTTCCCGTTCTGCCATCTTGGTTCATGCGTCCAGTTAGAGAGGGACAAGCTGGAGTGGATGGCTGCTCAGTGACACTCAGTTCCTGTAGTGTAGTGGTTATCACGTTCGCCTAACACGCGAAAGGTCCTCGGTTCGAAACCGGGCAGGAACAGGATTTTTTTTTTTTTTTTTCACAGTACAAATTAGAGCTGCAAATATCACAAAATCTTACTGGGGTATTGTTGGTCTAGTTTCTAGAGAAAATATCTTCAAGCACGTGGAATAAGAATAAACTAAATTTGACGTAACTTTTCAGCAAAATGTATCAGCTTGTTTTAAGTAAGTTACTCCGTTATATTGATACAAAAAAGAACTAGTTCCACAGATTATTTTATATTGTACTTGAAATAATTTGCCAGTAGAGCTAGGTTGGTTTTTTTTTTTCAGCAAGATTAATAAATCTTGCTGGAAAGCTACTTGGGCGACTGTGGCTCTATGGTAGAGTAGTTGACTTGCAATCGGAAGGTTGTAGGTTAAATTCCAGCTTCCTCCTGCCACATGTTGATGTGCCTCTGGGCAAGGCACTTAACCCCAAATTGCCTACCGATCGGTGTACGAATGGGTGAATGTGACTCTAGTGTAAAGCGCTTTGAGTGGTCAAAATGACTGGAAAAGTCATTTTCCAGCTATATAAGTTCAGTCCATTTACCATTTGTAAAGGTTTTGTCTTATTTCAAGTGTGCTAAGATATTGGCACTAGAAACTAGACTAAAAATATCTTATAAGATTTTTTCTTTTGCAGTAATGTTTAATACATTTTTATTTTCTTTTTCACTAGGAGAAGATTCTGATTCTTAAAAGTTACCGTTCAAAAACCTACTAAAATATTTCTATGTTTTTTTTTAAAATGATTTATGGAGCATAAACTAACAGTGCTGCCCAACTCAAACATGCTGCTGCACACTTGCGATCAGCTGGCGAAAACAAGGCTACCGTTTGGTTTTTTTTTGTTTGTTTGTTTTTTGAGACAGAGATTTACATGTTCTGGTTTAGAACTATTTGAATACATTAATACTGTGACAATGTGTTGCTTTTTCTCAAAATTAGCATACCATGAGAGTCTAACATCGGTTTCTGTGCAGAACTTTGTCATTCTTTTCAGCCAGAATATGGCGACGTTATCAGCTCTCCTCTTGGGAAAAATGACCACATGGATTTAGTGATTTGCCCATATTTGGTATATTTTAAAAAAAGAGCAGATTTTAACTGCTGCGTTTGTCTTTTGTATCTTTCAGCTGGACCCTCAGACTGTCCAGTCGAAGAACTGGCACATGGACGTCATCGAGATGAATGGGGTAAGAATCACAGCAAACTCCTCTTTAAAGTTAAATTGTAGCAGTACTCTGTGATTTATTGTGTTCAGCAAAGGCAGCTCCATTGATTGAAATTTTTTTTAGCACAGCTGTATTTCTGGCCAGATCCACAGGAAGTGCAAATGACAGCTGGATGCTCCGTTGAAGCCAAACAGATCATTTTACTCCCAAACAGATCTGACTCTCTGTATGGCTGCCGTGATAACAAGAAACAGAGCAGCTCTGAGATGTTTGTTCAGTTCCGTTTGTGTGTCTGAAGGAGTCATTTTACAGTATATATGGATCTGAATCTGCAGATTAAGGTGGAATTTTCCATGAAGTTTACAAGTCGGGACCTCAGCTTGAAGAGAACGCCGTCCAAAAAGCAGAGCGGGGTGTTTGGAGTCAAGATCAACGTGGTCACAAAGTAAGCACTGTGGCTAGCTAAGTCGGTTGTCTGGTTTCTAACCGGCTCGCCAACTGAGAACTAACCGCGGTTGATCGTCCGCAGGCGCGAGCGCTCCAAGGTGCCTTACATCGTCCGCCAGTGCATTGAGGAAGTGGAGAAGAGGGGGATTGACGAAGTGGGAATCTACAGGATCTCAGGGGTGGCCACGGACATCCAGGCCCTCAAATTAGCATTCGACACAAGTAAGGCCTCCACTTTGTTTCCTAGCTCTGTACCGCTAGGTCTGAAACCCACAGTGTCTAAATCCATCTCACTGACCTCACTGTAAAACTGAGCGTTGACTCTAGAAATAGCCCCCTTTTCTCCATATGGTCCAGGTTTATGCTCATAAACTCTATAAGTATGTTAGTTTCTTGTTTTTGGACAAATGATGGAAACCAAGCCTTACCACCTGTTTTATTATGATACACAATATCATAATATTGTGTGCATTATGATACACATAAACAGTTTGCAGTAGATGGGCTACGTATCTTTGGCAGTGTAGAGTTTTAATTACAGCAATGCATGTAACCGAGCAACAAACAACCAGCACCACAATGCTTAAAATGTCCTAAATGGAGGAAACAAAATGCAAGTTTTCCTTAAATATGTTATTCACGTGTCTTAAATTTGATCATGACAGGAGTATGTAATCTCATATACTCAACGTGTACATAGTTTCTTTTTTTTCTTGGAACTTTTATGGCAAGCAAAAGTTTGAGTTGTGCATGTTTTGCGAATCAAGGCAATTAAAGCTAATGCTAACTCTGCTAATATACCCTTGCTAGCTGTTTTGCGTCGGTCATGGGGCGTCGACACAGGAGCAAATAACAGCAACGTGCCAAAGTCGTCGCCGCTCTGGGTGAAACCCAACACACACGGTACGCGACGGCGACAAAGGTTGAACATTTTTCAACTTTCCTGTGTCGCGTCGCTAGCCCGAGTGTACGCGTCTGCGGCTGTGATTGCAAAATTTCACATGCACGAATGTCATCGTTCACTAAACTAGAAAAGCTCAAGCAATTGTTGCCATGCAAAGTGAACGGAGAGGGAGCAAAGTCACCTCCCTTGTGTCGAGCCTTTTAAAGTACAAATATATCGCCAGTTGGCTGGATGATGTTTGTTTTTGCCATTGCTACAATTTTATTGCCAACAAGGTTAGGTGCATTTTGTGCAAACTTTTAAGCTTGGCATTATGGAGGTTAAAACTGTAGAGAGCCATATGCAGTGTGAGAAGCACAAACCTGCTGCCAAGAGCCACAAACAACACATCACATTATAGTTTTATAGGTCTTAAATTTACTCATCATGGAATTAAAAATGCCTTAAAAAGTCTTAAATTTGACCTGCAGATATTCTGATAAAGGGTTAAGTGAACATTTCACATTTATTTAAAGAAAAGATAACCTACACACCGATTGAAAAAAAATTGTAAAATAATTTCTTGGTTTTTATGTTTGGGATTAAACCTTTCTTGGATTGTGACAAACGAGAATACACCGATCAGTCAAACCTCAACTGAGGAACTCTACATTTGGGAAAAGTCCTAAGCTCCTTCCTAACAAAATTCATTTGAATAGATATGAGCAAAACAATGGGGGGGTTTTTTTCTTCTTCTTCTTCAGTGAAAATGTAATTCCCTAGAGATATGTTGTGTGTTTATTGTCTGTTTCAGAAAGACGGACCCCGCTGCAGCCGGGGGTTTTAGTATTTAGGAGGAGCAGCTGTCAGATGTTCCTGTCCTGTGTTCAGTAACAGTCTCTCATTTTCCCCTCACAGCTGCTTTTTCTCCCGAAGATGTGACCAGTCAGAGTCTAGATCACCTTTAATTGTTGTTTTTGTTTTGTTTTGTTTTTAACCTTGACCCCCATCTGCATCTGTCCGCTGAGGGGGGAGCTAAAGAGAGAGCAGCTGTTCCCCTGAACGTCCGGGATGAAGCTGTGTGATCTGTCTCTTAACGGGTCTGTCTTCATGATTCGCAGATACCAAAGACATCTTGGTGATGCTGAGTGACATGGACATCAACGCCATCGCAGGAACGCTCAAGCTGTATTTCAGGGAGCTGCCGGAGCCTCTTCTCACAGACCGTCTCTACCCAGCCTTTATGGAGGGCATAGGTGGGAGGACTTCCTGCTCAGCTGCAGGAGATCATCCTTAAAGTAAAAAGAGAAAGAAAAAAAAACGGGCTGTCAGGACATAATTGGACATGTGTTTTCCTGTCTGTTTCAGCTCTCTCAGACCCTGCAGCCAAGGAAAACTGCATGATGCACCTTCTGCGCTCTCTGCCCGAGCCCAACCTCATGACCTTCCTCATTCTGCTGGAGCACCTGAAAAGGTACGCAGAAACACTCACACCATCAAAGTTTACAAAGCAAAGAGGCACATTTTTCATTTTCTTATTTTTTTTTTTTAGAGCTGCATTTGGTTCATAAACCTTATTAACGCTAAAAAATGTTTCACTACCATCCATCCATCCATTTTCTATTCACCCTTTGTCCCTAATGGGATTGAGAGGGTTGCTGGTTCCTACCCCCATCTAACGTCCCGGGCGAGAGGCGGGGTTCACTCTGGACAGGTTGCCAGTCTGTCGCAGGGCAACACAGAAACATACAGGACAAACAACCATTCACACACACACACACTCACACCTAGGGAGAATTTTAGAGAGACCAATTAACCTGACAGTCATGTTTTTGGACTGTGGGAAGAAGCCGGAGAACCCGGAGAGAACCCACCAGGCACAGGGAGAACATGCAAACTCCATGCAGAAAGACCCCGGGCCGGGAATCGAACCCAGGACCTTCTTGATGCAAGGCAACAGCTCTACCAACTGCGCCACTGTGCAGCCCTTCACTACTACCTACTACAGGAAATAAGGCTTTAAAATAAATAAAATGATCCAACTTTTTCAAAAAGATTTTTTAAAGATCAGCAATATCCAGACTTTTTGAGGTTGCAGAAAGAAAAATATATATTTCTGTGCCATTATAAAGTATTTCTGTTGTGGAAATCCAATGCGGATTTTGCAGAAAAACTTCTAAGACTAGGATTTTAATAACTGCTTTCATATTTAAAAACAGAGCTTTAATTTTAAGCCAGAGTTGTAGAGTCAAAGACCACACGGCACATATTGGTTTTCTTCATTTGCATTCAGGATGCAAATAGGTGTGGGCTTTATTTTCATTTGATTGAAATTTTAGATTTGTATACTGAAAAACCTGATCCTCTTTTAATTTTACTGAAATAATATCCTCCTCTAAAACCAGCACGACTTAATAAGTTTACTGTTTTATCACACAGTTAACTTTTGAGGTTGTAGTCTCACAGTACATTCAGTTTTTAGGGGTTTTCTACAGATCCACTTATTTCACTTCTGATACCGATACAGATATCTGAGGTTTGGTATCAGCCGATACCGATCCGATACGGAAAAACAATACTCAATTGGCTTAAATTGTTTGGGGTTTTTTTAAATACAGACATAAATGTACAGGATTGAAATGAAATGAAATGAAATGAAGTTTGAAATGAAATGAAGTTTATTCGAACATGATACAAATATAAAAAAAAAAAAATAATAATAAAATAGTGCACAGTAACAAGAAGTGCATAAGAAAGAAGAGAAAATACAGATTTTTAGTTTCAGTTAACATATCATGCTCAAAATGGGGTAGGAAGAAGTGAGAACTTATAAACTCCTACCCCTAAACACTTGAGACTTTAGAGTCCTACTGTCATTAAAAAAATCAAAATCAAAGTGGCAGTCAGAAGTAACAGTTACTAATATTTACCTATACATTTTCCCATTTTATGCTGGTTTATCTTTCTAAACCCTTACACCAAGTTGTTATCTTCAATACACACCTTATTGCTTTCTGTCCCCATGTGTGTATCTATTGAAAATTACCTCTTTGTACTTTCTTTTGAATTGAGTTAAACTATTGCTTTGTTTTAAATCTTCATGTAACTTATTCCATAACTTTACACCTTTAATTGAAATACAGAAGCTTTTTCTTGTTGTTCTAAAGTTGCGGATCTTGAAGTTTGAGTGACCCCTTAAGTTATACCCCCCTTCTCTTTCAGAAAACGTGCTCTGTATGTGCTCAGGTAACAACTTTTTAGATACCTTGAACATAAATTGAGCCATTTTAAATTCTACAAGCTCGTCAAATTTGATAATTCTGGATATTATGAAGAAGCGGGTTTGTATGCTCATAATAACCAACATTATGGATGATTCTAATGGCGTTTCTGTAGGACGGTTACCGGATGTAAAGAGCTCTTGTAATTAACTCCCCACACTTCACAGCAATATGATAGATATGGTAAAATCAGAGAGTTATATAGAATATGAAGTGATTTAGCATTCAATACATGTCTAGCTCTAGCCAATATGGATATACTTCTACTGAGTTTACTCTGTAAATGTTGAATATGAGGTTTCCAACTGATTTTGTCATCTATTATTAAACCGAGGAACTTATTAGCAAAAACCCTTTCTAGAGTTCGTCCTCTATTTGAACTTGGATTTCAGTATTTTTATAACAGTTCCCAAAGACCATGAATTTCGTCTTGTCCAAATTTAGGGATAATTTGTTATGGTCAAACCATATCTTTAACTTACTAATCTCTGAAGTGACTGTTGAGAGAAGATGCTCTAAATTGTCTCCTGAGGCTAGAATATTTGTGTCATCAGCGAATAAGATAAATTTTAATACATTGGACACTTTACTGATATCATTTATATAAAGATTAAATAAAACTGGTCCCAATACTGATCCTTGTGGTACTCCACAGACAGTCTCCTGCCAATCAGATTCCACATCTCCCAATTTCACAAATTGTTTCCGGCTCTTTAAATAACTCCTCATCCAGTCAGAAACTACTCCCCTAATTCCATAGCGTTCTAATTTTTTAAGTAGGATTTCATGATTTATTGTATCAAAAGCTTTCTTTAAATCTATAAATATCCCTACTGCCAGTTTCTTACTATCTGTTGCGTTGGTTATTTCTTCTATTAAGTCAGTTACGGCCAGCGATGTTGACCGGTTTGCTCTGAATCCATATTGACTGCTGATAAGTAGTAATGTTTTTCATGAATTGTTCCAGTCTTTTCTTAAAGAGTTTTTCCAGGATTTTAGAAAATTGTGGGAGAAGAGAAACAGGCCTGTAGTTAGTGAAGAGGTGTTTGTTGCCAGTTTTATACATTGGTTTGACCTTCGCTATTTTCATTTTGTTGGGAAATGATCCTGTTTGAAATGATAAATTGCAAATATAAGTTAGTGGTTTAGAGATTCCTTTAATTACTATTTTAATAGTTTTCATGTCCAGATCATCACAGTCAGTGGAAGTCTTATTTTTACAGTTATTCACAATGTTTATGATTTCTTCTTCTAGTACAGGGTTGAGATATAAGGAGCTGGGATTATTCTCAATTAGATATTGCTGAGTTGCAGTTTTTGTAGTCGGTATTTTTTCTGCTAATTGAGGTCCTATATTAACAAAAAATCTATTGAATTTATTGACGACACTTTTCAAATCAGTAATATTCTGTTCATTATCTATAAAATAGTCTGGATATTTGTTATTGTTAGCTTTTCTAATAACTCTATTTAAAATATTCCATGTTTCCTTAATGTTGTTTTTATTCCTATCCAGTAATTTATGATAATAGTCCTTTTTACATGTTTTTATAATATTAGTTAACTTATTTTTATATTTTTTATATTTGTTTTCTGATTCAGACGTTCTATGTTTTAGAAATTCTCTATAAAGTTTGTTTTTCTTTTTACATGCCTTTTGTATTCCTTTTGTGATCCACTGTTCATTATTTTGATTGCTTTTCCTGTTACATTGTTTGATTGGGCAGTGCTTGTTATATAATATTTTAAATATTTTTAGAAATTCTTCATATGCTGAATTTACATCATTCATTTTATATATTAATCTCCAATCATAGGCCAACAACTCAGCTTCTAGAGCTTTTAGTGTCTCTTCAGACGTAACCCGTCTGTAATGCGTCTCTATTTTTTGATCGTCTGTTTTGCACTTACAGTCGTAGACTATGAACACTGGTAAGTGATCGGTTATGTCATTCATTAATATTCCACTAGTTAAATTATTTTCCAGCACATTTGTAAAAATATTATCAATTAAGGTAGCGCAGTGCGATGTAATGCGACTGGGCCTGGTGATTTTAGGATACAGGCTTAAACTGAACATGGTGTTAATAAATTCTTCAGTCATTCTATGTTTATTTGGATTGAGAAGGTCAATATTGAAATCCCCACAGAAAAATATTATTTTTTGATTAATTGTTATAAATTTTTCTTCTATCCAGTTGTTGAATACTTCAATGTTTGATCCAGGGGCTCTATAAATGCAACTCACTAAGACATTTTTCCTTTTTTCCACGAGTATTTCTATAGTCACACATTCAAACATGTTGTCCATCACAGTTGACATTGTTTCGATCAACTTATAATTAATCTTCTTGTCAACATATAAAGCTACTCCCCCTCCATTTTTGTTTTCTCTGTTCTTACAAACCATTTCATAACCATTGATTTCAAAGTCTATGCCCTTATCACTATTGAGCCAAGTTTCTGATAAGGCAATAACATTGAATGTCTGTGAAAGTTGTTGGAGGTATTGTTTGATGCTGTCAAAATTTGCATAAAGGCTTCTGCTATTAAAGTGAATTATTGACAGCTTTTGTTCCATTTTAATGCTCTTGTTGAACTGATCATCGCTGTAATAGTGACAACTATCATTGCTGACATTATAGAAGTTGTTATCAGGATCAATGTCAGTTTCAATATCTTGCTGATGATAGTTTCTGTGTTGGAATACGGGTAACTCTATATCCTCATAGGCCATGATCTGTTGCATGTTTCTCTTTCAGAAGTGAACGTCAGCTATGTCTGGCAGTCTGTCATACATTGTTAGATAATTTAGGGGTACTAGTACGTGGATGGGTGATCAACTTATCATAACGTAGGTAAGCAATGTCCCCTCTTTGACGTGCTGCTTTTAAGTCCGGCATTAGTTCCGCCCTCCTTTTCCTTACTGCATCCGTGAAGTCTTCGTTAATGAAAATCTTAGATCCCTTAAGTGCCTTGGTGCTCTGCAGAATAGTTGATCTATCCTTGTATCGTAAAAATTTGACAACAATAGGCCTGGGTCTGTCTCCTCTATGTTTACCGGTGCGGTGAGCTCTCTCAATGTCAACCTTATGTTGAAAGTTTAGCTTTTCATTTAAAATAGTTTTCACTTTCTCCTCAGTCTCAGCCCAAGTCTCATTTGGTGATTCAGTAATTCCATCAAAAACCAGATTATTTCTCCTTGATTGCCCCTCAAGGTACTCCATTTTATCCGTGATAGTCATCATACCCTCACATACTTTAAATATGTCTGACTGCACCGTGTCATTTCGGTCCTTGTGCTTAGCACTTTCTACTTTAATGTCGTCAATGTCTTTCTGTGTAAATTGCAGGCTGGTTTTAATGTCCTGTAGTTCTCGTGTCATTGCGTCCATTCTGGTGTTAGTAGTGTCCACAATGATTTTAACAAAACCCTTAAAATTGTCCTGTTGTTGTTGGAGTAACTCCATATACATTTGCTTTTGCTGGCTCAGCAACTCTTTGACTTGCGTGAGTGATACATAGTCCTCATCTTGTCTCCCGTCGGTCTTGGATCCTTTTGGAGGCATTATTTCGTTTCTTTTTGCCTGTCGCTTCCTTAAGGCTCCTGCTCAGCAGTTGGAGGCCACTGCGCTGTCTCTCTGTGAACACAGACACCCTGGGCCAGACGCGTTGTCCAAGCACAGCCGATCTCTTGCTGTTCAGCTGACTGTGGTGGATAGCGGTACTTACGGACAAGGCAGAGTTTTACCTCTGCCTGTTGTCAATCCAACGCGTCGTTTTCCACTGGTTGTTTTCTCTGTTAGGTCGGTTAGCTGCCGGACGTTGGCCTCGTCCCGGTTAGCAGCCGTGATGTTAGTAAGCTAGCCGCAGCAAGCTAGCCGCACTGTCGCTCTGTGAACACAGACACCCTGGGCCAGACGTGTTGTCCAAGCACAGCCGATCTCTCGCTGTTCAGCTGACTGTGGTGGATAGCGGTACTTACGGACAAGGCAGAGTTTTACCTCTGCCTGTTGTCAATCCAACGCGTCGTTTTCCACTAGTTGTTTTCTCGGTTAGCTGGGTTAGCTTGAGGTTCCCAGCTGTGTGAGCCGGCTGCCTCTAGCGTGGACCATCCTGCGTCGCCATGATGATTGTGTACTTCTTCTTCTTCTTACAAATTTACTTGATAACTCTGCACCAGTACACAAGCTTTGTCAAATATGTACAAACAAAAGAACTTAAATTTGTTCAGTCAGTGCAATTGGGAGTATAGCCGCCGATGTAAAATAAGTAATTAAAAAAACTGACAGAAATAATACGTTGACTACTTTGGTCAAACGTACAAAAATAAACTGCAACAAACCTTCAAACGGTTCAGAAAGTGCAATTAGGAATTCTAAATATAATGTAAAAGAAATAATATTTTATTTATTTTAGGCTTTGTGCCTAATTCTATTCACAAAGCACAGAGTTAAGCTGAATAGATGTGTCTGCCCTTATGGATCAGGCACATTGTCGCCGATACCCGATCTATAATTTTTTTTCAATATCAGGACCGATACAGACATTAATATCGGATCGGTGCATGTCTGGTTTCATGCTGTTCATTCTGCTGTTCCTTTCTGCCTTTACTGAAATATTTCCTGTTTGTTGTTCCTGCAGGGTGGCTGAGAAGGAGCCCGTCAACAAGATGTCCCTCCATAACCTGGGCACCGTGTTCGGACCCACCCTGCTCCGGCCCTCTGAGTCAGAAAGCGCCAAGGGACAGCACATCACATGCGCCTCTGACATCTGGTCACATGATGTCATGGCTCAGGTACACGGTTGTAGTGCTGAGCATTATTGTAATGGTAGATGCAAATTCTCACATTTGTACCGGAGCTACTCCCTGATTCTCCTGTGGTTTTCCATCGGTAATCTTTATGATGGACAGTGAGAAAGAGCCGCTTCCTCTGCTGCCGCTCCACATGTTTTCTAGATTAACTTGACTCCCACATCGCCCACTGACCCATCTCAGTAGGGTCCTTTCTCCCAGCTGTATTTAGCTTTTTCACCATCTATTTATCTCTCCTGACTGACGGGTTTCAAGTGAGCAGAGGTCTTCTCTAAGCTGGATAAACAAGTCTGAAGTAAACATCATAAACCGGGCGGCGTGGAAATGCAGGAGGTCTCGGCTGGCTCCTAGTTTGTCCTGAGGATAATTTGTGTTCAAAAACCTTTACTCCAACATTTATGCAAAGTGTTAAACGTGGAAGAAAAACACTTCTCAAATTGGTTCCAAAATGTAAGTTATATTGCTTTTTGTTTTTAAACAATTGTTAACTTCTCAAAAATAGATCTGTGTGATCATTCACAGTCACTTGAACTGATGGCTTTTGAGCTTTCCTACATATCGGATGTTCCAACCTTTAGTCTAGTTTACCAGGATTTTATTTGATATGTTGTGCATAGCTGTGAAGTGGAAAGGATACAAAGTTTTCAAAGTTTTTTTTCCACAAATCTAAGTTTTATGCATTTGGCACAACCTTATCAACCGTAACAGAATACGATGGTCCAGAGCTAAAGGCTGGTATTCTGCTACTTTTAGATGTGTTTTTACTTTAACGCTCCAGGAAAAAAAAAAGTTATTAGCAGGACTCTTTAGGGTGATTGCATGCTGAGGAAGTGATTTATTCATCTGAATTAGGTGTGCTGGACTCTAACGATAGCAGAACACTGCCCCCTGGAGGCCTGGACGATGTGGCCTCTGATTTAGATAAAAACAAAATCATGTTAGACTATCAGTCACAGTCTAGATTTAAATGAGAGTTTGTTCACAGGTACTTCTACCAAACAGTGTTTCTACTGGAACATAAATCACCGCTTTCTGTTGGGATGTCCAAGGGCTGGACGGTGTGGCTGAAAAACGTATCACAAGGATTTCATATCGGTCGATATCAATAATTATTGATTAGTTAATACCTGAAATACTGCCAAAGTGGTGGTGTAGCCATTCCTGTTTTATTCACAGTTTTCGCTGTTTTGTTTAAAATTATTTTTAAGCAGCTATGAGGCATGGTGGTGAAACACGAAACGAGTCAACAGGTTGTTGCTAGGTAACAAAAGAGAGCGTTAGTTGGTGCCTCTAACCTAGCCTAGCTTGTCATGAGAGGTTGAGCGACTAAAGCCTTTCCTCAGCCTACATCCCCCAGAATTCCATGTGGTTTGGATCAGAGTTCAGCGAAGTTATTAAAAATTCTACCAGACGTATGATCTATTGATATTGATCATGTGTCTATCACCATATATATTATTGATTTATTGTCCAGCCTTAAGATATCCTATAAATTCTGTTCATTTGAGTTTATTCGCATCGCTCCAATTAACAACAAATATGTGACTGGTCACGGCAAAACCAGGAACAAGTCTCCTATTTCCCATTCTGAGTTATTTATAGATTCTGGAAGGGTGGATTTTAAGGTTGCCAATAATGTCAAACATAAATTTTTTTCCCAAAACAACATTAGAGAGAGAACTAGTCTCAAAACTTCTAAAAAAAAATTGTCCCCAAACGTGTCGGGCAATTTAGGGGTGTTAACAAAGGTTGTTAGAATTACTTTGCATTAACCCCCCAGCACTGATAGTCAACAGGTAGACTATGGAAAAGTTTAAGAACCTCAGTAAGTTAAGGTCTGCAATTACTCCCTTTCTCTTTCTCCAGGTCCAGGTGTTGCTCTACTACCTGCAGCATCCTCCGATCTCCTTCGCCGAACTCAAGCGCAACACGCTCTACTTCTCCACTGACGTCTAAAAATAGCCGCCACCCCGCCGGGGGCTTCACCCGGACCGCGAGGGTGACGCAGAGCGACTCCATCCAGACCTCGGACCCCACCACCCAAGCGCTCCAGCCTACGCTCTGCTCCCAGCAGACCGCTCGTCTCTGCTGCCGTCCCTCGCTTCTCCCATCTGAAGAGGAAGTCGAAACACTTTCTGGTTTCGGAGGACGCTTTGCGGCAGCAACGCGACTGGCCTCTGTGGGAGCACACCGGGAAATGTTCAGACGGGTGTCTGGGGTTGGAGTATGAAAATGGGGCGGGGCAAAGACCACAGCCTGGTGCAGTGGACAGGACAATATCTGAGTTGATGTTTCCTGATCAGAGGCATTCCAGAAAAACAAAACAAACAAACAAAAAAAATGGCATTTACATGTTTTATAAAAGCGTTCCTCATTTGTTGCTATTTCCTTTCTGGTTTTTCCTGGCTTTGTGTGTGTGTGTGTGTGAGTAGGACTGTGGATGTTTTCCACTGAAAGCGTGAGTTCATGTTAAAGGGACTAAGCAAACTTTTGAGGCGGCTGGAAAGCCATTCCAAGAAACAGCAATTGTGTCTCCGTAGGAACAGAGGACGCTCCTCTCCGCTGAGTCTTGGCCAAAATTAGCCCTATTTATTTTGAAAATATATATATAATATTTGTGCCTGTACAGTTGTGTGCAACTAGAGACATTCTCTAAGGAGTCTGGGTTTTTTTGTTTTGTTTTTTTTAAAGTTTATCCAGGTAGTGATGTTTCTTTCTTTTTCTTTTAGCCAGTTTTTTTCTGCATCACCCCGTGGTCAGTGAGTCGTTCTGAGAAGACAAAGCCTGCCAGTTCAGTTCTGATCACTTTGTAGACAAGCGAGGGCACATGAGGGTTAATGGCAGGGGAGAGGGGACATAACACCATAAACGGAACAGTTGACTTTCATTTTCTTCCTCTGCTTCTTCTTGCATTTCAAGCCTGTTCCAAGTGTGTTGCTGCACCAGTGTTATCTGTAGGATGATTTTGCGTAGACGCCCTCATTGCATGTTCAGCTTGTCGATGAAATCCGGCCGGGTAACACAAAGGTAGGTTGTCTCTCTGGGAAGGAGAACGAAGAAATCGACACAAAGCCAACCTTTCTGCTATCAAGCCCACATATCTTAAGTACATGCAAGCACTGCTAAATGAGTAATATTTGATATTTTTAATATAAGAATAAAAAGAAACAAAAACTGTTGTATTTTACTTCCTTTGAGAAGAATTTCAATATGCTGTAATATTGCGACTAAATGTCCATGTGAACTTTTTCCCTCTTTTTTTTAAAGTAAAATTAAAAGAAATATTGAAGCACTCACTTTGTGTTTTGTTCTTGAAAATTATTAATGTTGATTTTCTGGGGGTTTTTGTCACTCTTAATTCTGTAGATTAATAAACTCTATATTAAACAAAGATTATCAAAGTAAATACAAAAAAAGCAGAAAAAGAGATCAAAACAGACCTGGTCTTTGATAAAACATTAAATAACTGAGATTAAACACAGAGTAGCGATCCACATCCAGACCGTGATCACTGCCAGAAAGAAGAAATCACTAAAGACAGGTCAGCGCAGTCACAAGAGGTCGAACGCGACCATAAGGGGTCAGAACCCAGTGATTCCTTGTGCCGGTACCAAGTCTGGATAAATGCAGAGTTGGGTCAGAAAGAGAATCCAACATAAAACCTAAGATTAACCAAAAATGGTAGTCATAGAGAAGAGACGATGGGGGAAAATCCTTCCACAGTCATCTAAAAATCTTGCAAATGCTACACTGCGGTCGTTGCTGCCAAGGATGGGACAACCAGTTATTAGCTTTAGGGGTCAATTACTTTTTCTCGTGAGGCCAGAATTATGTATTTTTCTATTAATAAATGAAGTAATGATTTGAAAACTGATACTGGGATATAAAACGTTGAGGAGAAATCAGTAACGAGTTTTTCACTGCTTAGCTGCACAGATGGTAATAAATGGTAAAATGAAGATGGTAATAAACATTTTAACAGCATTAAATGACGTCATGCATTAACCTCTTGTGACAGCATTTACACTAATTTGGAAACCGCTTCAGATATGATTCTCGACAGTTTTGGCATGTTTGGAGGCAAAAATCTGCGCATGCTGCACCCCCTAGTGGACAACATCCTTCATTGCTGACGATGACTCACCAGCTCACGTCACACAGGCTTTGATAAACATTAATTTCATAGGTCCATATGTTAGTTTCTTTTACTAGTCTTACTACCAATAATGTCACCAGAATGTATTCACACCTCCGTCACATTTCCCACATTATTATTGCAGATTCATTAAAATAAAAGTTCAAATAGCACTTAATGATGTGACAGCCTGGCGACCTGTCCAGGGTGGATATGGTTTAAAACGGAATCACGTCGGAGCACATCTGTACTTTCCATATAATTCACTAAAGAGAAAGAAACAAAATGTTTTGGTTGAAGCAAATAAATATACGCCTGTATTTATAAATACATGCCAAGCATACATCACTGCTCCCACCGACTGGTTTGGAGGGGAACTGCAAGTTTCAGATGCTTGAGCTACCTTGTAGTTAGTGACGGATTTTATTTGAGGGCATCACTCAAGGGGTCTGATGATAAATGCCCATTAAACATCTTTACTATGTTTATTTTTGTAAGAATGAGGACAAAGAGCATGAATCCTCTTGTCTCCTTTAATTCAATTCATAATCGGGAGCACAGTGATACTGGCAACAATCCAAAGTGCCGTCATACTGTACACACAAACTGACAAAGAGGAATAGCATTTTTCAGAAAATTCCCGAAGTCAGGAAAATTGAAACTAGAATACTTCTGATTGTTAAAATTACTGAGTGAATGAACCGCTTAAAAAAAACAACTTTAATATAAATAATCCTACTTGATTACATCCTGTCAATTTATATAACGAGCCTGTAACCAAACAGCGGTTTCTGGGTATCGGGACCCGGGTGCAGAAGTTTCTCTGCTCATGAGATTCTGTGACTGGAGACGCAGGAACATCCCCTACAAGCGCTGTTCAGGTCCCAGCAGAGTCCCTGAAGCCAACGTTCGACGACGTTCCTCTCTGTACCCCGGCTTCCTCGCAGTGAGTCCACATAGAAAACAAGTTCTTGTCCGTAAAGCCTCTCGTCTCATCGCAAGTAATATTCGATGGCAGCAGAGAACGCAGCAAATCCTCCACATCCCAGGACTCCGGCTTTGAGACCAGCTGCGCGAAAGACAGAAGGAAAGGAGAGATGGTGGAACGACAGGAAGCAGAGCCTAATCTTAGGGTGAAGCCAGCGGAAAAGGAGGAGGTTACCTACCGCGAAAGCCTATGGCTCCTCCGGTCACACAGCCACTGTACACCGCGTTCTTCCAGTCAGATTTTCCTCTGTGCTGCAAAGCAAACAGATGCAAAAACACTGATGGATTTACCTTCATGGGGACAAAGACACAACTGGAGGACAAAGACTGCGTTTTCACCTCCAAAGTCATATTTGATAAATTAGAATACAAGTTTAGATGAGACCTGTTTGTCGGGCTAAGAGTGTGTTTTGAAAATAACTTTTAAGCAGGTATTATTTGCATACTTTTCATTAATTTCACATTTCTATATTTTTACAGAATTTTTTTATGGGTCTGGTGTGATATTCTAATTTTAAATGTAATCTTTTCATCACCTGCAAGTGGAAAATTATCATAATTAACAGAAATAAAGGCTTTCAAACATCCATCTGTGTCAGTAGAGTGCTGCATCATTACAAAGATAATATATCTCTCTTATATACGTTGTTAGTTTTACATTTAAAGATGTATCTACATGGATGGTTAATTGATGCTTAGCTGCTTATGGTATATTCAATTAACTTTTCAGAGAAGGGGTAGACTATAAAGATACTTTTTCTTCCAACTACTTATCATTCAAAACGTTTGTAACATGCGATATGTTTATCTTAAAGTGTAAATGAATTAAATAAACTGACAGATCAATAAATATGTGTTTCACTTTGTGATAAAGTTTAAACACCCTTTTGAGTACTATTCAGATTTAATCAGCAGAGGGCGCTCTAACACCTTTATTCGGAGGTGAAAACGGCAAGATCAATATTTAGATATCTTGGTAAAATATATTATAAATTCTTTACAACAACAACAACAACAACAACAATAATAATAATAATAAATAACACGCACAATCAAAATGATAAAATATGTCACAACCGGTCTCACATCGGACAAAACAGGAAATGATGCCACTCACTGATTCAATGATGCACTCAGTGCAGGAAAACATGGCGCCCACAATAGCAAAGTTCTTGGCGTACGACATGCCCCTCTGGCCCATGTCTTTAACGACTTCTCGGGCCGTCGGGGTCCTCAGGGGGTCTTTGGGGTCAAAGCCGACATTGGTGTCGATACCAGCTGTGAACACACCAAAAGCTCCTCCGAGGACAAACCCTGTGGAAAGATAAACGATCCATTATCAGATACAAATAGGACTCACTAGACGCTCTTCCACTAACAGTGAAGAACACACTCATCAGCGTGAGAATCAAATTTAAACCTGCCTCTCTGCGAAGGAACATGATGCACGTTTTTTTGGCTGGGTTTTTCTTTGCAAAGCACCTACAGCTGTGATAACTCCTCCAGAGTTACCCCTGAATGAGTTCTGAAAGTTTATTTCCAGAAATTGAAATAAACCTTTAAGGTTTATGTGATCCATTATTCCTATATCTATTTTTAAACTTCTCAACTTGATCCCTGACCTGTTTTCGTCTTCATGATGCTGTTTTGTTTACTAATGTTCCCCAAAGAACATTAGAGGTTTTCACTAACAATTAAGTTTTTCTTAGACTAAATGACACACAAATTATGGACTTTGTTCACAAAAGTAAGTGACTTCTAAAAGTTGGTTGCTCTGGATTTCATTTTCCTTAATACGAATCTATGCCACACTGATTTTCTTCCATTTTAAAGACAAGTGACAACCATAAACCATTTTTATATTAACACGTAACCTAATTACCCCTAAGTGTGCGGTTGTTTACCTCCTACACAGGCCAGGACCGACTTGAAGGCGCAGCTCTCCATTCCCCTCTCTATCATCTTCTGCTCGTCGCTTTTCGGAGGCACCGGCAGACCTCCCATAACTCCGGGGCTCAGGTCTTTAATGGGCCGCTTCTCCCCTATTAGGTGCTCCAGAACCATACTGTACTGGATCGTTGGACTGCCCATGTTCGGAACCGAGGAAGCTGGACCTGTAGAGTCTGAGGCAGCAGCATCTGCAGCCCCCGTGGACGCGGCCATGTTTCTCAATGACACTGCTTCATGTAAGTTTAGCTGTGAGCTGATGGGCTGCAGATTCGCCGAATTATTTTCTAAGCGCAAATTAAGTTTTGGTGGATAAAATGTTTGTTTTCTTGTAGAAAAATATATATCTATGGTCACATGAATAAAATACAACTTAAAACATCATGTCTCTCTCAGTAAATATATATATATTTTTAAGTCGTCACTGTCTCCAAAATTCCCATCAGCACATTCGACATAACAGCCAAGTGAGTGTACTCACAGTGATCTTGCTAAAGGGGCCGACCAAGCGGTGTGAGAAGAGATTGCCTTTAAAACACAAAGGAGAGCATTTTTGATAGCGTCATGATATTCACCGCTGACAACAGACTTATGCAGTAGTAAGTTAATTTCCCCTTGGGATCAATAAAGTATTTTTGAATTGAACTGAATTGAATACACTACTAGGACCACCTGCTGGTTAACACATAGTGTGTTATTTATCAAATTCCATTGATTTATTTGCTTTATCAAACAAAGCATCACATGTGTTAAGATACAGCTGGCTGTGATTATACACCTGGCCAGTAGGTGGTTTCGTGTGCACATGAAGCCTCAAGAAATGAACCCTTTCTCGAACCATTTGGCTCAAGTGGTACAATACCTCATGAGGCTTCATCTCACCATTACTAGTACTTACTATTTTGGATGAGTGGATCGAGCACACCAGCCACTTGGGCAGCCGACATACAGTAAGGAAACAAGGCACACGCACCTCGCAGCGGACTGCTCAGCTTTAAAGCTATCTGCCCCGCCCACCAATCAATCGCTAAACCGGTGTGCATAGTTGGGAGGGTGGAACACCATCCCACCACATGAGCAACCGTAAAATAGTTTAGGATTAAAACATGGCTTATTATTAGAAATTTGAATTAAATAAATAAAACCTCACTTTGACAAATAACATGTCGTTGGAGCCAAATAATCTCAGTTTGACCATATAATACAGATATAATACTGCATTTCAGAGTTATTGATGTCCAAGTTTATTTCCTTTAATAAAAGATGTGCAATAAATCATAGAAACTTGTATAAAATGCCGTTTTTTTTTTTTTTTGTTTTTTTTTTAAATCTTGACCATTTTTAATTTTTGAAGCATTAATGACTACGTTCCCCAGAAACCTTTTCGAGCACTGCGCCAAATCATCCAGCACGCGCTCCACCCACCGGCTCAGTCAGCGGGTGTCACTTTAACTACTCGCGTGAGCGAGGCGGCGGCGGCAGTAGCAGCATCACAGAAAGCAGCAGCAGCTCCGCCGCATTAGCGAACAGGTGAGGAGAAGAAACCACACGTTTCTATCTTTTTCTCATCTTGCAGCTTTCCTTCATTTTTCTCCAGTTCACTCAGGTAAAATCAAAATATTTTAACGCCACCGCTGTCTTGTGTCGGACATTTAAGAAGGAGTAAGTTGCACGGGACCGGTGTTGGCTTGGCCGGAGTAAGACCGACGCAGAAGTGGCTGTCGACGGTTGGTTACAGCGTTAGTGAGAGTACTTTGGGTTTTGACGGTCATTTTATAGCTGACGTGTTTTCTCCTGCTTTATATAGAATGATAGAGTCCAAGGGCATGTTGTTTCCAGGGCAATTGGACCTAAATTTGGCTGTATTCTTGAACAGGTGGGGGGAATCTCGCCTGCAGGATGTTGGAAGTCTACAGGATGCTTCAGATAATTTAGTGAATTTCACTGCACCGGTGGGGCTTGTGTGCTCAACAGGGTTCCTGCTCGATCAATACATCCCATCTGCACCTTAAAACATCTGCTTAGTTTCTTTTATTGTTTTCCTGCTACGTCTAGAGACAGAAACCTAACACTCTGATAGACTAATGTTTCTTTAGCTAGTTTTGTGTCGCTTTTTTTTTTAGGCAAATTTTCCTATTTGTGTGTATTTTAGTACTCGGTGTTTTGTATTATTTTCTTTGTTGACTTGGCTATGTGTTTTAGATCAATATCCTTCAGAATGATCCAATAACCTATTTTCAATTGACTAGAGGGTCACTGGCATCTATTTATAATGCCCCAGTATTTCAAGAAATCAAAGCACTAAGATTCTGAGAGAAAAGAGCCAGGCTCAAAGTATGCTAGATGATTCTCCACCATCCTTATCAGAGGCTGTGTGATGCTTCTCCACATAATCATAATTTTTGTCATGCCAAACCATTTTTGAATGCTCAATATTTTAAACGTGTAAGTAAATAAATGCCTTTTTATTTATTCTATCATGTTTAAATACAGTTAAAACAGTGCTGTACCATCATATTTGAAACTATTGTATATCGCAAAAATAAAATCAACCAACCTTCAATACTGATCATATAAAAAATGTTAGGAAAAGGCCCAGATTTAAATGGTGAAAAGTTATTTCTTGCTTAAAAGAAGTGACAAAGTGAGTATATCTGATGTTTAGGGGGAGGTGTTTAAACAGATATGTTGCAGCAGCTGGATCTTGTTATGACAAAATAAAAAACTTGTTAAAATGAGATTAATATTTAATTAAAACCAAAATATGCTTTTGTTTAATTGAGAAAGAGAACAGCAACACTTCGCAGGATGTTTAAGTATCATCTGAAAGAAACAAGAGTGAGAAGATGCAGAGATTCTTTATGCCTTTTTAATAAGTCACAATCTGTCAATGGAAAGTATTTATATCTCTTTAAAAAGAGAAATCTTAATGTTTTTGTCGACTTTTGTATCTCGTTTTAACACGATGCAACTCCAGAATTTATTTCCTAGCTCTGGCAGTTTAACGCTTCCATAAGTAAACATGTCCAGCACTGTATATGCGTATTTTTTCCAGTTGCTATTTAAATGGTTAAACTTACAACAGGGGGTGTAGCTTTAAGTTTAAACTCTTTTATGTTGATTTAGGAATCTCGTCTCTGCAGATTTCAAAACCTTAGACAGAGGTGCTGCTGGAACCTGCTGTTAAAAATATTTAAATAGATTTGATGTGAGAATTAAAATGTTCCAAAATATATAAAATCCATTAGCTTTTCTCCTGGTGCTGTTTAAAAATGTTGAGACATTGAATAAATGTCCAAAAAAAAGAAAACGAACCAGATCTTAAGTTTGGTGTAAATTGTTGGTTTTAGTGTCAAGTTGTGTCCGGACCACCTTTGGGAGCATCAAGCTGTTCTTCCTGGTGTGATTAGCCAACCATTTGTTTCTCATTAGATCATTACCTTTGTAGTTGAACAAGCCATTGTTGCGTTTAGTGCAGCAGTTTCTGAAAGGTTGCAGTTTCTGTCTTTAATTGGCCCTTCAAGACAGTCTGACCTGACTATGTTGTGTGTGACTCTACTCCTGCCACGTACACGGATGGATCATTATTTTCTTCATAATGAAGATTCTTCAGTAATGTATATATATTTTTTTATAACTATGAACGATATTTGTATCTAAAAGTGGGGACAAAAAAAGTTTCAATTTGAGAATTTGTGTTTTAGAAGAACTCCACATCCATCTCAATGTGGAGTGTGCCAGTTGGAGAGAAGTGGGCGATGGATTACAACGTTCCCTGTTTTCTGTTGCTTTTGGCAGAAAAGATGAGAGAATTTACCATTTCTTTAGGAGCGCTGCACATTTTCTTTATAGTAGACCATTAAAAGGGACGGTATTATGTATTTTTTTGAGCTTTATATTATGTTTTAATCTTATTCCCTCATCAAAAACATACCTGGGGTGTTACCTTGATTCTTATATGCATGTTTGAGAAATTCTTTAATCTCCCATGGCAACCATTCAGCTGTGCAAAACGCCTGGTTGGACCTAGCTTTGCCTTTGAGGTACAACTCTTCCTCAGAGGTGTTTCAAGCTTACGAGCTTTCGCCTTACGGAGGAGCCGTCCCCCACAAAACACGCACTCGGATCCTTCAAACCAGCCAGCAGCAATTAGCAAACACCTGGTCGAACTGCGCATCTGCTGAGCTCATTAAACGAGCTACTTCTCAGGTAAAAACATTGCTAAAGGCTTAATAGAGGGGCAATATCATCATGGAGTATTGGAAATACCAGGAGTTTTTAAATAGACAGAGGCTCAATTTCAAGGTGTTAAATTACAAAGTCAAATTTTCTAAAGGAAAATATAATTATATACATACATACAGCATATATATATATAACAGCTCTAGGTGATCTAGTTACCTTCAGTTGCTAAAATGGCACTACATGTCTGGGAAACGCATAAGAAGACTCTGTTTTTACACATGGTTAATTTGGGACTCTGTCTGCAGGATCCAGGCTGTTTTCAGGACAGGCTGTTCTTCTAAAAAGCCGCAGGAAGTGCAAGTCATATGGCAGTCTGAGCAAAATCAAAACATCCGATTTTGTAATTGCTCATTTGTTAATGGAGCTGTTTCCTCAATTTGATTTGGAAAGGATCTGTTCAGCAACTAACATCCAAAAGTAAAGATATCGGACTAAGAACTGCAGCATCGACAATCTGGTAATCGATAGGATTTTCTTTGTTACTGATGGGGTTAGTTATGAATGTCCAACAACAAGGAGCTGTGAGTTTCTCAACGACTCCTCTCATCTTCTGTTCAAGTCATTATCCAAGCAGTTCCTGTCATTGCTGTGCTATTTATAGCCAGGGGTTGTGTGGCGAACGCACACATCCAGCTGTATAGTGGCGAAACTGTCCTTTTATTACCCAGAAAATGTTATCTCATGATCTCCTTGACTGCTCTGCTTAGTGGGAGGAATTTGAGCCTGTGTGAATGCGAGATGCTGAGAGGGGAATTCAAGGTCCCCGTCTCAGTGTTGGGACCGACTCTGAGAAATATCTCCCACCAGCGCCGGTGTCGTGGAAACGGCTCACGTTGACGCCGCTGCGGAGGGACGGCGAGGAGAAAACTAACTCTGTTTTCCTTCCACTGTTGGTTCTGAGCGAATTGGCTCGGGACGGGTAACTACATTTGCGGTGACCGTGTCCATCTGGTGAAATAGAATATGCTACAGTGATGTGCTTCTCTGTTCAAAGACACCAAATTACTTCTGTGGGAAAACACACACCCGTAGTGATGGATTACTGACTTAATTTAACACTTAGGACATTAATCTCTGTCTCAATTTGGCAAACATTCAACTGCTCTGATACTGAAGTGAAAGAAAATGATCCTAGATGAACCAATTGTGGGTTACACTGCCAACATGTTGAACAAGGTTCCGACCAAAACTGAACTATGTGGCCTGCATGCCGAATGACATGAGAGGTGGAAAGAGTAGCAGTGCATCATCCTGGAAGCACATCCATGTGCTAGAATGATCCAGTCCCTGATCATAAATCCAACTTGGAATCTGTTGCAATACATAAAAAGTCTTACAACAGATTCTTTGGGAGACTTGTTCACAGAAGTTCTCCGCAGCATCAAAAACGTGAGAGTCTGAACACTGATTAGCCTTAATCCTAGATCAGTTCATAGTGGGTTTCTATCAGTCTCTGGAAAATCTTAGCAACATGTTTGAATTCTTTCTACTTGTGGTAATACTTTTGACAATACAAGATGGGCTGAGGAGGTAAATAGATGGGATGCCAGCAGGGCTGCCTGCATTTTCTGACAGCATCAGCACTGCTGTTAGATTTTCCCTTGAGAGAGTGTTTCTGTTTTTTTGCAGGATGCTGTCATCAGTGTGGAGTGTCAGAAGTGCAGAGCATTCAGTTATGTTCATGTCAGATATGGTTTTCAGCTGAGCAGCTTGAGATAACGGTAGTCTTTGCTTATCTGAGACCTCTGTTTGAGATGGACTGTATGTATAAACCCACTCAGAAACAATAAATTGCTCTCTCTGGCTGCGTTCTGCTGACTTTATACACTTTGAATCAAAATATATTTTCATTAGGTTGTTAAAGACAAGTACAAGGTGTTACCACCATGAATGATTTTAAATGAACTCAAGTTTTACATTTAAATAAAAAGATACTCCTAATATCTGTTTATTTGTCTAGAGAGAATTGACTTACAAAGTGTAAGTCATCATTGATTATTTTCTGAACCATCTAGTTGGTTTTCAGTTACCAGCAAACCCGCTGGACAGATAGAGGGGCTTTATTATTAATAGCTTTGTCCTCTGAGGTCAGTGTGTCAGAATACCTTTGTTTGTCTCAAAGCAGTGTTCAGCTCTGTTTCCTATGCGTTAATCCACTTCACTGCGTGTAGAGAATAGCTTTCATAGTCCTCTTTAAGAAATTATTTAAGTGGACTGATATTTATTCTCAACATTATTTGAGAATAATTTAACTGGGTTTCAAAAAAGCAACATAGCATAGATTATTTAGAGTCCGTCATTGACTGTAGTGACGGATGCTTAGATTGGAAGGTGGTGGTTCTGATTAGTAGAGTGGAACTCCATGTAGAAATTGACTAGTCAGAAGTTGAAAGCTAGCAGGTACTTTTACTGACTTTAGCTGTTTCTGGTCTCTCTATAATAGATATTCATGCAAAATGTGTTCTTCAAGCCTTCCTCCCATCAGCTGGAAGTTATTTAGAGATCAGAGTTGACATCATGTTGCATGTTTGTTGAAAGCACTGAAATGATAACGCCGGACGACTCTCCTGAACAATGTTTAGCCTTTCTGTTATGTGCTGCAAATCTCGCTCTCTCACAGCTTGATTGAACTGCTGTGGACACGTCTTGACATGTAGCAGAAAATAGCTTCCTTTGTTAAGTAGGTTGTTTCTTGGGGTGCACTGTTATAAAAATATTGGGATGATATCAATATTAACATTGCTGTTAAGGTTACTAACTGACATTTACCCTTTCAAAATTGGCGAATAGACGACCAGAATGATGACATCACTTCTATGCTTCAGTTAAACACTCCACATGCCTGCGTTGCATCACTGTCACATGACATCAGTTATTAATATTGGCCCAATTTTACGTATTGAATCGATTCTGATATGTTAAAAATTGACCAGCATCGGCCCAGTACTGATATTATTGCCAATATATTGTGTATTTCTAGTTGCTATACTACATACATTATACTAAAAATGGTTAACTTTGTCTTCACTTTGTAACACAGTCTACACTGAAGAGTGTTCTTGTCAGTCTTACTTGGTAGCGTGTAGTACATAAGAAAAAAACATGTTTTTGATGAATTGATCATTGATGAGCTATAAACTTGTTTCTCTGTTTCTCTGCTCATTACTTATTCAAATAATTTAATAAATAAATAAGGAATATCAACATTTTTGGCTAAATTTGGGCTTGGAGGTATAAAATTGTAAATCAACAGATGGCTCTCAGCCTCTGCAAGATTTTCAAGAAATTTCTGCCTAAAAATATCTGACCTCTGTAAGTAGATACATATTGTGCCTCACAGTGGTACAAAGCGTTTCTTTCTGTTTTGTTCTGTGAACGGACGCTCCAAGCATCTTCATTCCCTCAGGCTGTGTTTGAAGCTCAGGAAACAATCTACATACTTGACAAGCATCGCCCTCAGTGGCTTTAAGGAATGCTAATGTTTTTGTCTTGGTAAAAGTGTAAAAAGCATGCAGCTCCTCAAGAGGCAGGTGAATTAAAATGCAAACAGGACTAGCAAGCTTGGGTGTGTGACTTATCAGGTCGTTAAAATATTTACTTTGTCTGTTAGATGTCTGACCCATTGTAATCTCCTTTATTCTCCATACAAGTCAAACCGAACACACCCACAGTGAACATCAAATGCCTTTCATGCCACAATGCTGGGTACAGCATATAGACTTAAATTGCAAACAGGAGTGTTCATTTCTGTTGGGTTGGACAGAAAGGGTTGTTGGTGGTGCTGACGATTATGATGTTCCATTGTGGAAAATATCTCTGTTTTAGTGGCTGCATGTTTTTTTTTTTTTTATTCCCTCGCAGACCTTGTGGATGCTGTGCTTGTGTTTCTATGGAGTCCGCCCACTCGGTACACTCAGCCAGCTTGGCAGACTGGAAAACAGCTGAGGTTTCTGCAACGTGGCTCCGACTGACTGTTTATCAGTCAAGAACTTTGACACTCAGAGAGCAGGAAGTTCAAACCTCAGAGGAGCCGTAGCTCTGAGAAAGATCAAACGGAAAATGGGAAGCATAAAATATTCATAAAAGTTGTGTCTGTCTTCACATTTTATTAGCTGAATCTCCAAATATAGAAGATTGTTTGGGGAAATAACGAGGGACTCTGACTGTTGATGCATAAATTTGGCCTTTGCCAATTTCTAATCACTAGTTTATGAATAGCTCTGACTTATTGCTACAAACTTTTTCTAAAAAAACCCCAAAACTTCTGTATATTTTTGATAATTGTAAACAGAGCTGGCTTATATATAAAATACTAAGATAAAATAAGTATTTCTCAAGAAAAGTCCAAATTTACAGACCAATAAAATTTAAAAATATAATAAAATAAACTAAACTAAGAATTAGAGCAATATTTACTCCTTCACAAAACATGAGTTGTTTTTTTCTATTTCTGACCACGTGTCCAAATGTACAATATGCATCTTATGAGAAGACATTCATTTCATTTTTCAGTGAAATTATTTCAAAAATAAGGAAAAGAAATCTCCACCATTTTAGTATTTGAAGGAAAATCGTCGTTAGGAGCAGAGGACATTGTCATATTGTGTTTCTCTGCAGTTAAACAAAAAGATTATTTATCAGTTATTTTGAGACAAAACGAATACTGAACATCTTAAATTGTCTCAAAAGTCTTGTGTTTGGGGATTATTGCTTTTAATTCTTTCACACAGTGGTTTCTGTTCGTATTCTCTGTAGAGAAGTGGGACTCTTACAATAATTGATGCTAATCTCTACTGTTACAGATTCAAGAACAGCTGGAATCAGACTCTTACAAAGGGATCAAACAGATCCTTTTGTGAGGGATCCGTTTAAAGCTTATTTACTGTAATATTCTAAGCTTCCTGTTGTTTGCTGATTACTCCTTCGCTGTTGTGGCAACCTGAGTAAACAGCCAACACCCGTCTGCTGAAAAGGTTTAATTCATTTTTAAACACTACTCTCTGATAGTGAACACAACAGTCTTTGTTCTGCAGTGGCAACTTCCAGAGAGAAAAGTGTGATTGTTGCCGCACTGTCAACCTGTGTTAGCATGCAGGCATGCAGTGTTCCTTGATATTGTAAACAAAAGAAGTGAGAAATATTTGGTTATTCACATCTGTAATGCACTTTTAACCCCCGAAAATATGTAAACGAAGTTTTATTGTTTGGATTTCTGCTTCCTGAGCATGAATTGTAGAAAATAACAAAGAAAATCCCCGTTCCCTCCTTTAATCTGAGCCAAAACCAGCCATAAACCCGAGTCCAGACCTTGTTATTCAGAAGATTTGTGAATCTTCACTTCCGCAGCCTAAAGGCTAACTAGAAACCTATTGATCTCTGTCCAGATCAAAGCAAATTATCAACTCGGCAGTTTCTTCAGTAGGTTCCTTCTCATCTTTTTTATTAAACTCAAAGTTTCTGATATAAGCAGATGTTCTTGTGGTTTCACAGTGTCATATTTCTACACCAAGAACTTGTTGTTTTGTGTTTTTTTTTTTTGAGAAATGACTTCAGTGTTATTCATAACTTTATTTGAAATAACTCAAACTACCTCATTGAGCACAAAAAAATCCAAAATGTTTTTTGAAAAACTACCGTTTTGCTTTAGACTCTAAAGATACTTTCAGAAACACTAACATACTACTCCTCTATTATTACTAATACAGGTCTTAGCTGGTTTCCCATTTTTATGAATTCTTCTGCCTTCAGAAAATGAAACATTTGCTGTAACTTCTAGCTTGAAACTGCTGCAACTCCGCTTGTACCACATTATGTATCCTGTTGCATACAAGTTTCACATCCCCACAGACTAATATAGAAACACAGAGGGAACAGAGACCGTCTCGCAGCATGGGATATAAAGCGATCCCACGCTTCCTGTTGGGCTTTAGCTGAGATGATGGTTTTTTCACACACTCCTTTACTACATTCAGGTGTTGCACAGATGCTACAGAGCTACACATGTGCTCAAGCAGCGGTACAGTAGTAACTTAATGGTGGCATAGTAGCACTGGTATTTGCACACATTTAGATATGAATAAATTTGTGGAGGCTCGTTAAAAAAGATCTGTAAAATGGCTGTGTCTTATATTGCAAGTTTATAGTGTTTTTATAAATGATGATCCAAATTTTATGGCGAAATCAACATAGAATTGATTTACCAGTCCCAAAACGGCCCTTCTCTTATACCATGTGTCAGTAATCTGAGGCAACAAATGGAGCTTAATAACTTTGGATAACATGCTAAAGAACCAACTAATATTTTTACATATAGATATAACAAATGCAATTAATCTTTGAATAAATGTACTGAAAATAAACATTGGGTTTTACGGTGTTGGATTACTCCTGCAGTAAAATATGAACGTATCTTCACCAGCAGAGCTAACAAGTTAGCATGTGCAGATAGCCCAAAAAGTTTACCAAATGGACCAATATCTTCCCAATCATGTGATTAATTGTTTAAACAAATTAATCACTGTTACCCAAGTCAGTATTGGGTTAATTATTAATGTACAGAACAAACAATCGGTGAGCCAAAACGTTTAGAAGGAAGCAAAGGAGTCGGTGCTGTTTTTGTGGGAGGAATAGGAAGGCCATATCCAGTTGTGATGGAGGTAGTGTTGCCAACAACAGCAACATCCAGAAAGAAGCTGAGGAGTTCAACAACCATCAGAGGGTGGAAGAGGAAATGGGGAAGTTGTGGAAAATAGCTAGTGCCAAAAATCCTTGAAGAACTTGTGGCTGTGAACCGAATCTTGGATTTAGACTCGAGCTGCAAAAACAGACTTTAGTGATTTGGATTCTCAAATAAAAGTACCTGCTTTCTAGTTCTTTCTGAGCTTTAGCATTTTCCTTACTGTATTGCATCTTGCTCTTTGTTTTAGACTTTAGAGTGTGTCCTGAAACATGTTTAGGCTAGGCAACAAGATTTTTAAAAAATCCAGATTAAATACACAGACTAAGAAGAAAAGTTTCTACACCCTACCTGTTGGTACGCAATAGATTGGAGGAGTGGACAATTCAAAGATTGTGATTAACAGGTTTAAATAAAGACTCTTTCTTTTCTGATTCTTTTATTCAAAATGTTATTTATAGACATTAAAGAATTTCTGTCTTTTGTAGCCGATTTACATTTGTAATATCAGTTGTTGAAATGACTTAAGTGGTTTGTTTACAGCAGGTTTTTCATGTTGTTTTTTTTTTTTTTTTTGCATTAAGTAAATAGTAATTGCTCAATGTTTGTGTTTGATTGGGTGAAGGTGTTAAACATCTCCTCAACATTAGAGGTCCTTATCTGGAAACTGGACACTCAGACTTTCAGGACCAAAATTTGAAAGACTTCCATCTACATTGCTTTTTAGCAATAGATTGGGAAAGTTGCTGAATAAATATGTTGTGAGCCTCAGAAGCCAGAGGTCAAACAAGGTGGGCAGGCAGATGGTGCATGTCTATCATACATTCATTAACAACAAACAAATGAGTAGTTTGTTTACCTTAAGAGCTGCACTAGAATGCTATACTAGACAAGACAGGCCAATGATCAGAATGAGTCTGACCTAACTTGTCCGAGTGATAAACCCTGGCATTCATGTTATTTTTGCCCTTAACACAGTAAATGTTATTTACATTGTTTAAATAATCTTGTGCTGTGACTCGTTTTATTGCTCCAGTGAAAATGGCCATTTGGCTAGCTGCTGCTGTGGTCATGTGATGTCATTAAGGTCACTAACTCAAGCAGCACAAAAAGTTTACAAATGTTTTGTGTGCTTTGTTGTAAAAAAAAAAAAAAAAAAAGTGCTTATTTTTCAGGAATCCTGCTACACCCAGGGAGTTGCTATTTTTTATATTTGAGCATTACCATCTCATTAAATTGGACCTGTGTTTAGTTTTAATTCATGACATTTTTCTACAGTAATATAAGATGATACATTTGTGTTGAAGGAATTTGAACTGTTATAAATAATAATAGTAATCTTGCCAATTTGTTGAAAAACATCAAATCACTAAACAAATATATGCTAATAATTTTAGCACTGTCTTTGTCTTTAGTACTGTCTTTACTTAGATTTGGTGTTGCTCCATGTGTTGCAACAGAGATTTTCCCATGGTGATATGGATGATATTCAAAGATGCATGTGGGATGCTGTACAGCTGGTTGTTGAGTGGGACTGCCTAGAGGAGGCGTGGCTGACCAAATTGGTGAAAGGATGCACCAAAGGCAGTGTGTTTTGTGGCAGAGGCTAAGAGGCTATTTGCTAAACAACTTGCGCAAGTAAGCAAATGCCATGCTTAAGTTTAGAACCGTCTCCATAGCAATACATCCAATCCAGCTGGACTGTGTTACTTTCAGGGAACAAACTGGTGGGTTGGCTGTGAAAACTACCATTACTCATCAGCCAGAAAAACACCTACTTACCATGGAGACCGAACGGTGACCGGTGGACAGACATTTCGTTTTGCAGACGAAGGAGTTACTCTGGTCTTGTAGACCATCTCGTGCTACTTTGTGGCTGTTACTGCCATCGTATGCACAATAATCGTGGAAACAGATTTATTTTTAGACACACACACTCGACTGAATCACCATCATTGCATTTTTTATGTTTGCTTTCATATCCGTCAAAAATGTAGTACGTGCCTGGAGAATCTGACTCACTACTCCTTCCTGTGCACATAAGGAGGAAAAAGGAAGACGTGTGAGGCAGTCAGCACCGACTGTAGGAGTCTCACTCAGCCTGCTAGATGTTGTCATCTTATTTCATACAATGGTGGTAATCCTTGGAGATACCTCACCTATTCGGTCTCCTGCCGTGCTGCTCCATGTTATGTCATTATTTATTCACGTTTTTCCATTGCAATGTTGCTTTTATGTCCTGTTTTTCAATTAGCACAGTTTTAAGTTTTGCAGAAAGTTTGGATAATTGGCTGTATTATATCAAGTCCACAAGTTTCTTACATGGACCAGACGCCCATTGTTGCGGATTAAAAATATTTGTGCTTGTACCTATTGGTATTTGTTTTTCTATTGTCTTATGTAAGATGTTTCTTCATTCCTTTGGCCATACCAAGGATTCCGCAATTTCACTTTGAGCAGAAACTTGATCTAACCTTAGTTTGAACAGGTTAAAACTAAAATTATCCATATTTATGATCCAGCACATTCATACTTTGGACATGCTAATACAATACAGTAACCAGTTGTGAGACAAGCAATAAACGTTGCATTTTGTCAAATGCCGTCGCCAAAGTAATCAAACTAATATACATCAAGGGTGTTGATCAATCACACCTCTGGGCAACAAGGTAGACCAGTCAGCCATCATGTTTTTGGACTGTGGAAGGAAGCTATAGAGAAGAGGGGAGAGCATTCAGACCTGTTGCATAAGAATAATAAAATAGCTAGTGTTTCAGTTTTAATTTTCTGTTAATATTTTTATGTGCTATATCTGGTTCAATATGGTTCATTCTGTCAAACATGAGACTGCAAAAACGGACAGTTGTGAAACGCCATGATTCATTTAAGTGTTATCAAACTTAGGATAAAAATGAACAAAGTTAGTATTTCCAACAAGCTATCTACAAAAGATCATGTTTTTAACCAGTTGTCGCTGTTTAAGAGTGCTATGCGTCAACATGGCTCCAAACATTGTGGAAAACAGCCAACACTCTCTGTCCCCATGGAGGAATTTAGTGCCGCCACACAGACACTGAATGAGACCACAGAAGACAGTAACACGAATGAAGCACTGCATTGACAAAATATGTGTGGGCTGAATTTCACATGGCAGTATCTCCACAGACTCGATGTAAATACAGATCCTTTCAAAAGCATTCATAGCCCCTGAGTCTTTTACATTTTGTCATGTTACAACCACAAACTTCAATTAGTTGTGTTAGGATTTTATTTGCTAGATCAACACAGAAATGGCTAAAAGGGAAGGGAAATTATCCAGAGAGTACAAGTTTTTCTTGAAGTAAACAATTGGAGGGTTTCTTCTTTCTGTCCTTTCCTTCACAAGGCTAGATATTTGGGTGACTGCAATTTCTCCTGAGCTGTGGAACTCTGCAGCTCCTCCAAAGTTACTACGGATCTCTTGGCTGTTTCTCTAGATTAATACTCTTCCTGCCTGGCTTGTTGGTTTAAGTGAATGATCATATGTTGGTGGATTGCAGATGTGCAATACTTTTTCCATGTTTGAATGATGGATTAAAAATAAAACCTCAGCTTGGGATAATGTTTTTCACCCTAACTCTGCTTTTAGATCTGTTTGTTTTCTACGGACCCATTCTCACCAGTCCTGTTTAGTCCACTTTGATTGAACTCTTGTTTGTTTGCCTTGAAAGTCCGACTCATTTGGGGAGGTGTGAATCTGCAATTGATCTCTGGGGGAAAAAAAAGCAAACTCTGGTTTGCCTAAAAGCCTAGCTCAGTTGAATGTGAACGCCAGTTAGACCTGAGACCACTCCAAAAGCAGGAAGCAAACTGTAGCGCAGGGTATTCTGGGTAAATACAAGCAAAACAAATGTAAGAGTCCAACAATGAAAGGAGAAGTGGCCCGCAGTCTTATATCAAAGACAAAAGAAAAATCCTACATCTTCTAAAAGTCCATTTTTGTTTTTGTGAAGGAAGTTGTTCTCTGTGTCTTTTTTTAGATGTTTTCCTGTCATTTCCTCATGTCATTCTTGTTGCAGCGCCACCATAGGTGAGGAGGGGAACAGGTTTTTCGAAGGGTTTGGTTTGTTTGACACTGTGCAGTGTGATAGAGAATCACACCAGCTAGAAATGTAACAAATGTTTCAATTTTGGTCCCCGATCAAACCGAGTCTACCGGACTGTGAGGTGTGAAAACCTCCTAAACCTTTGAGGCCTTCATAGAATATCTGTATTTATACTGAAACTAAAGCACACTGGAAAAAAAATCTCTCTGCAACAGGACGTGGGAGTGTGCAATGCCTTAAAAGCAATTTGCAGTCTTTCTCAAGTCTAGCTGCAGCACTTTAAAAGGCAGCCTGTTGCTTGCGAAGGGGTGCGGTCAGAATGAGTTCCTCTGTTAACCACTGGCCACAAACTGAAGCCCGTTTAATCCCAGACCCGAGTGCAGTTCACTTTCAACCCACATGCTCTACATCCTTGGCAAGCTGCATGTTGTGGGATCAAAATGAGACTATTACTGAAGAACATAAATTCTGACTGTCAGCCAGTCCACAAATGATCCACCCTCATATTACTGAGGTTTTCTGAGGCACAGATGGGCTTTGTCCGTGCCGGTAGCTGCTGTTTCTGCCCACACAACCTGGTGTGGTAACAAAATAAAAACAAAGCACAATATTGTTATAAATAGATTGGAGCTGCAGGATTCGTTTGTAAAACTTGTCATTTTAAAAAATATTGTGATGATCTTCCGTGTGATCAAAGCCTGCATAGCATTTTAATTATATAATAGTTGAATCTTTTCAGAATAAAATTCATTGCTCTTGTTCAGCTCTCACTCTGCCCAGTTGTTTGTGTCACATGATGGTGATCCCTTCCTCCCTCTGGTTCTTCTTTCCTTCACTGCAAAAAAACCCCCAAAGTCTTGGCAAATATTTTTGGTCTAGATTCAAGTGCAAATATCCTACTACACTTGAAATAAGACAAAGCAAACTTACAAGTAACTTTTCAGCACAATATAGGAGCTTGTTTTAAGTCAATAACTCATTAATATTAATGAAAAAATACTAGTTATAAATGAAATAATCTTCCAGTGCAGCAATATGTTTTAACTTGTAATATGGGAAAATGGCAGATTATTTACTTGTCTTATTTCAAGTGTACTAAGTTGTTTGCACTAGAAACTACACCAACAGTATTGGTAAGAATTTGTTTTTGTAGTGTTTTGTTTTGTTTTTTTTTCATCCTTATTAATCACAAGTGTAAAACTGAGGTGAGAACAGAAACATGCCCATGGCTGCAGCTATGTGACACGCTTCTCCTTTGTATGAAGCAGTGAGAAAGCGAGGCACTTCTTCCTCTTTCTGGCTGCTGTCGGCCGCTTCTCGTATCCTTTCATTTTCACCCCCTCGTTTGCTGTGTAGGGTCAAGCAGCAGATATTTATCCTCAGTTGTGGAGCAGATCACTCAGGCTCCAGGACAGCATCTGCTACTTAACAAGTGAGTGGTTTGCTCAAGACATCACATGCTGTATGTTTTTGTTGTTTTGATATCCTTTTTTATTATTTTAGATCAAAAATTGGTTTGAGTTTGGTTTTCAAAAATCTGGGGGAGGAAAAAGTTGGATATTTATATAATGAGTAAGAGAGTCTGGGAAAATATCTGCAGTCGATGTTTTCAGCTTGATTTCTGATATTTCTGGCAGCTCGTCTCTGCCGCTTCTCCAAAAGCAAAATAAGAGCTGGGTCAGAACTTTGCACAACTTTTAGGAACAGTGGCATACAACAGATAATGCTATTTACACTTTGCTGCAATAATATAAATTTCCTATGTTCATTTTTTTACTAAGTCTGCTACTGTCGTGGACTGAATGCAGCAACGTCGTACTTAGTAACCTCTCGAGATGTTTAAGAGAACGTCAAACTATCTTTAAATGCCTGATTAAAAACCACAACAGGAAAGCAGCTAATTTTGCAGCCACAGCTTTGCAGGACGGCTATTTCCCCTTTGATCAACACGATATCTGTAGTTTTTTTTTTTTTTAAGATGTGCAAACACATTGACAGGATGTATGTTGTTTTACATGTAGAGCTCCTTGTTGTGGGTGCATGCATTCCTCTTTGCTGCTTATTCTAGCCATGCTGACATGCAATGAGTGTTTGAAGTGGTAGGAGTAATTGGTTGCACTGCTGTAGTGTCTCAACTTAAAACATAAGGAGCTGTTATGATTGCTGAGCTGTTTCTGCCTCTGATTATAGGTTATGATAAGCCATGTTAGCCAGATTGCATATCTATGTAAATGATGTGCACACAAAAAGTACATTAGCATTGTAGTTGATTTATAAAACTACTATGTATGTGTATAATAATTATCAGTATGTTCTATTTTTTTGCTTTGCAGTTGCTCTGTTGAAGGTTAGAATTGCACAGACTGTGTGAAAATAAACTCTGGACAACAAAATAGAACATAGTTGCGTTATATTTTACTCTCTGTTTTATTTATATATATATATATATATATATATATATATATATATATATATATATATATATACACACACAAAAGCAGCTTGCAAAATTTTTTTTCCTGACTCTGCTGCAGTGAGTGGCCTTTAATGATCTATAGCAGGAGATGAGGTGACGCTTTGTGTGTGTGAGAGGGAGCAGTCGCTGTAAAACACGGTATTAGTTAGTATTTTAAAACTAAATGGATATGGAGTGTAGCATCAGGTACTAGCAGCAGGTAGCAGAGAACACAAACCCTTATCTTAACTCTAAGATTCCTAACATAGGGACGTCTGAATTTTGAGTGCTCCTCCTTCAGCAACAACATCCACAGTGAAGAGTGTTGTTACCACTAACTTATTGAACTGGTTGAAAATGATTGAGTTTCTGACAGACTGGGCTGCCTTTCAGTGAAGCTGAAAAAGGATATACGTGAGGTTAATATATTACTTAAGAAACATTTGCACTGTTGATGTCGTACATCCACAATTTGTTTTTTAATAGGTTATCAAGTCAGATGGAAAATTGAATGGTTGTTTTGTGAAAAATACCAACTTTTGAGCCATCTGCAATTGGTACCACTGGCAGCCTTCATTTATTTCTTTAAATACATATATATTCAAAATGTGTATAAATAACTTCCCTATTTTTTTTCTCTCCTCTCTGTAGTGTAGTCCATAAAACTGCTCCAGCACTTTGTCCCATATTCAGCCCATCATTTAACGTGCTATTTTTAGCAGTAATTAAGGCAGATGACTACCTATGACTTATTTCAGAACCACAAATTATGCTTGCCTTTATATGAAGTTTTTTTTTTTTTTAGAGCAGGGTCCATGTTTAGGATTTTACAAGTCATGTTCAAAGCCAATGCTTTTTTCTGCCTGTGAATTTTTATCAGATTGTAAAAAATGTAGTCCAGTCACGGAGCCTCCCTGATTGAGGTTTCACAGCTAGAAGGTCGTTGGGGAAATAAGTGGGACACCATTCTGGCCCCTGAGAATCAGACCTCCGCAGTGCAATATGGCGAGGTCACATTTGCAGAATGTAGCTCCACAGCGGCCAAAAGAGGTGAAGCCAAGGAGCTTTTTTTACTCTCAAAGCTGACAGGTTATCTTTGATCGATCTGTTTTGTTTGTTTTTTTGGAAAAATATAAGTACAGTAGCCTTTTTTTTTCCCCCACCAGGGGGTCTTTTTGTGGGCTCTAGTGTTCCTTATATGACAGTAGGCTGACAGGAAAGGGGGAAGAAGAGGGGAGAAGATATGCGGCAAACGTCGGCTGGGTCCGGGAATCGAATCCATAAATACAGTATCCTAAACGGGAACATCTCAAATCACAACTTTTCTGTTTGTCCACGTTGAGATCAGAGCAGGTCAAACTTGTGCCTGGCAGTAAAACTCGTGTAAAATGACCTGAGACGAGGTAAGATGTCACTGCTGAGGCGTTGTTGAACTGCCCACTCAGGCAGGAGTTAGTCACAGGATATTGCCCCGAGAAGTCCTGAGGATCATCTGATGGGCCAGAAGAGAAACACATGCTCTCACACAAAACACCGAACACAATCAGCAAGTCCTGAAACTCCTCGAATCTTTTCTGTAAAAACCGACATGAAAAATCAACAGATTATTTCATAAAGTGTTTGTAGCTTCATCCTCTTATGATTTGCATGTCATGCGTATACCAGCAATATTTCTAGATGAGAGGTAAAATATTAAGTTCTGTGACTGCAGACTACATCCTCCATCTTCTCATAATACATTATTTAAAGAATGAACACAATCCCGTGTATCCTTGCTGAAGAATAGTAGAGCCACCCTAAAGGACATTTTTATTACAATATTTCCTCTTCAACTGTTTAGGTTTGTACCCAGTGGTATTTATACTGATTAACGTGCTGAAATACATTAAATAAGCATGAAAAACAGAAAGCTACTAATAAAGCAGTAAAGATTCATTTAGCGATTAGAAGATCAGAAGAAATATTGCGAGAACAGAAACTTGGAGACGACGGTGGGCCGATGTTGACTTCGAATTTATTGTGCTATTTTGTGGTACTATTATGATAATGATAAAAATTATGATTTTTAAAAATATTTATTTTTAAGGTATGCAACAGCTTTTTTAGCCCAACATACATAAATACTACTCCAGGAAAACATTCCCATTTGAAACAGGCTTCTTCAGAATGCCACTTACTGAAACAGGTGTGATTTATTTCACTAAATGACAAAAAGTAACTACATTTAGTCATATTTTCCAAGTTACTGATGTTTATTCATGATCTTGCGAAATTCAAAAATGGGAACGATAACATTTCCAATGATGCTTTCAGTTTTGCTTTTTATTTGACATAACAAATCACAATTCTTAACATACGAGGTTTTCCACAATAAATGATGCAGTAGATGCCCAACCCTATTTACATCCATCCATCCTTTCATTTCTATCACCGTTTATTCTCCAGCGGTCATTAGGTGAAAGGCGTTGTACACCCTGAGCACCGACAGGACAAACAACCTTTGCATGCTCACACTCAGACCTGAAGGTTGTTTAGACATCCAGTACCTCAGGTATTTTTAGGCATCTTCTATTTTTAAATTATGATTCTGAAGCACTCTCTAGAATGGTTCAGACATGTTTTTTCTTCTATTTTGTTCAGCTTTTCATCTCCAGATATTCACTCAAAATACACATTTACTTCAGAGAATCAGAAGTAAATGGCAAGGCTTTATTGTAATGCTTCATAAGTGTACGGTTGACTTATAAACCCATGTGTGTTTCATGTAACGGGTCTATCGTGAGTTATCCGGTTGCCTCAGGAGATCGGGTTGCTAAAACCCTAATCAATAAGTCAGCCTGGCCACAGGGAACAACACAGGAGGCATGCTCATGTTTAAGTGCCCTCCTGTTTTCCCCAGATGAAGGTTTTTCCTTGAAACATAAAACGCCGTCATGCTGACCACATCCTGTTGGCGATGGAAACACAAACCCCTCATTGTGTGGGTTTTTAAAAACATATATTTTTCAGAAAGATAACCGTTATGGCCTTAGCCATCTGCATGCCTGCTTGCTACTTATGCGCATGTTGTGTCAAGTCTTGGTAAGTTCCTCCAAGTTTGAGCAAATTAGATAAGAGAGGCTGTTCCTTTACCTTCCTCTGTCAGGAAGCGGTTCAATGGTGTTACTTATTAAAGCTGCTCTTAGTTTGTGTATTTTGGAACTGCAAAAAATGCCACCAGACTGTGTTGCTACCTTATAGGTTTGTTGTCCCTATTCTTCTGTGCTTCCTATTGGCATTGTGTGCTCCAAACCTGGATGATTGTATAACAATATTTAAAGGAAAAAAATGATTCAAGTTAAAGGGGAGAAGTGTGTTTTTTGCTGTGATAATCATTAAACAAGCTCCAGATAGAATCGATTAGGACAAAAGTTACTAAGCAACAAGGTAAAAAATAAAATATAAAAATGCTAAATATATCCTTTCTGTCTCCAAACAGGCAGCTATGCTTAAATCGGGCGCCACCAAGGGAGGGCTGCCCAAGCTGGGACTCCAGGAGCGGGTAAGGCAGGCCTCCTTGACCTCCTCTACCTCCACCTCTGCAGCCTTGAGGAACTCCAGATCTTCCAACACGCTGGCCTCAGACCAGCGGCTCAGCAAGGTGAGTCACAGCAACCAGGTGTAATTTAACCTGAATTTGAATTAAATTTATTCAGAAGATTATTGCAATCTAACTAGAACTCCTGACTGTTTCTGTCACATTCCTTTAGTGCACATTTGACAATTTGTAGCAAAGGATGCAGCTAAAAAAAAGGCAAATCTAACATCAACATGTGAAAAGATCCCATCCCTTTCTGCATGACTTAACATCAGTACAGTGTAGGGGTGATTTATTATATATATATATATATATTTGGTTCAGGTGAAGCTAAAAATTGCTACGTCATGAGTGCTTGGTAGAATATTATGCTATATATGCTACATTAAAAATATACCATATATTTTAAATACAGCATTAACATTTTTTTAAAATTATTATTTTAAATACAAAATGTATACATTTTTGAACAATTTTTGGCTTAATTACTGCTTTGAATTTTTAATTTCTGTATACTCCAGTGAATTATTAATTGATTTCTAATTTAGTTGATGATTATTTCAATAAGCGATTCATCAAGATGAATCCAATCAATCGTTTCAGCATTATTGTGATGTTCCTTCACTAATGTTGTCTAACAAACGTCTGAGGCCTTCACAAAACAGCTGGATTCACGCTGAGATTGATTACACTTATATTTACAAATTAGGAGACTTCCTCAAGCATTTGGATTTATTTAAGGAGTAGTATAATGTTGGAACTAACCTGACGTGTGTGTTTGAAGCTGAAAAGGGCCAGCAGTGACGATGCCTTGACGAAGCCGGCCCTTGGCGCTGCAGCCGCCGGCTCCCGGATGAAGAAGACCGTCACCACTGGAGGAATCTCTGACCTCGCAGAGGCCCGCCCTCGCAGCCTTTCAGGTAGGTGCAGTTGGTGAATTGACCACCTGCCGCCACTAGGTGGCCACAGAGCACTGCTAAGACTTCTGTTGTAGCGCAGGCCTGTTGCCTTATTGATTTTCTTGGTTTTCCTTTTCTCTATTTGTCTTGTTTGCATTTGTTTGTTAGTGGTATTCAGGCTTTGGTGGCTGAGAAGGAACTCTGTGGAGGTTCTGGCCTGAAAAGTATTAATGAGTCATTTTATAATTTAGAAATGACTGAGTGTGTTAATGAAAATTATTGGAGACTTTATTTTTACACTTAGTGGTTGGAATTGTATTTACTTCTCTATTGTAGACAATTTATGTACAATAGTTTGCCTTTCTTTTAACTTATTCATTAGCACTAAATTTAGCGGTTTCCTTGGAGACTTTATGACATCTTGAATCAGCTTTTTTGCTTATTCCATCCATTATCCTACAAGGCTATACCTTGTGGATACTGGAGCCTAATCAAGTCCTAATCATGACGAGCAATAATCATGTCATGATTAGGGCTTAAATGATTAATTGTGATTATTGACATAACTGTCATCGACTTTAGTAATCAAATAACCATCATCAACAGTATACAGATTCTGAAACAGAGTATTTGCTGAAAGAAGAACATGCTAAGAGTAGTAATTAAGCCAAAACTGGGAGATAATATTATACATTTTACATTTAAGATAAGAAAACTTTGTAAGCTTGTTTTAGCTTCACTTGGTTCAAATTCTGCAGGGGGAAAGAAAAAAATCCCATTAGGCGCTTTTTGCTATCCAGCAGTGTTGTAGTACTCGAGACTGGTCTTGGTCTCAAGGCCATTTTTTGATGGTCTTGTCTCGGACTCGACCGCATTCTGTCTCGGTCTTGTCTCGGTTGCTGAGGACTCTGGATTTTATTTCAAGACCGCAACTGTGAAAATATCACTAAACTTACAGCATACTGTCCAGTTTATTTAACATGTTTGTTTTCAACGGATGCAAAACGCACCGATTAAAATTCAAGCAATAACGTGACTTACCAACGTTTCTGTTACTGGCTTCATGCAGTGGGAGAACAGTTATCTTGTTAGGGATGGCATCAGACCACCGCAGATTGTAGCACAGAGTTTTTAATATTGGTTACTTTTATTTTAGCTCTAAGTATTTAATATCTAGGTGTTTTTAAGGGAATGTGAATCTTTCAGATCAATTTCATTAGAAATTTTGATCATATTTCACATTTTATGGTGTCATGTAGTGCTGGTCCTGGTCTTGTCTCGGTCTCGATACACTCTGTTCTTGGTCTTGTCTTGGTTTCGGGTTAGTTGGTCTTGACTACAACACTGCTATCGAGTTATTATTCCATTAATCCAAAAAGTGATCGCCAGATGAGTCCTAGACTGCTTTGATACCAAGTCAAGTGCCAGAAGTATTATTTTAGCTTTAGATGCATCTTCGCTACAAATGATCAACTTAATAACATTTTTACTATTTAAATGGATTGAATTATTCGTTTATTTGCATTTCTAATCTTGTACAGAAAAACCCTCCAGTGTTTAAATGTAAATTCTGCAGAATGTGCCAATATTTTTATTTGATTAATAGTCACAATAATCAATAGAAAACACATTACTAAAATAATAGCTGGTTGCAGGCCTAAATATGAATAGCCCTTTAAAAAATTTAACACCCATTGTTTGTTGGCGGGTCTTGTCCTGTCTTGATGGGATGAACTAAAACTAATAGAAGGTCTGATTTAAAAAAATATTAAATAATTTATTTTCTATTGAGTGAAAACAAGGAAGTTGGAGATTAGGAGTTTGTAGTTGTGCATCTTTTCAAAGAACCCTCAACGTGTTAGAAATCTTTGTTTGTTTACGCTGCCTGATTCCCAGGATGCTTTTCTGCTCGTCATTTTGTTCTTTAAAGGGATTTTTTTTTTCCACTGCATGACAAAAGACTGTGGAGGAATCGGGAAACCGCAGCCAATTCCTGCTCTCGCTCCCATTACACTAAATTAGACCCCGATCAACTTTCGCTGGATTGTGCTCTAATTAACAACAGGTCAGGTTTTCACACCCGAGGACAAGAACAAATTCCTGCTTCGTGCAATTCATGCTAAATAATTAAAGTTGACATCCTCTTACTGACCTAGATTTCCAGAAAATTGCTAGAAGTTACCAAAATAACAGCTACAATCCCCCCTGTCTTGTATTATGGTAGTGGATATGTTTATGATAAATCCACTCCATTAATGAAGTTTTTACATACTATTGGCTTTTTTTTTTTTTTTTTTTGCATTGCTCAAATTGACACAACACCCTTAAGCTTATTTCAATCCTGAAAAAAATTACAAGGCAGGTTTAAACAAATTTTCCTTGTAACATCCCTCAGGCAGACTGCGCTGCTTTGCACCTGGTGTGGGAAAGGCAATGAACGATCGCCACTGCGCATCCAGACATATGAAGCCAGACAGTGAGTGGATATGTCAAGTCAGTCTGAAAAAGCAGGCAGACTGGAGTGTGGAAAATGTGATGTGGCACCTGAAAGAGAGGCAGCAGTTAACCATGTGTGCAGAGTTTGACAGCTATTATGGAGGCTCGTGTTTTAAATGCCAAACATGGGAGTCTGACTTTATGGTTGCTAGAAATCCTTGCGAGGGAAATGACATGATTTGAATAAAGAGTGGGGGGATGATCTGTGATATTTTGAGATGCTTTGAATGGTGGGTTTGATTGATGGTTGAACGTTTCTCTGGAATGTATCAGAGCTCAACAGTTTTGGATTTAAAAGCTGAATATGATTTTAGGTTTCTTTGGTGATATTGCAGGGTTGGTTTGAAACACATCATGTGTTGCCATGACTTTCCAGACTCCAAACCAGCTAGAATGTTATCATGCATTGCAAGCAGAGGTGGATCTGTGTACGGATAATCACTACACAGCAAGTGTTATGTTCATTAAGTCTCATTTGGACATCGGCAAAAATATTCATGCTCCTTGAACGTCTTCGCATTTTGTCTTCAGTGCATCATTTTGGGATTTTAATGAACCAAGAATTGTGTGATTGTGAAGTTTAAGGGCAGTTTCATATAATTTTTAATGTTTTCTATAATGTAAAATTTCTCTTTGATGAGACGATGCTAAAATGTTTAAAAGATTAATGAATACTTTCGCAAGTCTCTATCATCATCTAGCTCAAAGAAAACATTTTACTATATTTCTGTGATGTATTGCTGTCATTTTAGGGCTGAAAGGTTGTGAACGCCATCTAAAAATCTTCTGCTGCTCATTTATACATTTTGCCGCCATGCATGCACACAGCCTGACCCCTCCCTTCCCTGCCCTCACAGCAGGCTCTGCTAATGAGTTCAAAACTGTTATTTTTGCTAATGGAGTGTTGCTCCAGTTCCATCTGGCAGTTTTACCAACTCTGCCTTCCTGCCAGACAAAGAGTTAAAACCCAGCCCCACAGCGATGACTTATTTAAAGCACTTCGTCAATAATTCAGCGGGGGGGGTTTTCACTCCGGGAGGAGTCCCTGCGGAGCACGCAGAGAGAAGCGACAGAGCAGAAGAAAAGTTCCTGTTGCAGAAATGAAAAGCCTCTTTGGTATGACCGCAGGGCGTACGTACGTTCTTCATTGATGGGTGCTTTCTTTCACCGTTGTTCAGTCAATTTCCTCTCACTCTGATCATCGATGTTTGTGTGAACTGAACAAAGAACTCCTTCACTCATTTATTTCTCCGTCTGATCTGATCTATTCTAGTCACTGACGTACATTTATATCTTTCATAGATCCATAGGGCAAATCATATTGAGGCTAGGACACAGGTACATGTCAAAATGTTAGCATATCGTGGAAATTAAATGTTTTTGTCACTCATTTCAGAAGGTAGTACTCGTATAAGTTCATTCATTAAAGAGTGGAACATGCCAAGCCTTTATTGTTTGTAACGTTTGAGGATTAAGGCTTGCAGATAATGAAAACCCAAAATTTATTCTCATAAAATTTGAATTTTCTGAGAATAAATTTTAAAAAGGTTTTGTTAAAGTATAAATATCAAGTCATGCGTATTTGTAGAAAATGGAGTGGAAGGAAAAGTATGATCGGAAACAGAGGTCAAGCTTGACACAATAACCAATTAATCACATGATAAATTTTAAAAAAAAGCTTGATCATTTCCATTCTGATTATTAGCCAGGAGTAAGGTGGTTGCAGCTTAACCCTGTTTTACTTGTATGCCATTGTTTGGGAGGCACAGAAAGAACGACAGCGATGTTCCCCGAGTTGCTCATATCTGTCAGATAAATTAACCTCAATCCACTGAGAGGCCTCAGCCTGCACAAGCAGCCAGGCTTGACAAACAGACACACTCAGTCAGCGGCTAATAAGACATATGTTTGGACTTGCAGACGGACGTAGAAATGATTCCATCACAATGAGTCCTGTATAAAGTTTCCTGTTCTGGCTTGTGTACAATTGAACAGTGTAATCCCCCATGTGGTATCCTGTTTATCGTTGCTCCTAATTAACTCCTGTTGTGCACAGTGTGTAAAATGGTGTTCTGGGTGAAGCATATCTTCTCTATAATATGAGAAATGTTTGTGGCTTAAAAAGTGTATTGTAAATGTATCTGGAACAAACTTGGAAAGTGTCCTGATCTGGATCAGCTGAAGCGCAGAAAACTTAAAATGTTCTCTGAAAGACAAAGACTGCAGTGGTCTTACCAGGCCTGCAAAGAGATGGACGTCCTGTGGTGAGGAGAACATTCTTAGATGGATTAGAGACGTGTTTGTTTACTAAGGAGGATGTGCTTCTCATAACAGGAGAGGACAATATGGAAAAGCAGCAGCAGCAGCTTCTGCAACAGTAGAGAGACATGAAAAGACCTGGAGTCAGAACATGCTGTTTAGTTCTAGAGAGAGATTAATATGTGGTCTATTTAGGGTTGGATTTTGTAGCAAACTAAACTTTGAACTTGAAGGTGCATCACTTATTTAAAAAGTTTATTTAAAATTTAGAAATAAAGTTGGGGTTTCTGTTCTTGATTAAAACTGTTTTTGAAGCCTTTAATACCACCCAATCTTTGTAGTTGTTTTTTAAAGGTTCTTTTATGTTGCACCCTTTCATTTACTAAATGTGTTAATAGTCTTTAACGTTCTCCTTGTTGGTGTTATAGTACACCTCGAAATGAGGATAAAATGTTTTGTACCAAGTGAAAATGCTTCATCATATGTTTTTTTTTTTTTTTTAACTGATGGAAACTCTTTATGTTGTACCCTTAAAGATAATTTTATGGCCATTTCTTGAATGTTGCTCATTTATACAAAATAATGCATTTACCTGAAAGGAAAAGATTTTTCCAAATATGTTCCAATACAAAAATCCAGCTCATATCGATATTCAAAGCAGATTTGTCAATTAGAAAATGTCCAGCCAATTCTAAATAAAACAGGACAAATCTTTGTTATATTTGTATCCATGCTAACACACCCGTGCCGTTGTTCCCTGCTGGTTCTGCTGTAGGCTAAATAAATTAGAAGAAGTCTGTGTCAATTCATTATCGCAAACATCTTCAGGATGTCCGATCATCCTTAAAAAGTCATAATTCGCTCATCTAAAATTAAGGCCTTAAATTGTCTAAAATTCACTTTAAAAAATGTAAGTTGGCCTTAAACATGTTAATCACGGTTCTTAATGATTTTTTTTTCTTGCTGGACTTTTGTCTCAGGCAAAAATTTGAGTCGCCCCCAAACATCTTAATTTGACCCGTGACTCAAGGTGGTTCAGGCTATCAGAAACTAGCTGCTAATATACCTTTGCTGGCTAGTCAGTGAGGTTTTTTTGTGAGGTTTTTTGTGTGGAGGGTAGGTGGCAATTTATCACTTGTTGGCTGTATGACTTTTGTCTTGGCTATTGACCATCTGCTATTGCCAACCGCGTGATGCTATGTACATTCTGTGCAGAAAAAGATAGACGCTAACGGGGTTAAGAACGTAGAGAGCATCAAAAAATATCCTGCCTTTTTTCTCTCCATCCTCCTCTCTCTCCCGTACATCCAGAGAAAGGTGGGTCACCACCGCTCACCTCATCCTGGTGAGAGTAAACTGGCTGACGGCAGAGGGAGGAGGTGTGTGTGTGTGTGTGTGCATGCATTTGTGAGAAAGCCACTCCTCTTCTGAGCTGAACCCAGTCATCACGGCAATAATGAAGCACACACAAGGCTGCTGCATGCCGGAGTGACATACTGTCACCACTCTGGAGGACAAACACAATCACACACATTCATACACACTCACACGAACTGACGCTACGCGCTGCCTGCCTCCTCACACATGCCCACACACACACACCGTCCTAGAGAGACGTGGAGAAAAACGGCGAGGACCAGAGGGAGACAAGGATTTTTCTATCTTTTATGGCTTTTGTCGACATGTGACTAACCGGAGGTGATTGTGAGAGGAGACGACGGTCCGGACACTGACAAACACACACACACACCTTCCCCCCCTGCAGTCGCAGATTCTTGGATTAGTCTGCCTCACTGTAGCGTGTGGGAGTCAGGGAGTGGACCAACATGGGAAACCAAGCAGGGAGACTGGAGGAGACGGAGTCAGGTCGGATTCTTGTGTCTTAAAATTGCTTGTTTGTCTCTCTGTGTGTCCGCCTGTTTGCTCGTGTAAAGCAGCAGAATACAACAGATCTGAGCTAATCTCCTGTCACGTCTGAGTGTTTCGCTGGAAGACAAGTTCTGATTAATGGCATCCTACAGGACGCACACCAACAAAGCAGTGGCGGACCACTCTCCCTGCGCTTGGAGGAAACGTAGTTTTCCATGCAGTTCCTTCTGTTGGTATTTGTGCAAACAAGCCGACACATTTTGTGTGCGTTGGTGTGTTTCCACATGCAGTAGGTCTGCGTGCGCACCTGTGTGCCCACTATATTAGTCTGGGGGAGAGAAAGCGCTGAGTTGGGTTTACTGTAAGCACCAGGGCACCTCACAGGAGGAGATGCTATCATCAGTCTCACATTCACATCCCTCCTCTGCCCCGAGCGCTGAGATTTCCATTTCAAAGTGGCTCTGAACTGCACTCGGCAGCAGCTTTTAGTTTTACCAAGGGACAAAAACAGCCGAGCTCTTCCGCAGCTTTCTAACCTCTGCTTAGTAGGACAACCTAGAACATTTGCTTATTACACCTTTTTATGTATGTATCAGTTTGTTTTAAAAACAAAAACAAAAAAAAAGCTGCATCCATACAGGGACGGGTGCAGCTGGAAGATGGAGCGCTGTTGTTTCAGAAGAGAAGGCAACAATTACAAGCTGTTGCTCCAACACATTAACTCCTGGTTTACACGGTTACAGTGAATGTTTTTACTGCAACATCTACACAGCAGAAAATTTCTGTTAAACTAATTATTTTCTGATTGCAAAGCAAAATGGCTCGCAGCAGAAAAGAAATAACCTAAGGTAACAAGAATGTGTGGCTAAAGGTTAAAGTCAGAGTTTTCTGTTATCTTTTTTTTTTTTTCCTAAAAAATGTAAATATTTAAACTGTATTTGGTGTGGTGCTTCATGACTCCTAACCTCCTCCAATATTCTTCAAAATGAAGCTCACTGATTCACCTAAAGGTTAAAACTGTAAACCCGTGCTCAGTATTTTCATTGAGACACCTTAGTAAACCGGAATAATCTTTGTTATGGATAATAAGATTAAGCTGTAGATCAGGGTTGTGTGAGTTTTACCCTTATCTTTGTTTACCATAGTTGAAAATAGCATGATTGTAAACGATACACATTTTTACATTTTGTTTAAAATGTTCAGTATTAGCTCATTATGTTAGCTCTCACTTCTACGTACTTTAGAAATACCGGCTAGTAGCAACATAATTCTCTACATCTTATGCTAACAAGCACAAAAGTATTATGTTCACAAATTGTTTTTACAGGAGATACAAATAATAATAATAGTTATACTGGCAACCTTCACAACATTTTATGTGTCTGAAAAGCCATATTGGATTCTCACTCACCAGTACCAATTGATGTTGGTCAATGGCCAATATCAATGCAGAGCAATTCGGCATGTTCCTATTTTCCCAGCTAGAATTCCGACCTGATGGGAAATCTTTGTTTTGCAATCCAACTTTACTGCACAAAGGTACTGTATTTTCTGCATTCATGGGGGCATACTCCTCTTCTTCAGCCCCTATTTCTTGTGGTGTACCTCAAAGTTTAATTTTGGGAACTTTTTTAATTGAATTCTTCTTCCCCATTGTAACCCCTGTTTAGCTATCTGGATCTATATCTACCTATATTTAAGAGACTCAGAAGTTTTTTTTTTTTACAACTAATAAAAATAAGTGTCTATCCTTGATTTCTAGAACAAAGTTGTTTAATTAAACTGCTTGACCTATATAACCCCAGAAGAGCAGTGAGATTAGCCAGATGCTCTCAATAGTAAGCCATCCAGCTCTATGAAACATTTTAGGACTGGTAAGTGGAAAAACATTTCTGATGCTGGAAGTAGGAAAGGAAACGTGGGAAAATAAGAAACTGACTTGAATTTGATAGAAGGTGTTATCTCAGAATTAGAAGGCGAAGGAATAAGCTGTTATCTGCAATAAGCAGGTTGTTATCTAAACTGTTGTAGCCCCTCTCTTCTCTTCTCTTCTCTTCTCTTCTCTTCTCTTCTCTTCTCTTCTCTTCTCTTCTCTTCTCTTCTCTTCTCTTCTCTTCTCTTCTCTTCTCTTCTCTTCTCTTCTCTTCTCTTCTCTTCTCTTCTCTTCTCTTCTCTTGCACATTAGGAAATGAGCCAAGACCAGAGCTTCGGCCCAGCAGGTTGCCGGGTTTTGATTAATTGTCAGTTCGGTGCTAGAACTCGCTCATGCCCATTTTTGTGCAGAGTTAAAAAAAAAAAAAAAAAGTTCAACAATATTTACTTAATAAATGTTTTGGTCAAAAATGGAAAATCTCAAATGTTTTCTTGCTTCAGATGATTTATACGAATTCTTCACTTTAATATTTCAGGATGCTGCCGAGCTTTATTCCAAATGGGTCTATGGCCAATATCAATGCAGCAGGTAGTGTTATTGCTTGAAAAACATCCAGAGTCAATTTTGTGTCTGTTGGTGGGATAGTAACAATAAAGCTGCAGAATATAACTTTTGTAAACCATTTTTTTCTTCCTTTTTACATATTTGTTAAAACTGTCACCATGTTGTGATAATCTGTGAAAAATTGAGCTGCTCTTGGTTCTCCCTGTGATCCTGCTAACATCTGAAGAAATGCACTGCTCCCAGTTAGGAACAACCAATCAGAGCCAGGAGGTGGGTCTCAGTACTGTCTGTCATGCTCATGTATATGCTGCTCAATGTGTTAATGGCGGAGAAACAACTTACCATTTCAGGAAAACAGTTTTTGCGCTGTTGTCGGTAGCCATGGCAACTGGCATTCATGGCTGGCTCTGTTGTGGGGAACCAGCTGTAGTGTAGCAGAGAGAAAGGGGGAGGGTTTGAGCAGCATGTACACAAGATTGATTGACAGAGGAGCTTTATTTTGTTTCTCCTCCCATCCTCAGAGTATTTGTCTCCATCACAACATAGTGACAATGTAGCTTTGGAGTGATATAGGAAACAATCTAACTTCAGATTTTAGTTGTTTTCAAACGTAACAACTTCCGATCATCAAAACATTTTATCACACCAACCTGACCTGAGTAAATGCAAAAATGTAGTTGTAATTTTATTTATTAACAAAAAGGCTATTCTAAACAACCTGCCACCGTTGGGGGAAACAACCACCGTCAGATGTTTATTACGACTGGCAATCAGTGTTTTGCAGCAAAATGTGGAGGAATTTTTGGCCCACTGCTTTTGCCAAATTAATTTTAATTCACCCAGTTTGAGAGTTTTGTGTTTATGAACAGCCTTTTTAAAGTCGATTGGATTTACGTCAGGACCTTGTCTCAGCCACTCCATATTTTTAGGGATTGCTTTCGTTTTTTTAGTCTTTTAAAGGAAGACTTGCTGGTGCTTCACATCATTTCTCTGCTGCATGAATCACATGTGCTTGAGCTTACGGTCACAAACTAAAGGTCATTCAAGATTTTTTTGATTCCTAGAAAAGCCAAGCATGAGTGCTTAGCTTTTGTAGGGTATATATTGGTCTGTATTCCTAATAATAGATGTAGTATGAGCAACTACTGGTTTTCTGACTTTTTATGACGACATGCCAAAAAACCTCTAAAATTGGGAACATCCTTATATCCAAGTTTAGAGTTCTGAGGTGAATCAAATACAGCGTTGGAGCCTATATAAATTTCTTATTTGCTTTTTCAGCTGACATTTAGAGGTCAGCGTTCACTGTCCATGCCTGACAGTGAATGCTTCTGCCAGTCAGAGTGGATTTCCAGTGAAGGACACAACACACAAGTGTCATCACACTGCCACATCTGAGGAAAGTGGCCTAGAGCAGGGATTTATCCAACATCTGAGGGCCGGGACGCAGTGAGGAAGTTACTCATACTTTCCGTGTCAGTTAGCAGTTGGTGCAGTAAATACAGCAGGATTTTCACAGAGCTTTGTGTTTGCAGAGGGAGGTGTGCTCTGTTTGAATGTCCTGTTTGTGTAATGGAGACCATTGCACTGGACATCAAAGTTGATACATTATAGCTCCCACGTCTCAGCTCATAAAAATCCCTTATTTCATTCTCCGTCAGCCAGGACTGTGATTCCACTTTTAGTTCATACCAAATTCAGCTTATCCTGATGTGGTTTTTATATCTGTCAGCAGCTGGGGAGGTGGTTCATCTGCAGTTTGGGAATGTGAAATCTGGCCTTTCTGTGGACGCTGTCTGTTGTTCAGGGCTGCTTTTATCTTGGGAAGAATAACCCAAACAAAGATCAGACCACTAACACTTCAGTACTGATATAGTCTTGTTGACATTTGGTTTGCATTTATTTATCGCATTTTCTGTTGCAGAGGACAAAGACACAGTAAGAAATTGTGACAATGTCTTATAAGTAACTCACAAAGACAAGGATTTTTACTGAATCAGTTATTTCTGTTGTGGTTAAACGACCCTCATGCTACTCAATCACAAATTAATAAAAGTCAGCAAAGCATCAGAGGTCAGCACTGTCAATAAAAGGTGATATTTATGTCTTCTGATCTGTTTATTAAGATTCTGCATGACATTCCCTCTAGTGCAGGGGTGTCAAAGTCAAATGGACGGAGGGCCAAATAAAAAATTTAGCTACAAGCCGAGGGCCGGACTGATCGAATGTTCATTGAAATTTTTTTAAATGACGCATATAGTCTAGTGCAGCGGACCGGCCCAAGCCTACGTAATTTCCTGCGGACGGGGGGGGGGGAGGGGGGGGGAGGGGGTGCGTGCGTGCGCGTGCGTTGTGAGGATCGAAGGGGGGGGGGGGGGTGCGTGCGCGTTGTGAGGATCGAACGGGGGGTGCGTGCATCTCGCATTTTTTCAGACGGGGTGCCGGCTTGCTGCGGTCTGCGGGCCGGTTCTAATAATAAATCAAGATCATCCCAGGGGCCGTAGAAAATCTTCTCGCGGGCCGGATGTGGCCCGCGGGCCTTGACTCTGACATATGTGCTCTAGTGAAACTGATTATATTGAAGTAAATGAATGATTTTGTCTTGAGCTATAATCTGTAGAAGAAAGGTTGTCTTATATTAAAATGATAATGTCTTATATCATCCTTTTTATGGTCAGACTCAAACAAATCTAATGTTTCCAAAGACTTAACTAAAGACGCACCAGTCAAATGTTTGGAATCAGTTTTTGTAAAGCTTTGACCTCACAAGCTTGATTTTAGTTGATTCCAGTTTCTCTTTAAGAGCTATATTATTGTAGCCTGGTGAAAACCAGCCCCTTGTACCACAACGTTTTGCTTTGTACAGAGGCCCTGGACTCTCTGCTATGGAGAAACGATTTCTTCCTGGAGGTATAGACACTGTTAAAGTTTTAAATGTTATCCAATTGCTAATGTTTGTCTGTGACTTACGTAATGTGCCAGTTCAGCACTATGAAGCTTACCTGAAATTACGGCAATCCTCCACAGCGAAGAGAGAAATGCCCAACTGAACAAGTCAGTTAAAGTTAATGGTAATTCAATATTTAGAAATGTGGCCAACAACGACTGAATGGCTTTGTTCACTCCCTCTGCTGTCACTGCTAACACTGCAACTGTAAAACGGCACAGAAAATCTTTGTCATCACTCATAACTTCTTCTATTTGCTGATTGGCCCTGTTGAAATTCCATTGGAGGGAATCCAATTCAATGGGAGAAAGCCCAGACTCTAAGTGAGATTTGAATTGAGGAGAATAGCCGGGAAGGCACTGGCAAGGATAAATATTACAGAGGACATAAAAGCCAAATTCAGAAACAATTTCTTGTCTTGTCTCCCATTAGCAGCTATGTGCTATTTATATTAGCAGAAAAGGTAGCTTTACCTGCTCGTGTGAAAGAGCTGTTGCTGTAAATGCAGTTTTGCTCTCATTATAAACCAAAAATTTAAAGAATTTGAAGTTGACATTTTAACTTTAACAAAGTCCTTAGTATTTTGTTAGCGATTAGCACAGTTAGCATTACTAAAACAGCAGTTTGTCTTTGTGTTCCTTAGAGAAAGGATCCTTACCTTAACTCCATTTCCAAATGCCTGCCAACCTTCTCCAATCCAGTTTGTTCAATAACAGACAAAGGTTGGAAGCACAATAGGATAAAACAGAGCAGATTCGCTGCACTCTGTTCAACCTTCCTATTAGCCAACAATCTTGCTTTTTAATGGCTTCTCACATATCTGCACTTTCTGAATTTATGTTAAGCAACTCACTGATACTGAAGTTGCCAACTTCGAGTCTCCACTCAGTAACAGCATCCACATCAAAGACTGTTGTGGCTCTTTGATTCAGCAATAAGACTCGATATTTTCTCTAATCTTTAAGTTTGGATTTTAGGTGTCTGACCTTTTACTGCACTTTGTCTGAGGATAGGAAATGATTGACTTCTATAAAATCTGCTAGTTATTGAAAGCGCTGGCAAATATAACAATAATCAAATAGTAAAAAATCTGTGTTTGTCTTATTAAGGGCATGGAAATTTAATATTTTGCATAATTGATTAACATGCCGCTTGTGTGCCAGTATAGGCCTCAAATCGAAAATATGATGGTTGGTGGATACTTATTGTTTCTCAGAAGGCTTTATAATGGCTTATAAATAATAATTTTTGTTTCAGAATGGCTAACACTCTTACACTACAGGTTTGAACTAATGGATTCCAATTCATTATCTTAAAATTAACTGTTTATAAGCAGTACCTTCTCATGAAATTAGGATGATTTATCGTGTTGCGCTTGAACGGTTAATCTGATTAATTGATTATTGAAATAAGTGGCAACTAATTTAGTAATTGATTAATCTTTAACTGGAGTATACGGACTCAAAAAAATAACCTATACAAAGTTTTGGCTTTTTTTTCTTTTTGCATTTAAGATGCAAAACAATCTTTGTCTCTAAATATGTTCTACCCAGAACTTCTCAAGTGGTATTGTCTCTGCTTCACCTGGATGAAACTCTGTTAAAAAAAAAAATTCCTTTGAAGCATCTTTATCCATCTGATTATTACGTAATCAGTTAATGTAAAAATTAACCTATTAACCTACAAATGATCAAGGGCACACTAAAGGAAATCTGTTATTGCGTTTGGGCCAATACAATGTTTATTTTCTTATCTTAAAAAAGAAGAGTTGTTTATGTGCATCTTTTAATGTATTTCTAATAATAAAGGAAAAAAATGCTTGTGTGAAAAATCTGTAGATTGGGCCAGTTTGTACTAAGTGACTAGTCCATTTTAGCAACTCTATTATGGTACATACAGGTTTTTGTTTATGGTTTTTTATTAATGATGTCTTAATTCTGATTAATAATGCTTAGTTATTCTTTATGGTGCCTTCAAATGCAGGGAAGCCATGTTGTTTGGTTTGAACTTCCCAAAGAAATTATCCATCCATTGAGTTCTGCTTGCCTGGAAGAAAGGGGTGACAGGTTGAGGACTGAAACGCAGACATTTGTCACATTTGTTTCTAATGGAGTATCCCGAGGGATTCCCAGGTAAGGAGGAATTTAAAGTCCCTCCAGCAGGTTCTGGGTCTCCTAAAGGAGGAACAGTGGCTCTTCTTGACCTCCCACTGGATGGTGGCGCTCATCTCTATAGCTTAACACAGTCAGCTGAGGAAACTCATTTCAAATTATTTTATACAGCATCTTTTATGTTTGAATTTAGGCGACCCATTAAATTGAGAGCTTTGCACTTTGTCTCCAAGTCCTCCTGCTCAAAAGAGTTTAGGATTGACAACAAATCAAAATACTTGAACTCATCCACTTGAGGCTCAGACTGACCTCTGAACTGAAGGAAGGAGGCTACCTTTTTGTAGTTGAAACCCAGAATTGTTGTGAAGGTAATTCCTTGAAGACATGGACAGAAATGCATCTTCAACGAGACGAAGAACCCAACTTCATCTCAATATTTGACAACGAACACCTCCAACAAGGGTAGATGGCCTTCAGTAGAGGGAATCGGCTAGACTTCCTGCTAGGAGTTGGGTATGCAGCTCTTCTTTTGGGGACAGAGAGATTGGAAGGCGTAGGAAAAAAAAAGTTTACAATAGTTAATATTTACCTTGTGTGAATAAGATCTTTTTGTATTCATAAATCACCTTCGAAGTGGTGAAATAGCTTCTTATAAACTGTGATGTGACGGGGGTTTTATATTGCAGTTCAAAGTCTTTGGATGTTTCTAACAGCAGAAATCTTTTAATGTTCTATTCGGCAAAGAGATTTTTATGTCCTAACAGTGATATCTGAATAGTTTTTAGTGGGACTCTGGACTTATCTCTGCTCAGTCACTGTTGCGGTCAGGCAGGCTCAGTTCTGTCTGCAGTCCTTTCTTTTGTGTAAGAGGAAAGGAATGGCTGAGAGTCCTTGTAGTTTACCGATGGGCGCCGATTTCATTCCCTGTAACTTTGAGTACAGGAAGGCTATGGACACAGACTATGGTTTTTCCCCCTATGTTCTCATCTGAATTACAAAAAAAGTTCCCATTGCACTTCCACAAACCCAGAGAGGAAGACATGGGAGCGGCGGAGCGCGTTTCCTCTACAGCATGAGTTTGTTTTCACGATGCCAGTGCGTCATCACAGATTCCAACTTTGTGACACTGTGACCACCTGCAGTCATTAATTCATCATGACTCTTCAACCGTCGCCCTCCCTTCTGTAAAGTGAAGTCCCTCCACACTTTGCTCACAATGCACCCTGTCACCTTTTGACTGGCTGGCATGCTGGCCGCAGCTATCCGGCTGGTGCTGGACGCTTTCCAGACAAAAGTCTCTTGCTGTGATTTGAAAGCTCATTTCCATTAGGTAGAATGAAGCCTGTATAGTGCAGTGCTGTGACTGAGGGTATGACCTTTTATTAAAGAAACAAATGCATTTAGGTTACTGGAAGTTTGCTTTTAAACGTTAAAGTAATTATCTAATATATGGAGTGTATGCTACTCTATTCAAGCTGCTGTAAATCTGTTTTTGTTGCTAATTCTGTGCTGGCATCAGTAAAAGCTGCTGGTTTCAAACAGCACATGAGTTTATTTGTTGCTAGAGGAGCTCTACTCCTCAGTGAGCCATGCAGTGACCCAGATTTACTGCCTCGTCGAAGGAGTTACTGAGCCGAGTCCTACATAAAAGACTTCACTAAGCTAAACTAATGGTCGTCTGCGTTAGTATTTCATAGCCTGGCACACGAAGGAGAAATATGTCCTTTGCAGAGCTTAAGAAAATCATGGTCTTGTTCTTTATTAGGTTCACAATCTAAATTAATTGTTTAGGTATGAGCAAATATGTTATCTTAGTCTGTTATAACCTTAAAGTACCACGTTTTCAAAAATGTGCTACGTGATGTAATGGGTTTTATTTCAATCAGAAAAGCGCCATGCATTCCTACTGCTTGCAGACTTGTAGAACAATACTATATATTAATTATTACAGTTAGACTGGCATCTACTATGAATTCAATTTTGATAAACAGAGCTATCGTTGAGTCAAGACCAGGATCAGAGAATGCCAAGATGCTGAGGGAGACCAGACTAACTCCGTGAGCCAATCAGAGACCATTTTCAAGACAAATTGCTGCAACAATAATAATATAGTTGTTGCTGTCTATGTAAAATAACATGTCGGCAAGCTTTTTGGCAAACTAGCCTACAACAGATTAGCTATTTCAGGGGATTTACATCCAGCTAAACGTTACTTGCTGGCAGAATAAATGGAGGTGGAGGAGTAAAATTGTTGGTGAGATTGAGACAAAACTAAGACTGAATATGTAGTCTGAACACTAGTATTCAAGCAAAGACCGAAAAGCAGATTTTTGTCATTAGTTAATTAGTTGGTTAATCTTTTAGCTAGCCTGCAACCAACTGCTTAACATGCATGCAGCTGCTGTCTTACTGTTTAAAACTGCATTACCAGAGGAGTGATGGTGTTGGTCCTCTAGTGTCCAGACATTGACTGCCCATGATTTTCAAACTTGCTAGTATTTCCAAAATGACTACTCTGTGAAAATATAGGATTCTCTTTTAGCTATCTAATGAGAGGTAGCAACAGGCAGCGGAGGTGCAGAAAGGTTTACAGTTTCACATCCAGGCACTTTTAGAGCTCCATTATAGGTGACCATTACCACTAAGAGAAATTAACACGTACAAATGATGCAATGGAAATTTCTTTACTACACTCAAAACATTAGTATACTTTAATGCCGTTAACCGGCCGACGCCTAATGGTCTTTCACAAGTACAGTTTTGCTTGAAGAAATTACTAAAATTGTAATTGTAGTTTTTTGTCTTAATCAGGAGAGAATGTAGAATAATTTTGTGCACCTTGTTCACTTAGGTTTTCATTACCCAAGTTAACAAGGTAATAAAAACTGTGGTCTGGTCATACTCTCCTGGGAGTCTTTCAAAGATGGCCCCAGAGCAGCTCCACTGGAGCAGCTGGAGGTTAATTGTCTCTTTCACTCTTTAAGCTGTACTGTCCTTACAGCTTTTTATCTCTCACTTTCTCCTTTCTTTAATCCACCACAGCCATGTTTTATGTCCTCTTTTTTTCTGTTTATGTAAAACCTAACCTCAACTCTTTCTACTTTCTAATGTGGTTATTTGTTGCAGGTTTTATATAAAAATAATACAAAATTAGCCAGCTTTTTGAAAACAACTGCAGAACTTGAGCAGCATGTATTTAGTTAGTTGTCTTTTTTGTCTGAAGAAAATTTAAGCTAAACATTGGTGACATTACTTTGTGCACCTGATCGTCTGTGGTGATGTCAGGTTATAAAGGTTTGTGGTCTAATAATCAGTGACTTTAAGCTTCAGATGGTGTAGGGTCAATAAAAGAAATGGAGAAAAGGACATTTACCGACCAGGATTTTTGAGTAGATGTTCTGCCTGTTTTTTGTAAAGCTTTGACCTGCAGTGCTGATGTCAGATTTGTAACTATAATTGATGAGTATAATGAATGTGTATGGAGGAGTAAATACTTTATTCCCTCATCAAAAATATTTGTGAGGGAATAATATTTCCCTCACAAATGCGTGTAGAAGAGACATTCATTCTTGTATGCATGTCTCTTCTACTCAGCTCCTTCAGACTAGCCAGCAACAATTAGCAAACACCTGGTGGAAATGCATGAGCTCATCATATGAGGCAGTGAAACACATTAAATTAACACGTACAAATGATGCAATGGAAATTTCTTTACTACAAAACATTAGTATACTTTAATGCCGTTTACCGGCCGACGCCTAATGGTCTTTCACAAGTACAGTTTTGCTTGAAGAAATTACTAAAATTGTAATTGTAGTTTTTTTTCTTAATCAGGAGAGAATGTAGAATAATTTTGTGCACCTTGCACATTCTTCGCTGCTGTTGAGCGAAGAATGTTGTTGTGCTGAAGGCAGAGTGTTGTAAAAGAGCAGACGCTTCTTAAAGAGACATGGGCTCTAATCAAGGTGTTTGCATTTCTTTTAAGTCGTGTTTGATGTATAAAACATTTTTATAACTACTGAAGGTAACATAGTTACTTAATTGTGCCTTAAAATGGGACTATTTATGTTGGAAACACATAATACTGCCTCTGTCATTTGGGAACCTGATGATAGCCATGAAAACCGTCTGAACTGTTAGATGTGTCGGATCTCCTTTGGCTTCCTCCAGTGCACAGTAAAGAGTAATTTATATCACCGTGCTGATTTGGCTTTTACATATTCTAGAAGAGTACATAATTTAGGAGCGCACAATGGCCTCATTCTGCCACTCAGGATTTTTTTTTTTTCTCCCAGTGAATTTCAGACATAAGTGACTGTGGATGTTTAATGGCAGCCATTGGATCTTTAATGTTTCCCCTGTGACGTAGCTGCTTCATCCGGATGGCATGCTGTTCAGAACTAGCACAGCCTGGTAAATTTTCTACATAAATCTGTTTGTTTTCTTAAGATGAATAGATATATTTACATATTTGTAATGCTTATAATTAATTAATATGAAGCCCCTCAGTCTACAGCCACAGTCTCTTACTAGAGGAATGCTAAACAGCTCTCTGCCCCAGAAATGTGCCAAGGTTGGCAGTTCTTGCTTTCTCAGTAAGAGGATGCTCTGCAGTGTCTATCAGTGATGGACTACTCCACTGGGGGATAGGATTTTCTCCAAACTGGGCCATTTGTTCGGGGATTGTGCGTGTGTGTATCATGTTTACTGAAAGTGTGTTACCATGTTGATCAGGAAGATGCGCTGTCTATCTCCTGACACAGCCCGTCTGTCTGCCTCTCGCTTTGTGGGTTTGATGATGATGCGGGAATGTGATACACACACACTGCTATCTTTGTCCGCTCACTGCTTTAGCTGCTTTGTGCCTGAATGCTCCACGTGCACAGCGACCGCTGTCATCCTTTGAAACAAGCGCTTCCCTTGTGTCTGTGCTGCTGTTTGCTGATGGTCCCAAAACAAACAATACAGTATTTTCAGGCAACATCCAGCTCATGCCAGGCGTCAGTAAATACTCTTTATATTTCACAGGGCTCTGGAAAAGGTTTCATCCCCGTGACCCACATTGATGCTTTTTGAAATGCCAGAGTTGAGCTCTTCTACAGTCATGAATGACAGCAACACACACAACCAGGCAGATGTGATGCTGCTGAATGGAGAACAATCTGTGACTGGGCCACAGTGATCCTAGTGCTGATTAATGCAACTATGAATGTGACAAACTCTCTATTCATGACTCCTGCATAGCTGAATGCTGATGCTAATAATCTTTTGTTTTCAGTGTCGGAACGTTCTTGAAAGTTCCCAAAACCTCATTTAAGAACAGTGGCAGATTATTTCAAGGAGATCTTGAATCGTTTATGTAACAGAGGAAAAAAAAAAAGTCACGCATGTATCTGATCTTTCTCATTTAGTAACATTCTATATATTTCAGATTACATTTTGAAGAAGAAAAAAAATTACACAAAATGTCACAATATTTGTTTTTGGATGATTTGAAGGTTTTCTTATTTTCTTATTTCTTTTGACGAGTCAACTTTTATCTGTAGAACTTTTCAAGCAGACAAGATTGAAAGAAACGCATAAAACAACATGAGATATTAATAAACAAGGACAGCATAAAAAAGATGAAGAAATAGAATGACTGTGGATGAGTTATTAATAAAGCACAACTGTGTAGTGAGAAAAACTAAAAGAAAATGTAATTATAATTATATAAAAATATATCCATCTTAATGCAGAAAATTTACTAAAGTTTCATATCAGCTCTCAACTTGTAACTGATTTGCAGTTTACAAAATTATAATAATATAAAATTATTGGTCTACAAGGCTCCAAACATCCTTGGGCCTAAATAAATCTGAGTTTTTAGACATGCAACAAATAACTAAACCAGGGGAAAATACTGCATTGATGAAATATGTATTTGTATGCCTAGTTTCTGGTTTCCTTTCCATAAATCTGTGATATTTAGGATTTTGGTCAATGTCATTAGTGTCCAGTGTGAACGTCTACTGCTGTGAGATTCTGTCCAACTTGCTAAGTTGCAAGTTGATAAAACTTGGGAAATATTGGCCAATACCTGTGTCACTCCAAACACTTCTTTTTTGATATGAATATAGCACATATTTCATACAGTGACATGACAACATATTTGTGATATATTCTGCACCCATTAACAAAACTAGCAAAAAGAAGTAAACAGCAAACAAAGACAACTTTTAGTTTGCATGCAGCTCTAAAACAACTTCTCTAAAAACCTGAGATGAACAGAAACTATTGTCTCATTTAAAGAAGGTTTGTAGAAAAGGTAAAAGTTTATCACTTTTTTGTTTTAAATTCACATTTGTCTTTTCTTATCATATTTGAATTTTATGTTTTTCTTTCAATGTTTTTCATATCTTCAGTGTAGTTTGTCTTTACCTGCTCTTTCATTTTCTTGAAACTGCTTTCAGTTGCCTTCTGCATGATGTAGAAATAAACATGCTTATTTTGCACAATTGCTATTTAAACTGCACATTATGGACTTGATTAAACGCTTAATATTTTTGATTTTGTGTTGCAGGTGTGCAGACGACCAAGAAGTCTGGAATTCCTGCTCCGAGAGAAATCTCCTCCTCTATAACAAGAGATCGGGTTTCCCTTCGAGATCAGCTGAGGAGTTCCTCTACTAAGAGAATCGTTACCAGTTCCAGCACCTCCAGCCTCTCCACCCTGGCAAAGCAGACGCGTAGCTCGACCAAGACCCGTGCGGAGAGCCAGGAAAGAGGCCTGCTGGAGAGCCAGGTAAAGGAGCTTCTCGCTGAAGCTAAGGTGAAGGACTTGGAGATCGACAATCTGAGGACAGAGCTGCAGCGCTGCAAGAGGAAAGCCTCCCCTACTTCGTCCTTGCCTTCTACTGTCTCAGTTTCAGACCAAGCGCATGCTGCTGATGATGAGAAGGGGCAGGTGGCTGAAGCCCTGCTCCTGGTCGGGGAGCTGAGGGAGAAGAACGGGAAGTTCCAGAGAGAGCTAGCAGCACTACGAGAAGAGAACCAGACATTGAAGGAAAAGCTGATTTGCTTGGAAGCTTCTCCTCTTTCTAATAAAAAGACAAGCTCGTCCATTACCTTGGTGAATGGCGTCCCTTCAGACCCTTCTGCTTCCCAAAAGGATGACCTCGTCTCCACTGCCAGCCCACTCAAAACCTCCATCTCCTCCAGCTCCGACATTACCAAGGATTCGCCATCGCCAGACTCCTCGGAGTTCGAGAAGCTCCCATCGCGCTCTGAATCAGGCAGCAGCGATGTCAGTGGCGATGACGTCACGGCGAACAGGTCAGGGGGTCAGGATGCGTCAGTGCGGAGACTAACAGAGCAGATCCACAAGATGGAGGAGAGCCATCACAGCACAGCGGAGGAGCTGCAGGCGACACTGCAGGAACTGGCCGACCAGCAGCAGATGGTGCAGGAGCTAACCGCTGAGAACGAGCGCCTGGCGGAGGAAAAGCGCCTTCTGCAGACGTCGCTTCAGCAGCAGAGAGAACGTCTGGAAGTGATGGCTCAGAAGAACGAGACGCTTGCCGTCAGAGTCCAGGAGCAGGCTCATGCTCAGGCTCAGAGGGAGCAGGAGCTGGGGAGCCAAGGGCCAAGGCTGGCCGAGTTGGAGCAGAGGTACGCCGAGTTGGTGGAGAGCTCTCGATTCGAACGGGAAAAACTGGTGGACATCCAGCAGCAGCTGACAGGCAGCTTGAGGGCTCTGGAAGAGGAACACCAACAGGCTCAGGGTCAAGTCTGCTGCCTTAAGGAGGAGCTGGACAGGCTGCAGGCCCGGCTGGACAAGGAAGTGGAAAGCAGCATTCAGGTATCGCAAGCTGCCGAGGAACACAAAGCCACGGCGGAGTGTCTCAGACTGGAGAACAGTAGGCTCAAGGCGCAGGTGGACATAGAGAGGCAGAAGGTCGTCGAGCTGAAAGCCATGCAGAGCGCCAGTGACAGCACCGAGCTTCAGAACATGCTGAAGACGGCCCACTCTGAGAGGGACAAGCTGGAGGTGGAGCTGACCGAGCTGAGACAGGAGCTGCTGAAGGCCCAGGCTGAGACTGAGCATGTGCGAGCCACAGTGTCAAAGGTACGGAGGGAGACGTTTACACACCGACTTAGGTTGGATTGCTTTTTTCAAGGATTCAGCATTTAATCGCTGTAATAGATGGATAGACACGCATGCACTTTATTTATCCCGTCTTGAGGAAATTCATAATGTGTCTCAGCAGGAAAGAACAAAATTGCACATTGCAATAAACAACTCATAATAAAACACTATCTAAAATATAAAATACCTAAAAGCATTTGTATTAATCTTATGCATTTTGGTTAAATATGTTTGGATCCCAAGTAAGACCTTTTTAATCATTGAAGCTGTATCTGTGGTTGGTACCTTTTTGTTTATTATTGATAAGCCACCATGTTTGTCATTGGGCCACAGAGTCCAGCAGCTCTATATCTGAATATTACCCAAGACCAGAGGTTGGTAGAATAAACCCCATCAAGTCTCAGGGAGTAACCAGTAGTGGTCTGCTTTATTTTTATTTTTTTTTGAGCTTATGTAATCAGAGAGACTAAAATATAAGATGTCAAATATAAAACTGTTTTAAACGTACATTTTTTCTAAAGGTTATTCAAGTAAATGTAGGAGTGAACGTTTCTTGATCCCATTTATCACAAACAGTGATGTTTCTGTTTTTACCTTATATGGAAGATGTGAAACCTATTTCTGCATTGTCTCAACATTTATTCTGGATCTATCTATCCTGATCATTTCTTCATCAATAAACAGAGTGAATTGTCTTTGCTGGCAGCTCTGATTCTTAATAATTCATAATAATTGTCTTAATAATTCATAATAATTGATGAACGATAATAATTTTGACATTTTTTGGTGCCGTAGAACGTTTACATGTACTCACTCAGCGAACCTAATAAATGGCATACTATTCTCTGGTCTGGTTTCCAAAATTATGCTTGACAGATACTACACAGTGCTCTTTATTTAACATAGGTCAACCAAACACGGCATTTGGAATCACAACCAAATAATTCAATCTTTAACTAGATCTGGGAGAAAAGTCACTCTAGAAAAATAATGGTTCTAGTATAATCATGAAAACCTTAAATTCATGACATTTGTGTTGGGCTGGACACTATGACTGAAAAACACATCATGCCACAAGCGCTCATATCTGTCAATATTGTTTTAAATATCTTAAATACTGCCAAAGTGGTGACATGGCCTTTCCTGTTTAATCCACAGTTTTCATTCCATGCAGTTGATTTTGATTTTTGTGGTGAAATGTGAAACTGATGCTGTGCAACTTATTTAGCAGGTGGTTGCTAGGTAACCAGAGATCGAGTGAGTTAGTTGATGCCCATTTGCTCAGCCGGTCATGAGAGGTTGAGCGGCTTAAGTCTGTAATCTGCCTACATCCCCCAGAATGCTGTGCAGTTCTGGATTGCAGCTCAGTGAAATGCTCAATTAATTATTTTGGATGCGTTATCTATTTGTATTGATGAAATGTTTATATACATACTCTTATTTATTTATTGCTTGGCTCTATATTTATGCTGCATCAGTATGTACTGATCGCAGGTGACTGCCTGGTGACTGAGTCAAGTAAATACAGATGGGCAGACACAGTAGTATTTATTTTCAGTGATATTTATCTTCACTTAAACCAGGGGTGGGCACTCCTGGTCCTCAAGGGCCGGTCTCCTCCAACTTTTAGATGTATCTCTACTTCAACACACCTGAGTCGAATAATGAGGTCATTAGCAGGACTCTGGAGAACCTGACTGCACTTGGGAGGTGATTTAGCTATTGGATTCAGGTGTGTTAGACCAGGGAGACTCTAAGAGTTGCAGGACACTGGCCCTTGAGGACCAGGAGTGCCCACCTCTGACTTAAACTGTAACCCTTTGTTTCTAGCTTCTTTGGTTTTCTCACCAAACCCACAAACACAGGAGTGAGTCAGGGCTGGTAAAGGCTCTACAGCAGGGCTGGGCAACTCCAGGCCTGGAGGGCCGCTCTCCTGCAACTTTTAGATGTGTCTCTACTTCAACACACCTGAGTCAAATAATGAGGGCATTAGCAGGACTCTGGAGAACCTGGCTGCACTGAGGAGGTGATTCAGCTGTTGGATTCAAGAGTCATCTAAGAGTTGCAGGACACCGGCCCACTGTAGAGCAGGAGTGCCCACCCCTGCTCTACAGTATTAGGTGTGTCTCTTTTAAGTCATTATTTTGGGAGGTGACGGAGGTGCCAGCAGGGTAGTTAGGCTTGTTCACCCACGTATGAGTCACACAGCTGTCCTCTGCCAACTGGATGTGAAGATGAGGTGACTCCATAACTTCCCTGACAAGCATCTTAATCTGTCACAGCCTCATGGCGTCAGCTGTGGAACGTCCCAAGTGGCTACATCACCTACTGGTTTTAGTATTCTGTCCTCATAGAGGTGTGCCTCCCAGACAACCACAATAATCCTCCTTTGACTTCAAAATCTGTAGGAAATAAGATGGTTTTTGTTCTGTTTAGACTTTAATTTGACATGGAAGTGAGAAAGATCTTGAGTAACCTTTAAATGCATTTAGAAACGGCAACACCACAAAATGACCTAGAGTGACTTCAGGTGCAGTATGCATTTAGTGCATTGCAGGAGCTCACATAAACACACAAACTTTATAAACATTGTGTCCATACACAGGTGGAGTCCACATGTCAGCAGGTTCAGCAAAAGGCTGAGAAGAGAGAGCAGGAGCTGAGCGACCGGGTGACGTCCCTGGAGGAAGCTGGAGTTCAAGCGGAGAACCAAGTGAAGGAAATGAAGGAGACCATCTTTGAGCTGGAGGACCAGGTGGAGCAGCAGCGGGCGGTCAACTGTCATACCAACCAGGCGGTCCTGGACATGGAGAGTATGTACTGATCGCAGGTTTTTTAGTTCTGCACTGTTACATGGCATCTTAACCGAAGCTAGCAATAAAAATGAGAGGCTATACATTAGGGCTGGGTATTTATCATCTCGTTTATTTATCGCAATAAATTTCTCTGTATGATGAAAATTTTGCTTTATTGTGTCACAATAAATTCCAATTAAGGACATTTAAAACCCTTCAAACTGTCCATAGTGCAGCTTAGTGATGCAAATCACACTTTTTGTGGTAATTTTTATTATAATATTGAGATTAATTTAAAACCTAGTGAAGAAATGAGAAATGATTAGGGTTGTTCCTTTTGCTTTTCACTTTAGAAAGATCTATGATTTTGTCTGTGATGTCACCATAATTTGCAAAAAGTGCCTGTGCTTGCAGACCAGGTTTGTTGCATTCTAGACTTACACAAAATCATTCAGAGGGCCACATATTGCCTACTAAGCAGCACTCTGGTGACCCTTGATATAGATATAATAAAACAAATTGCATTTTTTAAAAATATAAAAGCTTGTCGCATTTATGAAGTGTTGTTGCAGTTTATCCAATGTGTGTAGAGCGTTTATTGGCATAAACAGTTTACAGTAAGATAATGATTAATTACTTTTGTTGATGGTCCCCATCTCTGGATTTTTGTTCATATTTTATAATCACCTGATCATCTTGGGTTAAAGTTCAATGCTCAGTGCACAGTTTATAAAGAGCTCCATCTAATGTAATGGTTATTAGCTGAAACAATCAGAAAGTTGATTTTACTGCCATCAGATGAATCCACTTCAAACATTTTTCATGCTGAAGTGAGTGAATCTTCAGCAGGGCAGACAGAGTGACTGCATAATGTATCATGACACTAATTTAGGATCATAACTGTGACACTGAGTAGCGTTTGCATGCCTTTTGTTCCACTGGAGCGCATGGGGTATGTGGTGTTTCTAAGATGCTTTGCACATGTCACGGAAAATTTCAACATAGTAAAACTATATTCCAAGTTCCTCCGTTAAAATGCGAGGCCTATGCACAATACAGCGATTGGGATATAAACATTGTAAATACTTTGAAAATAGCCATGAAGAAAATCTCTCCGCAGTTCCAGAAAAAGCTGAAGGTTTGCACACACATAAGTGCAAGATTTACTGCAGGGCTGTAGGATTATTAAAGCTCAGTCTGCCCAGACCGATTCCCTGGAGGTCTCTTTAAACATCCAAGGGAGTGTAAAGTGGAGCACATCTAACATTGATTAAAATACAACAATATTACTGCTGTAAATCAGGGCAAGTTATATTGGCTTGATAATATTATTGCAGCGACCAAGAGGTACTTCAAGAATAGTTCTGTTTTTGGAAGTTTTATTTTTAGAAGACTTGGCTGCTGTTTCTCTAACATAATCAAATTGTTCACACACTATAGCAGTGACTGTTACTACGGAACATATGTTTAATATTTATTAGATTTTTTTTGTTAAATATCTGAACTTTGCTGTTGCAGATCTTGTCAAAAAGATTGAGGAGCAGAAGGGTGAAGCAGAGCGACAGCTGAAGGTTTTGAATCGGCAGATGAAGGTAAGAAATATTTGACATGACGTTCTGCTTGCGTCCAAAGTTCAACTAATTACTCTTTGCTGCTCCAGTTTGGATCTGTTATGGATGATACAGGTCATAAAATATTTCACCATATTTCAATAAAGACTGATATTTTTGGAAATTCAAATGCGCTTCATATGCAACATCTTTTTTTCCTCTATCTACCTAAAGGTGGGAATCAACTGAAACGTTCTTTAGGAAATGTGTATTTTTACAACTACCAGATAGTAGAAAGGCATGCAGAATTCTTTGAGTTTATACATGTGCCAATAATTCATAAATATCATCTAAGAGTAAATGGGTCATATCTGATATTCACCTTAATGCATTTGGTCAGTTAGATGAACTCTGACACCTGACAAGATGCCAAAGGTCACTGGAGGTGAAGGAAACACTGGGAGAATAGAAAAGACAGAGGGGTGAGAAAAAATTGGGTTAATCAAAACTCATGCTGTCACAGTCACATGTTTTCCTTACGTCATTTAGCCCGTGAAACATTTTAGGTCTTAATGTTTTGTGTAAATATCAGATGCATGAAATACTGCGACACTGACACAATTTTTTGGAAATCAATGTTCCAAAGAAATGTTGTTTTTGATGTCGCTTTGAGGTCAGGATGATTTCCTTTGGCTTGATTTTTATTTATTTTTTTGTCTCTTGCCTTCATGCCAAAATAAATCTTTCCACTGAGCTCTGTTCAGATAGCATTGTGTCGCATGGTAGCAGAGTTTTCCAATTCTTTTTCTACGTTTAGGTGGCGAGTACTGTTTCTGAAAGAATTGACTTGTTTGCAATATTTCGAGATGCAACAATGAGAGATTTTATTAAATTTTTAAGAACCAATGCATATTTTACCTTATTTTTACAGTTCTAGGAGAAGTAGAATTTACAACATTGACATTTTTTCTCGCCTTCCTGCCATGAGAGGAAAGAAGGCTTACCTTATGTGAGAGAGATTAATGTGAAACAGGAGTTTTCTTTTTTTGCAACAAAGACAAAATAATACAAAGTTGACCTCATTAATTGTCGTTGGTGAATTAGCTGTTAGTACAGTTAGCGTTGGTAAAGTTTCAGTCTTCATGTGCAATCCCAGGAAGATGTAAATCCTAACATCCGACTCTGAAATGTCCAAAACTCTGTCAACATTTCCAAATCTATCATACTCCATAACTGAGGGAGGTTAAAAATAGAACAATTTTTCTGTAATATGTTCAGCCTTCCTCCAACCTGCCAAAACCAGCTATGACGCAACCATGGGCTTAGGTTTGGGTATGGACGGTCGTGACATGTCACGACCAATATTCAAGGGATATAAAATAGTCCCGACCAATTTTTGCCATATTAATAAAAAATAAAAATAAAAACATATGTATTTTTTAACAAAAAGTTGTAAGGTCCCACCAAAACTTAGACCAAACCTACGCCCTTGGACGCAACGTCCCAGTGGATGGTTTGAATTTATTTCTGCTTTTCATGCCCAAAAAATCTGCAAAAGGAAGAAGGTCAATGTGACACAAATTAACAACCTTTAGCAGCCTGAGCAGCTAACGAGCCGATCTTGATAAAACATGGGCTTCGTGTGTGAAGACGAAATAATCGCAGCAGCTGATTGTCGAATGGATCTTGCCGATCAACTGCAAACTGATGGAGACTAAAGTATTGCAAAATGTTATAATGTAAATTGAATGCAGACACTCTTATTGTTACATTTTGTCTTAGAAATTATGAGAAAAGCAGATGAGTGGTGTTTTATCCTCATATGAAAGGACCAGCATCTCTCCTGACCCCATTAGGGACAAGGGTGAACAGAAAATGGATGAAAGGATGGATGGATGGATCATCTGACTGAAAAAAAACTGTCATGTTTTGTAATGTTGTCCGTCTGTATAAAATTAAAGTTATTACAAGAATAATTCAAACAGATTTTCTTCTACTTCATTCTGTGGTTTATAATACTTTTAAACAGTTCAAGAAATGTGGAATAATGTTGGTGTTTGAAGGTTAGGAGCCCGATCTCTCACCTAAGAGTCCCAACTATTTCTTAGGCAGCCAAGTTTCTTCTTTTTGTTGTTCAGAAACCACAAAAACAGGCCAAATCTGTCAGCAGATACAAGTCTGTAAATCCACCACATGCTATGGGCTAATGTTAGCTTGCAAGGTGTCTCTTGCAGATTGAACTGAACTATTTATTGGAACACACCAGACCAAGTTTTACTTTGCAGGTTGTAGCAGCTTCATAGAAAGTACAGTTTGTTTTCTAGAAGCTTCCTAAACTCTTTCTGCTTCTCATGTCTTCATTTTTAGACCTTAGCCTAACTTTCAGGCATCCTCAATCACTGATCAGAAAAATATTGCATTCTTCTAAGTTATTGACTGATCAGAGTCAGTTTAGAAGAAAATTGACCCATTCTGGTCGCCAGCTATTTTGTCAGTGCAGGTTTTTATTTTAAGATGTGATGTGAAATTGCGACAACAGCTTAAGTTTAGCTTTTTGTCGTATGGAAAGTATTTCAGACCTAAACTACAGCCAAGCAAACATAAGCATATACAGCATTACTACTTCCAGATTGGAAGAATCATTGCTTTTTATATTTTCATCTTTAATGTCAGATTCGGTGTTATGTGGATGTGAATATCATTTATGATTCCTGCAAAAAGATCCAGACAGAATCGTGATTGATCTTTCATGCACAATTCATGATAAAATCCCAAAGGGTTTATAATCCTGTTTAATCAGCCAAGCATGGCAGCCTCAGACCTTTAAAATCCTGAGATTCATCTCTTTTCCAGATTGTTTGAAATAGCCTTGGCAGCTGCATTTAAGCCGACCTTTATTATAGAAAGACAATTTTTTTTATACATTTACGGACTCTAAGGAATCATTCATACCATTTTAAACATACTGTTAATAAGCAACATCCTTTTATCTATTTTTAGGCTTCATTTTTGGAGCACTTATTTTCCCCTGTATTGTTTTTTTTTTTATTATTATTTAAATTTGCATAAATTAACTGCTGTGCCTCAACCTGTGCTGATCCATGTGTTTATGTATTTAGGAGGAGAGAGAGGAGTGGCGGCGCTTTCAGGCAGACCTCCAGACAGCGGTGGTGGTGGCCAACGACATCAAAGTGGAAGCTCAGCAGGAGCTGCGCACTCTCAGGAGGCAGCTGCAGGAGGAGCAGGACCGCAGCGCCAAGCTTTCTGCAGACCTGCAGGCCGTGCAAGGAGTCAGGTACTATCCACTGTTTCCATCCCCCTTACACCCACCCAGCCATCTCCTTCCAGCCCCCTCAGGCACCAGGCTCCTTTCTCTCTGAATGTACCAGGATGTGACATACCTACCAGAGTCCTGCCAGATCTCCGCGCAGCAGCAATCTTTAGGCAGGTGGCCCAAATGATCCCAACTTGAAAGAAACTCTTGCTCAAGAGGTTCCCAAATTTCCTGTTTGATCCCAAGAGAGGATATGTTTTCATCGGAGGCATAATTAAGAGCTTCAGTGTTCGTGTTCCTGGGATTTGGCAGACTCTGTAGGTCAATGAGCCATCTCCTGCAGTTTTATTTTCCCTCTGTATTTTTTACTCCTTTTAAAGCTGCTGCCCTTTCTGTTTCCCTCTTCAACATGTATTATGACCTGTGGCAAACATTCAGATTTCACACTCGACACACATTGCATGTGAAGAAGTCATGTGGTAGTTGTAATCAAAAACAGATTTTTACACCAGTTTACTTCTATTAACATAATGGAAGCCTTGCCGTTTTATTATAGGCATATTTAAAGTGCCAAATTAATTTACCTTTTCACATTTTGTCACACTAAAGCCAAAAATGTCAATTTATCTTATTTGGTGTCATGTGTTAGATCACATGTGTCAAACTCAAGGTCCATGGGCCAAATCTGGGCCGCCATAGCTATTTATGTGGCCCTCAAGACCCTGGAGGGGCAAATAAACAGAACTTCAAGATAAGTTAGGTGCTTAGATGTTACTTATTTAGTCAAATCAGTTTTTACTTGTATAAAAGATTTCTAATGCGAAAAGATTTTGAATATTTGATTTTATGAAGTACTCATTTAAAACAGAAAAAGCTATGCCACTTTTAGTACTTCAGTAGATCATTTTTATTACACTTTAATTTATTCTGCTCTTTGAAGACATCCATGATCTTGGTGCGGCCTAAAATGGAAATGAGTTTGACACCTGGTGCATAAATGTGAAAGAATATGATGCATAATTTTATTACATTTTTTTTCTACGCTTAAAAATCTGAAAACTTTTTTCCTGTATTTATACTAAAATTAAACAATATTTCGGTGGACTTTATTTATGAATTAGGTCACTTTTGAAGGCAGTTGGTTGGACAAAGAGGGCTGCAGTAAAGTAGAATACATACCACCTTTTGCATTTTTTTCTAAAATATTTCAAAATTATTCACTTAAAAATGACTAGCTACTTTTTGCTGGCCTAGCTTACCAAATCCCATTTAAATATGTTGAAGTTGTTGTAGCGTGACGAAAGGCGAAAAGGAACAAAAATAGTTCTTAAATCCACTTAAAAATGAGGATAATTGTGGTTTATGTGTGATTTAGCAAAAGAGTCCTAAAAATCCAAATGATAAAAACTTAATGGCGGTTTGTTATAATATTATCATCACTCCAGATGAAATACTTCTTTGTTAAAAATAGACTGTTTATTATTTTAAGCACTCCAGCATGCTTAAAATTATTATTTTTAAAAAACCTAATTGCATTAGCGCAAGATACGGGTCAGTACGCGTGTATTTAGTATCTGGTATTAGACCACGTCTCAATCACCAGACTTTCCCCAAGAAAAGCCGTTATGCTGCATCCGCTCCCCTCCTCCATCAGCTGATGTCTCTGTTAAAGACGTCCGTCTGACGAGCCTGAAATCCAGGTGAGTTCTCAGCCAGCCTGCCGCTCCCCGCCTTGTGTGCTGCCGACGCTCACTGACCTTCCTCTCTGTGTTTGGCTTCATGCTGCTTCTTCAGCCTGTCTGACTCTGTCTGCTTCTGGCTGACTGCACCTTTAGGGCTACCATTCCCTCCCGGTTTGCTCTTTAAACCTGTGGATCAGTCAGATTGTATCTGGTGCCACCTGCTGTTGTTTTTGATGAATAACACTCCTACTTTTTTTTGATGGAAAAAGCAGGATGATGATGGCTGCACTGGCATGACTTGGACTGAACTCATGCTGTTTTTAACGACACAGATACATATCCATAGCATCTCCATCACAGGGTGATCTGGCTGTATGAGTGACTGTTTTAATCTTATGAGGTGTGCATGGAAGAGTTGAGGGAAAATATGCCCAGAGGTTCTGGCTTTTTAGATGACATGAAGAAGCAATTATGTGCTTTAAGAAAAAAGTAGACTTTCTACATCATTCATTTTTAATTTTCTTATCTTTTTCTTTTCAGAATCAGCACTGGAGCCACTTTTGACACCAAGACGGCAGTGGAAGGACACTAGAGAGTGGCCCTCATCTCAGCATCATGTGAAGACAGTGTTATTGTTGCCCTTCTATTTTGTGGAAACCAGCTTTGTTTTGACTCACTGTGCAGAAGGACATTCAGGCCTTCATGGGTTCATTTTTCTCCATATGGCTAAAATATTTTTGGGGACTTTTTAAATGAGAGTACTCTATTTTATTTTCTCACAGAATGGTCTCGTTTTGTCTGGACTATTGGGTTCTTAAGTTGTGGACGACTTTTTAAATGAAATTTTTTGTGCCTTTGAGAAATTGGAGAAGATGGAATGGCCTGGTGTGGTGAGGGATGTAACAAATGCTGAATGTTTTAGGTTTGGCAGAGCTAAGGATTTCCATCACTGAAATTGCAACATTGGAAAACAGCTAAATCTTGCTTTTAAATGCAAAAGCAAGGAGATAAAATTGAAGAAAAAAATCAATTTTGTAATATTTCCACATCCCTTTAGGAAAAATATAGAAGCACTGCTGTTAGAGGATGTTCAGTCTGTTGTTTTGCCTTTTGAGAGCAAAATAGAAAACATTATGCATTATATGCAGTATGACACAAAGTTGTTTAAATGAACCATTAATTCCTGGAGAGGCTCATTTGTGGTTTCACATATAAAACACCTTACATAATATTAGCTTGTGATATGAATTCCAGGAATGAACCATTGCATGCGTTAAGTTTTGGAGCAGATTAACCGTGACGTAGCAGCGCTGCTTGCAGCTGGTCTCTCTGAAGAGAGAATCAGTGCAGCTGTGGTCGGCTTTCTGCCAGGGCTGCAGGTTTGCGCCGACAGTGCAAAACATCGGTATTGTTCGGACTGTAAGCCGCTACTTTTTTCCTACGCTTTGAGCCATCCGGTTTATAGACCGGTGCTGCTCTTCTGTGGATTTTTCTTCAGCCGCCAGGGGGGGCTCTTTAGCAGGAAGTGAATCATTGGAAGTCAAAGAAAAAAGTGCTAATTTTCATTTAAAACAGGCACATGCAAGCAGCACGAGGGAGAAATTTCTTCAAACTCATATGATGCAGCTTTTAAGGTCAGGGCTATCGGATGACTGGGTCCTTTAATAAATCCAGGAGATTTATTTATTATGGAAAACCGAGAGAGGCGGAGATACCGGCGGCTTATAGCCTGGACGTATCCAGATTTTTTTGTATTTTTTATTTTATTTTTTATTATTCAAAAAAATTGTAAGTATGGCTCATAGTATGGTGCGCTCTATAGTCCGGAACATAATATTAGTAGCGTAATATAACATAATACGGTACATAATATTAGTTTGTGAGGTGAATTTTATTCTTCTTTTGGATTAAAAAAAAATAAAGTAAGTTCGGGTGTGGCTACTGGTGTACATGTTTTGACTGCATTACCAAAATCCAAAAGTTTGTACGTTTAAAACTATAAGGTTCCAGAATGTAGTAATATTTACAAGCTAAGAGGAATAATCAGCTGAGTCTTTATCATTATGTTTGGGCCAGAAATGAATTTCCATAAGACAAAATGAAATAGCAGGATATCTATGAAAGTGTTATTGGAGTCCACCTGAACCAGAACCTCAGGGTTCTCCTTTGCAGAATGAAGCTGCAGACATCAGCGTAGAGTTGATCACATCTGCTGCCGCTCACGTCCCGCCCACCACAGTGAGGAACAGAGCGTGTCGTGTAAGTCGTCACTACCTGGGGTAAAACCGAGCCGCACATTAACTGGTCAGACCACGACTTGCCAGTGGAAAAGAACCTTAATTTGGAGAATTAAAGTTGTGCAGTTATTTGTTTTAGAAATCCAAATTACAGGGTAATTCAATACTTTTCATAAATCTTCCTGATCAGGATAGAAAATGTCCAAACTATTTGCTGTAATTCTTAGTGATCATGGTTTTGCAGCAACGAAAGAAAAAAAATCAGACTGAACATCCTCCATCCAGGAGCTTTAAGGGTCTCTTGTTTTGTTTTTGTTTTTTTATTCCTCACATCATCTTGTTACTGTTTTTGTATAAAATACGTCACTGACAACTTTTTCTTGTTGGTCTTTCTTCTGCTGTTCAAATGAAGTGTGTTTCATTTTTTTAGCCGTAAGATGGCGCTGTGGATCACATATTGACACTCAATTAGTCATGTCCGTTTCAAGCTCTCCCATGTTTTACAGTTGTGTGTTTTTTGTTGGTGGAATCATTTTGACATGCAGATGTCATGATATCATGCAGCCAATATTAGATGTGACCGTTAACGGCGTACTTCTGGACCAACCGAACTGTCTTAAAATCAAACTTTTAAGTCATAGACCAATAAAACTGTGTTCCCGAAATATTTACATCACTTTCAAATATTCACATTCTATACTCTGTTTTTTGCAAAATCAGAATTTAATATATTAACCACACAGAACCTTTTCTAACCTTTAGCAGATTCCAAGAAATTACAAGCGTTACATGTTTATATGTAAATATTTTCCTCACCTTTGGTTTAAACTCTTAAAGAGCATCACATACAGTGTGTGTGAAATATGAGGTCCTTTCTACAACTTAACTTTAAAAAGCCATATTATCCAAGCCGAGTGAATGGTACTGGTGCTCAAATAAGTCAGGTTATACAAGAAAAGATGAAATGTTTGGAAAAATCTTTTTACGAGGCCGAGCATTCCTGTTCATATTGTGATAATTTATTTTGCAGAGGAAGGACTTGGCTGTTTTTATCTGTATGTGAAGTTCTACATAAATGTCTGACTGTTGTTCATTAGGTGAATAAATAAACAAAATGTATCCAGCCCCGTGGCTTTTATTTACACATCAAACTGGTCTGTAGACTCATCACAATGTGGGTTTTCTTCACTGATCAGAATCAATGAGAATATGGGGAGAGGGGTAATATACAGGGCGGCCCAGAGGAAAACCTGTAAGATCTGAACTAATGTATGTGACAGAGCGGATCAGTCACAGGACTCTGATCCAAATCCAAGTTGGAATCTGTGGAAGATAATCGTTTACAGATTATCTTAATTCAGTCTGACTGAGCTCAAGTTATTTTTTGCAAAGAATTACGTTTTTCTCTCATTTTTATTTGTAAAAAAAAAAAAAAAGGAAAAACCATAAAGGATTTGCAAGTTTTGAGGTGTTTGAATGCTCATATATCACCAGTAAATTTAGAACACTTTTTATTTCAGAGCATTCATTCCTACTCTAACATGGAAGATTTTGGACCAATACACCCTCTCCCCCCTTTCCACCACCTTAGCAACATGTTTTGCTTGAGTCTATGCAGCAATTGTGTTTTTTGTGTCTGCTGCCAGGTCCCAAGGTGATGATGGGCGAGCGCTGGACTCCGACGGCGGCAGCAGCCAATGGTGCGGCATCTCCGTGATCCCCGGCACGTCACCCGCCGACGCCAGCGACGATGCCAGCGCGGAGCCCGGAGTGACCGTCAAATCCCTCATTAAGTCCTTTGACACTGTTGGACAGAGTGAGCGCTGAGCACACGCAGACACAAGCAGTTGGCCGGGCCAGGCGTCCCGTCACATCAGTGTAGCTGAAGAGGAGAACAGCTGATGAGTCAGCTGTTCAGCTGTGGTCTCCAGCGTTCATGTCTGTCGTTTCTCAGCTCGTCGGGTCTGAGCTGAATCCAGGCAGGCTGGGTGAGGGATGGGGGTGGCATGAGGGGGTTTCTGGTGTTTGTCAGGAAAATCATTTGATACTGATCAACATGAGATGAGCTGGAAGTCTGGGACTGATTAGTTGTTTTAGTAAATGTTTTTGTAGATGGTTTCTCACAGGATTGACACAAATCTGGAAAGTGTGGCATGGATTTGTATTCAAATATTTTGTATAATTCTCTTTCGCTCCACATGTACTAGGGTGTTTCTACCAGCTTTGCACATTTACAGATCTGAATTTATGGCCTTTCTTATTCACAAAACTATCCTTACAATGTCTTAATGCAGGTCAAAGTAATAAAGTCTGTGATCATCTGACCGGAGGACCTTCTTCCAGATGTTGGCATTGAGCACCACTTGGCCGGTGGCAAACTCAGAAATTGGACTTTAATATTTACTTTGAACTTCTTACTTTATTTAGAGCTGTCATGCTAAAAAGTCTGGTTTATACACGGCATGACAAATACAGAAGCAGTCCTGTTGGCAAATTCTTCCATAGGGGCTGTGCTTCTCTGCAGCTCCTCCAGAGCTACCATGGATCTCTTGGTCCCAAGAAAACTTTCTGGGGTTTTACCGCTTCCAGATTTTGGAGTCAGTGTTGCTCCCTTACATGTGCAAAACTTATGGTATTATCTCTAACGTAACTTCTCCACATCTTTCTCCCTGATTTGTTCTTTAATCTTAATGTTGCTCTTTATTGACGATTTTCACTGATATGTTTTGCTATTAATATACCAAACGTAAGCTGTGACATCACAGCCTTAATAAAAATTTTTAAAAAAGCACACTCTGACATCGATCATGGATATTACAGATGGTCCATGTCATGCGGTTCCGGTGCTTTCCACTCCGAGAAGCCCTTTGAGTGGGATCCCCGTCCGCACTGCACCAGCTGCAGCCGTCTCCCCCATCCAGGTACTTAAAACCTCAACCTTCATCCAAAAATCACATGTAGGATTTGGTGGAGGGGAGCTTGTTTTCGACTTATTCTTTGTCTTCTTTTCTTTTTTCTTTAGAGACATTCCTACATTAAGCCACTATCAAAGACACTGGAAAAAAGAATAAATCATGTTGAGTTTGCTCATCCTCGTGGTATGTAACACTCAGTCCGAATCTTATTTGATCTGCTGTATCATATTTGATCGGTTGCTGCATGACCCAACGATCCGGTTCTCATCAGCGAGCCACCATCAATATTTTGACACAGCCAGCTTCTTCAGCAGTGACCTTCTACTAAAGGCTCTGACCAAACCACGATTGCATTTTGACCTGACCACCTGGTCTGTGGTCAGAGTGAAACATGACATGCAGACAAAACGCCCAGTCAGCCAGCACTGTCCTCACCCAAAGAGCCGACCATCAGATTTTGTTGTGGCCTGGTGAAATTTCCACGTTCATTCAAATTCCTGATGGGTGTTTTAAAGGCAAAGTTCTGCTGATTCAATATCCTCAATGAAAAGTACAACAAATACAATCAAACATTTGACTTCTGCTGGTTTCTTACTGACTTTTGCCACTTCCTTCTAGAAAAACACATTTAAATGCAACTCTGGAAATGCTCTTAAATGTGTCATGGTTGATTTGTTTCCAAATCCTCCCCTGAGGAGCTGCTGTAGGAACATAGTTTCCTGACTGGAAGCAAACATTTCTAGGATACGCTCTGTTTTTCGGCTCTTTTGTCACATTCTTCTGCATCCACATCCGTCTCGCGACCTTTTGATTCCGCAGATAAGTTGTCAGGTTTTGGCGAGGACCTGAAACCAAACAGCCTCATGAGGAAGAGCCCTTCGCTGGAGAGTGTAATCAAAAGTCCCATTTCCCTCAGCAGCCGCACCGCATCGTTCAGCTACAGCCGAGGAAGCAGCAAACTCAGGTATTGTCGTTTGGATCTAAAGATGAGCTTAGAGACACAGGAACAGTGTAACTGCAAGAAAAACATTAAAACAAATTCAGCTTCTTTCTCACTTTAAAAATGTTTGAAACATAATGCATCTGTTACCATGTTTAGTATGTTAAGGGTTATGCGAGAACCGCTACGTTATTGATGATGCATGCAAATACTCACCAATTCTGGAGTAATTTAAAATGGCAAAAACATTTTCCGCTTCTAGCATTTTACAGCCTGAAACGGGGAAATAATGAATTCAACAGCAGAGCTGCAGTGACGTGTGAAATGTTTAGCATGCTGAGTGGAACGACAATGTCTCATGTTCTTCCCATGGCCTCCAACCCCAGGGAGCAAGTCCCTAGAATAATATTACAGATAGACGTTAAATCTGTCCGTCATGCATAGGATTTCTTCCCTTAATGCTTTACAACTGTGCACATTGTGCATGATGTCTGGAAACATTTGAGTGCGGGACTAGAGGGACGGGGGTCCGGGCAGTAAAACGGGCTTCCACTCTGCACTGAGATGGCTGCCGTTCCAAGTAAACGTGGCTCCGCTCTGAACTCTAAAACAAATAAACGAAACTACAAAGAAGCTCCGGATTCATCATGGTAGTGCACGATCAGATAATTTCCTCCAGTAATGAAAAATTGCAAATCAAAGGGGCTTTTTTCTTTTATACGAAGCAAGGAAAACTAGTGAATTTGTTTTTCCTTTAGAGCAGCACCTAACACAGATTTTGACCCTTAATTTTCCTGTCTCAGTTTCTCCAGTATTCTTCTCTATTTTCGGGACATGTTAGACGTTTAGCTGCCTTTTCAGTAAAATGTTTGTATTAAAGCAAATCTATTCTTTCTTGAAAACTTTCCTAAATTACGCTTATGTCTCTCAGTATCACTGATAATCTACAAAAACACTCAGATCTTTCAGGTTATAGAATCAGAACCTATAGGAATAAAGTTGGCACATCTAATTTTCTCGACAACAGACGATCTCTCAGTAAAGTTTTTTGTTTTACTTTTACACCAGGCATGCTGACTTCTTACCACTTATCAAACTGTCTTCTGTTAGAATACATTTCCTTTTGTTTTCCCAAATAACCTGCAGACCTCAGCTTTGCATTTCATCTAAATAATATAGTTAATGTGCCTTATTTAAGTTTGAGATTATATTTTTAAAATTTTTTATAATGAATAATAAATTTTGCTGTTGCCTAAAAATGTTTAACCGTGTGATCTTTTATTTTTCTGGTCGAAACAGAGAAGAACTTTTGAAAAGGAGAAATAAAAGTCATCAAGAAGTTCAATGAGAAATCTGAGAAGAATCAGATGTTGTTGTTTTTTTTAAAATTAGGCTACAAATATAAAATTAATTTGCAGAATGCATTCTTTGTGAGGACAAATGTTGCTCTAATCTAGCATAATTTTAGCTGTCTGACCAGCTATGATTAGCAAGCTTCCTCCACGTTCACACAAATAATTGTGTGGGAGTGGGAGTGTGGGGGGGGGCAGTAGAGGAACTAAACTAGATATCGCACAAGTTGTACTCCAGATGACATCTCTCCTCTCTCTCTCTCCTCTGATTGCGGCCCTCGTTCCCCTGGTGACAGTGTGGAAAGAACGGACCCCTTGGCCGCTCTGGCGCGGGAGTACGGAGGATCTAAGAGAAACGCTCTACTGAAGTGGTGCCAGAAGAAAACAGAAGGCTATCCGGTAGGGATCACAGGCTACAGACCGCTCTCAAACATGAGACGTGCTCCACACACTTTCACGCCCAGCTCTCCTTCACGTCTACATCTGACAGTTTGATTTGTAGCCTGCACTCCCCTGGTTTCCATTAAAAAAGTGAGCTGACGCCTCCCGTTCTCTGCTTTTATTGCATGACGCGATATTGATTATGTCTTTATTTATTTACATTTTTTTAGCCATTGCTGGGTTAGACAGCCGGAACAGCAAACTGTTGACCAACCATTTAGCTAAGTGGCATCTCACATCTCACTGGTGTGAATGGGTTTGTGTATTTAGACGGCTTTGGAAAATTATTTTTTCACTTTGCAAAAAAAAAAAAAAAAGAGAACAACTGGAAGGGGGAAAAAACATAGTTCTATTTTGTTTTTTCAAAATAATTTGAGAAGTATGGCATTTATTCATAGTTAGTATTATTTCCTCTGATAACCTTAAAAAGAATCGCAGTGAACCACCGTCCGAATACACATAATACAGGGTGGAGATGCTTGAAATCCTTGGATTTCACTTCGGTGTTTTCAAGGTTTGGAAAGTTCTTGCAAGGGATTGATGTTCAAACTGCACAGTTTTGGAGCAAAGTGCAATATAACATTTGAATACAAAAAACCCTAAATGTGGACAATGGTGTTTACAGTTGAAATCAGATATTTTCATACACCTAATGAAAAAACATACATATTTATAGATTATTTCTAGATTACCATATGTGCATGTGCATGCTTATTTATTTATATATATTCAGTCACATTCAATTACTTACATCACTCTTTGATATATATATATATATATATATTTATATAGTAGTTTAATCTCTGGATTATAGAGATAGAGCCCCAATTTCAGGCCTTAAATTTTGAAGTCAAATTCTTTTAACTCATGGTGGATATATATAGAGTATGTTTTTAACAACTGAAGGTAACATAGATACTTGGTAGTGTCAGAAAATGGCACTATGTGCCTGGAAAACACATGATACTTCCCCTTTAATCTACTTTTCAACAACGGATCTGTTGGTTTTTACACTTTCTGGAATCAACCTGGAATCTTCACTTAGGAACAGAGATTGAATTTGGTTTTTAGTTAGAGGAGTTGTGACCTTTGCTGTGATTTAAATTCAGCACATTTTCTTTCAGAAATCAGTTCTCACCCCTTATTATGCATGCACCAGCTCTCTGCTGCTCTGAAACGAGTCGCGTTCTTTAATACGTTTGACTGTTAGCATCACTTATCAGACCAGGCGGTCTGAAAGTCCGCGGATGGGGAGCCGTTCTCTCCAGAATGGACAGGTTGCTGATTCGCCAGAGTTGCAGTGGAATGATTTGGATCAAACTATGTTTATGTATTAGGATGGCCTAATCAAAGTCCAGACCTGAATCCAACTTAGATTCTGTGGTTTGATATGAAAGTTCATGTTTATAGATCTTTCAGAGAAGAATTGACTATTTTTTTAAAATGTGCCAGGCTGTTAAAAAACATTCAGGTGTAATTGCAGAGAAAACTCTGATTATGAGAAATCAACACAATCACACAATATATTTTATTATTATTAAATTAAACATTTTTATGAAACCTCATGTTATTTTCCTTCCTCTAAGGAACACAAATCATGAACTCATTAGTGTTTTTTTTAAATTATATAAATAGTAATGCAATACTTCAACATTTCTGGTTGTAATGGTTCCACAAATGGTGGAATAAATATTTCTTAGGCCACAGAGCCAAGTGCTGACATTAACCAAGCCGAGTTTCTCCCTTAATAGCCAGTTTAAGGAACCCATTATACCCAGTGGGATTACAGATTAGCCAGTATAATCACTGTGCTAAAATGTTTTTTCATATGCTGACAGCTGAAGACAGTCTCCAGACTCTGGAAAAGGCAATTACAACGTAACATGATGTGCGATCCTGTCAAAATACAACCTTAAAATACAGCAAAGCCTTTTTTTTCCTTCTTAAAATCAATTGTTTCGTGTGACTTTTCCATAGAAAGATGCACAAGTTCTAAATATAGATGGAACCTTTCCAGCGAGAGATTGAGTTATTGAATGAGCTGTCACATCGACGGTTCTTACTTCTGGAGAACAATGCTGCTGAACTTTGACCCGCCCTCCCCCTATCTCAGCTCGGGGACTTTATGGTCACAGTTTGCTCTGGTGGTGAAAGACGCTGCGCTAAAAACCCTGAAATCAGAACTGATGGCCTGTCTGTTGGGTGGATAAAACCAGTGATCTTTAGTGGTTTTAACGGTTTTTAAAGGCAGTTAAAGGTTTGCTGAGAAACCAATCAATTATAAATGTTGCGAAATTTTCCAGTTTTCCTCCAGGATTTCTCTGCGTTTAGCTCCATCCACCTTCCTAACCAGCTTCCCCACAGCATGATGCTTCCACCAACAGTTTGTAACATAAGTATGTGTTCAGCAGCTCTTTCGTAGTCAGTCAGAGGTTTATACAACCAGCTTATTTCCTGGGAATCTGGTGGCAGCTTCCTCTTTCTGTCAAATCCAAGAGAGGTTGACTTTAGGATCACAAACGACTCTTCCTGCTGCATCACCATCAACATTTAGGGTCTCTGTTGTCTTTTTGTCTCCTTTTCTTTGTTTATAAAAGATATAAACAAAGTATTTGAGCTGCTCTGGCTAAGGGACACATTTATGACACAGATTTTTATTTAGCGTCATAAATTTCAAACTGACAGTCTTTGAAATTATTTGTGCTGAATATGGTTAAAATCCTTTTAATGTTTCTGTTCTTGAGTAGTTTTTTTTTTTTTTCTTTTAAACACAGAAACAGGAACAATTTAGAAATCTACCAAGTAACCTAATCTGTAGAGGGAACTGTATAATTTGATGTGTATGCTGAGATTTAAAGTTACACAGTTATTTAGTGGCATCAGTGTGTGTGGAGAAAGAATGGAAAATGCTCGCCGCCCATTGAAGATTTTTACTTGTGAAACATTTTTTGTTTATCATTTTCATTCCAGAGTATTTCTGAAGTTTGTGGTTGTAATGTGGTAAAATAGTATGAATACTTTTGCGAGAAAATGTAAATTACGAAGCAAACCTGTGGATTTTAGTTCAGTTAAGGACAGATGAGTTGAGCAACATAAACTCTTCACTGTAAGCGCTGATCCCCTTCACAAAGGGCGATTATTTGCAAATGTCAGGAATGCATTAAGTAGATTTGGCTAATAGCGATGTTTCAGGCTGTGGCGCAATCACTTCCTTTCTGGATTCGGACGGTGATCCATTGTTGTTCGGATGTTTCTTCCAAGCACCATGCGCCCGCTGTGCTATTGGGTTTCTCAACGCACAGCGAGGCGGTTAACTCTTCCATGGACGCCTCGCTTGAGCCGCGATGTAAAGTCTCGACATCGTACAATGCGATCAATACGCGGCGCAGCACTCTGTAATGTGTGCTTCAGTCAGGAAAACAAAAGGAAAGCCACTAATAAGTGACAACTAGAGCAATTAGCAGAGATTTCCAGGAAGTGACCCTGGAGATTTTTATATCCTTCTGCTGAACTCGAGCCTTTCCAGAGCTGACGTATTTACAGCAGTTTGTGAGAGTGACTCTAGTTTCTTAGAAAACGTGACCACAAGATCCTGTTTGAGTCTCATGCCAGGCTGTGAGAAAAGGCTGCAGACAGAGGATGTGTTGAGCTTCACATATCTGGGGGAAGGTTACGGCGCTGCAGGCCTCCAACCGTTTGGGTCTGTGATTCCAGTCAGAACGAGCAGAGAGCCTGTGACCTGGTCAGTTTGGGCAAATACTCACTCATCTGTAGAGGAACTGGTCGTATTTTTGTCTTTCTGTCAGGCTAATGCTCAGCTCTGATAGAGGCTAGTAAACTTTAGCGTTAGCTTCAGATCTGACCTCATTTATAGGCAAAAAAAAACAACTTTTAAATGTTTTGATGCATGCAGTAAGTCGCAGCCACGTTCATTTTAGCTCAATTAGAAGGTGCCGTTATTACCTTTTATAGTCCATTTAAATATAATTGTAGCATTTTGTTTATAAATTATAGCAGGGCTAATCTATTGATTATTCTAACAATTAGATTTTTTTAAAAATTGGAACATTCTGAATATTTTTAATTTAAACATGTCTTTCTGAAACAATGTTAGAAATACGTTAAAAGTATAATAAATAAAATGATTCAAATCCTTTATCTTAAATAAAAAGACATTTTTTTTTGCCAAAAAGGAAGCAAAGGATGCATCTGGAGCTAAAAAAAAAACTGACATCTGATTAGCTCACATTTTTGATGCTTGACTAACATCATGTAGATGATGGTTGCTGTATTAACTCTTTGTTTGGATTAATAAGTGGACAGCACAGAGAGGATTTAATTTTTACAGAATTTGAACCAGATGAAGCTAAAACTTGAAGGGGTTTTGGGTTTTAGGTTAAGCAGCATTCATTACTTCGTCAAGTATATTGTTCTTTCAGGAAAATAGCCTTTTTTGAGTCTGTATACTCCAGGTAATTTATGAATTGCTCTATTATTTTAACCATCGATTCATCATGATTAATCCCATTAATTGTTTCAGCTGTATTTTATAGTTTATGTTTATAAATTAATCAGTATCCATAAACTTCTAATTAGGAATCCTTTACTTCCTGGTTTCCTGCAGCATCAATACAATCTCAGACAGATGCCCGTTTCTTTTACCCACTGCTTCCATAATTTACCTAGCAACAGGTTAAAAAAATCATCAGAGCTCATTGTTGGAGACCAGCAGCAGAGAGTGTCACCCCGGGGTCACAGAGGTCACATTCAAACAAAAATAAACATGCCCACTGGTTGTTTGGGATGAATCAACCAGTGGGCATGAAACACTCAAGCGGCTCCGGGGTAAACCAAGGGGTGGACATGTGGCTGCTTGCCCACCTGGTGGAGGATCTGGGATGCGGTCGATCTGCTTCTGTGCATGACATCATGAATCCTCTGAAATCATGAATCTGCCCTCACAAAGTGAACGATTAGGATTATTTTTTTGTAGGATTTTTTTCTCTTTTTGCACATCTGTGGCGTGGATAGATGTTGCACTTTCTCTTCTTTCTGCCTCCAACAAATTCACTGAAGTTTTAATTCAACGCTAATCAACATTTTGGCATTTGTGAGCCACATAGGGTTTGTTCTCGGCCTCTTTTGGCCACATAAATACCAGTCAGGTGAAAGAGGAAGCTTTTGGCCCTTCCTGTCCCCTCTCTGGTTCCAGGTGGTTCAGTCAGGACTCGGGCTCATATAGGTCACCATTGTCTGCCAGAGACAAAGTCAATGCCAGTTGTTATTACAATCCCTTTGTTGGCAGGAGACGTTGTCAACCGACTGCCTAATTAAAGGGAAACAGCACCCGGGTGCTATTGTGAGCATTATGGGAGATTATTTGATGGTTTATAGTAGCTGAGGGCATAATAAATCTGTGTGATTGTAGCTGGACAGAAAGCCTGATGTCATTCTTTGCTTTTTTTTTTCTGGAATCAATAAGAGGGAGAGTTTGTGTAATCATCACGAGGAGAGGGCTGTTAGATGTGTTGTAACAACCCTTTGCTTATTATTTTTTTAATATTAGGTTAGGCTCTCATTGCTCATCTATTAAAGGGAAACGTCAGTCACTCTGCTCTCGGTGTGCAAAGGCTCAGGTGTGTTTACGGATTTGCGATTTGGTATCATCACATGTTTTCTACACGTGACGGCGCCTCTGATGGCTGAGAACGTTTGAGAAAAATGTACAGAAACATGTTGTGCCTGTGTTGTACATATGAACATCTTAAATTTGACCTTTCACATGCTTTTTCCTTCCATTAACATCGTTACGACCCGTCTAGGGGGGGGGCAGATCATCCTCTTCAGATCCCAAGCAGCCAACACACACGAAGTTGAACATTTTAAGTTATTTATTTTTGAAAAGCTGTATTTTTGATTGAGATCTTACAAGTGGAGCATATGGCTTCAGAGTTAGCTATAATGCCGAAAACAACAAACAAAAGGAAACTATCTGAATATTAATCGAAACTTACCTAATTGAAAGTAAATAAACTAAATGACAGAAACTTCCCTCCCTAACTAAGAAAAACATGAGAAAACTCAGCAAACATAAACGGCAGCTCACGCCTACAAACTCCAGAACTGTTACAAGGTGTTAGCAAACAGTGTGGCCGGTTGAGACGGGCTGAGGACGGACGGCAGGAAGTCCCAGTCCGCAGCTTTCATATCCGCCAATTGGACGCCTCCGTCGTCTTCTGGGAACCAATCAGAGACAGGCACTTGCACGCTCACATTTGCATAATTAAGTTGACGACGCCAGTCGTAACAACATGAAAATGCCTTACTGAGAAACTCTTAGCTTCTTATGGTGGATGTTTTACCCATTTTATTTTATTTTTTTAACAAATCAATCGTGATCAGCAAAATTTGTCCTTTTTGACCAGATAAAAATAAAAAAATAAAAATGTTTGGTAAATATTTTTATTGGTGGAAATAAGATTTCACTTTGACACTAAAAGCTTTCTTTTTGCCTTTTTTTGTTGTTCATGACTGACTTATAAAATTAGTAAACCATCAAATGAGTGAATTAGGTTAATTCTCACTGTATATCTACCCTAAAGTGTCGCAATCAGAAGCTGTTAATGTGTTATTGTGTCTTTGAAGATAAATTAATCAGGATTTTATAACACTGAATTTTAGAAAAAAAAGACAGCCCAGTCAAACCAGATTAAACTGCAAGGGTTCGTATTTTCATCTAGAATTTTTTAGTTAATAAAAAGCTTCATGTTGTTTTTTCCTCACACTTCCACGGGCTCAGCATGACTCAGGGAACAGATTGGTTTATCCAAAGACGGAAACATTCCAACCATCAAAGATTGGACCAAACTCCTGATTTCTGACCATAGGAAACATTTTTTAATCAGTTTTATCTGTTCAGTCACGGTGAACATTCCTTCTATTCCCCAACCTGCAACCCCAGATTCACCTTAGATATAGTAACTCAACATCATCTTAAGCAACTTTGCTCTATAAACCCCAGGGAGACCAGAAACTTTGATAAAGTTAAACCTTTAATCAGCTTAGGTAATCTTTGGACTTTTGTTTCCAGCCGCAAACATCTTTCTTTTAGTTTTCATGTTTCTTTTGATTTTCTTTGGAAAATTGGCCTGAAACTAATTTTATAATTAAAAAAAATCCCAAATTATGTTCAACTGATTTGATTTTATAATAATTATTTTAAACAAATATACAACATCTCTTTAGTAGGATTGTTTTTTCAGCATTCTGTATGATCACTAATTAATTACGACATAATAACTTACAGCTAAACATAGCCAGTCAGATCCTGCACACGTACAAAGACGAGTCCACAGTTACAGAGCATGCCATCACCATGGAGAAGACATCTTGGACCCCTGGGGGACATGGTGTTTCACAGAGCAACATGTTTATCCACCATCCACCCTAAAAGCACGACGCTGGAAGCAGGTGAGGTTCTGAGCTGAACTCTTAGGGGACGGCGAGATGTGAGCCCAGACCGGCTCCGTCACCTCGATTGTCGGATTCTGGGAAGCACAGATCGATTGGCGAGGGCCATAAACGCAGCCTCTGATTGGCTCTGCCCTGAGGGAGAGACTCCAACGACTTCTCACAGGAAATTAGTATTCACAAGGGATCCTGTGCACGTCAGCTTTGCACTAAACGCATGAAACACACAGAACTGTCGCACTGCATTTTAAGGCAGATTCTAAGATGTGTCCTTGAAGGATTGTATGATAAAACTTCTCAAGGCCATTATTTTTGGTCATTTGTAAGTTCAACTCTTCCTCTTTCTTTTTCTTGAACAAAAATGTATATTGACCGCACACACCTGGAGAGTTTACTGCCATTTGTTTTGTTTTGGTTGTTAGAAATGTTTTCTATAGTCTCATGTTTTTGATGTTTTTGTTGAAAGCTGTAAGCAGAGCTCATGTAGACATGTAGCCATTTGATGATGTGTCTATTTATAGCCATGATTTTGGGCTGAATTTTGTCTACATCAAGTTTGTCAAACTGTCGGCCCGCGATCCAAATGCAGCCCGCCGAGGCTATTTCTGTGGCCGTCGAGACTTTAACAATAACTTCAGGTTCCCAAGGTCAGTCGTCATTTTTTCTAATTCATGCAAGCTTTGGTTAAAACTGGATCTGAATTAGATATGTAGTTCATCCAGAGTCTTGGGTTCTCTATTTTCTTTTCTGCTGGTTTTTAGAGGGTCTGTGGACGAAACTGAGAATAATCGATTAAGCTATTGATTATTCTGATGATTAATCGGATAAAAAAAAAAATGGATTGATAAAGATTTTTCCCATTTTAACTTTTTTAAATAAAATATTAAACATGGGAATAACAAATAAATCAGTTCTTTTTTAAAAATAAGAAAATAAACATTGTATTGCCTAAAATCCAATAACTTAGTATTCCTCTAGTAAATCTGAGCCTGGTGGAGTTAAAACTATTACACTTGAAAAGTTTGGAGTAAAACATATTTACCGACAAAGGTAATTTTTTTTTATCTTAAATACTAAATTTATGTGTTTTTTGCACAGTTTTGGCTTAATTTACTTAACTGCTCTGAATATATTGGGTTTTTTTGGGTGGGGGGTTTAGCAAATGACCTTTTTATAAATCTGTATATTCCAGTTACTGATCAATAATTTTCTGAATTAGTTGACAAGTATTTAAATAACTGATTCATCACAATTAATCCACTTAATCATTTAAGCCACATTCTTAAAGCCAGAACTGATTATCACAGACGTGTTGAATGTTTAAGGGGTTCTCGGTGCTAAAAACTTGATCTGGATGGTCAAACGGTAACCAAGGTATTAACTTGTAATTGTAAAGATTTTTGCATTTTATTTGGTCATCATTTAGATGTTCCTGAACATTTGCCCAGTTGGGAACACAGTCTAGCCTTGCACTGTATATTTATCATACTCTTTGATGTCTTAATTTAGGACAGCTCCGGACACTTTATACATTTTTTTTTTCTCAATTAACCATAGAAGCCAAACAAAAATAAATGTGCTGTTTGCTCAAGATGGGAACAATGAGAAAAGCCTCTGAACATTCAGCTCAGCTGGGCCTGAAAGAGCAGAGCCTATCCGGCCTCATCTGGGAAACTCACACACACATATACACACACACGCACACACACACACACACGCAGGCTCACACAAAAGCCATTGAAGAAGCGGAACGGACCCCCGGGAGAGAGGGGTATGGAGGTCAGACATCGAGGACAGGAAGAGGATAGAAGTTCAAAGAGTAGACGTTGAAACTGCGGCTTTACTCAACATTCATCTGTTCATTAGTTGTTTTTATTCCGTTTCCTTGAAACATGACAGTCAAACTTTGTTTCTCCCCCAAAAACTATAGATAACAGGTTTATTGTAAGAAAGGAGCCAAGAATCTCAATCATGAATCCAAATGATGTCACGTTGAAACTGTCTGAACTACAAGAAAACACCAGGAGCCCTTTTGTTTTGTTTTTTGGGGGGTTTTTTTTACATCAGAGTTGTGTGAAAAGGTGATGTAATGCACCTAAAACCCAGAGTTAAATAGACTTTATGTAACACAGGAAGGACATGGTGAGAAGCCTCATTTGGAGAACATTGACATTTTGTTAGAATGTTCTCTTTGTCTCTTTTTAACCAGATGAGACGAAGCAATATTTAGAAAGGTCAGTGGAATCCAAGATGTTCACGAAACTCCTTCAAAGTTTGGAGTTATTTGGCTGAGAAAATGAGGAAGTTTGCCCTTTCATTTTGATTTCTGCTCCAACTACCAAAACTGTACACATTGATCACATTTTGTGTTGCAGCACAACAAGATTTTGCTCAGGTTTTCATCCTACATTTCGGCCAGTGTGAATGCTCTGCATCGGTCCAGATGACAAGTTAGTCTATCAATAAATACACAGAATATTACAGCATTTTTATTTTAATTTACCATTAGAGTAAAAAACTGAAAAAAAAAACATGTTTTTTTGTTGTTGTTTTCACAGAATGCAACTTTTTTTTTTTTTTTTTTTTCACAGAATGCATGTTGCAAAGTCATTTTCTTTCTTCTTACTTCTCCTGTGAGTAAATGTTCAGTGTTGCAACAGTGACTTGTTGACATTGGAGTGTCAAGTGGCATTAAAGCATGACGGCAGTAGTTGGCTGGTCATAAGACCAGTGGCGTCTATGTGCTGCTGCAGAGACTAAACCTCTGTGTGTGGGTGTGGGTGTGTGTGTGTGTGTGTGTGTGGTGAAGGTCCAACCTATTCATGAATGTCATTTTAAAAATATCCAAAGCATTCAGTAGATAAAGACCACACTCGATATGACCACGTGTTGCTTCTTCTAATCGCTCCACAACTAGTTTCCTGTGTTAAACTACAATGATCCAATGTGAAAATGATGGGAAGAAAATCTAAAATTTACTTCAGTTTTATGTATAAAACTATGGGCTTGTCTCTATCTTTGTAAAGCAGAGGTTGTTCTGCATTTAATAAAAAAAATAAGCCAAGGAATAAAGACTGAAAAATACCTGAAAGGTGTTTAAAGTGAGCTGCTGCACTACAAAAACAAAAACGGTGCCGGTTTGTTTCACTTCTAATAAGATATTCTGCCGTGTTACAAGTAGAAAAACTAGTACTGTTTTTATTAATATTAAGAAATTATTGACTTAAAATAAGCTCCCATATGTTGCTGAAAAGTTACTTGTAAGTTAGTTTTGTCTCATTCCAAGTGTACTAAGATAAAGCAGACCAAATCTATTTGGTAATATTTTGTGTTTTTGTGGTGTATCTGCTGGGACTTTATACTATTTATTTTGCTGCATCATAGGAAAATAAAATTCTGGTAATACTCTCAAAAGGTAAGTTGAGGTTTGAGCTAATTCGTCTCAATATCATTTTTAATTGAGTGGCAAATAATCTGAGAATGAACAAACTCCTTTTTGTCACGACGTCACTGCAGTAGAAGTGATTTTAGCCAGAGCAAGTTTATCCTTTGGCTTTGCTTGGTTGCCTGCAGTGAATAGTGCCGTCACTCTGGCCTCATTTTTCTGCTGCAGAGAATGGACTTGACATGCTCTTCTCGTCAATACTAAGGTTTTCCTCCACAGTTCCCAAGCAGAGAAAGGGAACCTGTTCCCCTCAGGTCTGAGCTGTTCCTCTCTGGTCACAGTAGAATGGAGCAAGTGATTACAGGACAATAATGTCTCGTTGGCGGTAATGTGGACACGGCTGCAGCCTGTAGTGGTGAAGAGCTTTACCTTTGGTCAGGAGGTCTGGATCAGGAGTGAAAGAACAAGCTGTTGGACAGAAGCCTGTGCTCAGATACAGAGATTTTTCAAGTGGAGCTGCTGATGCAACACATTGAAAGGAGTCAGCTGACTCGGTTTGGCAATAGAAGAATTAACGTACTGCCAACAATTACACTGTACTACATTGCCATAAAACAATAAATCACAGTATTTTCGTCTAGCTTCTAGAATACTTGAAATGATACAAAACTAACTTACAAGAACCTTTTCTGCAATATGAAGGAGCTTGTTTTCAGTCAATAATTCATTATATTGATGAAAACGTATTGGTTCCACTGGCAGGTTATTTCACGTATACATCCGGGAAAACGTATATGTGAAATAATCTCAGGGGAACTAGTACTTTCTTAAAAATATTAAATAATATTGACTTAAATCAAGCTCCTTTATCTTGCTTAAATCACTAATCACTGGACTATAAACTAGACAAAATACCTGGTGAGATTTTGTGCTTTTGCAGAGAGCAGTCCAGTTTTTAGGAAGAATCAGAGACGTTGCATTTGTCTCCATTACCTTTCAAAATGAGAGGGTTGTTTAAAGCCAAGGCAACGCAGAAAAACTCATTCATTTTCTATACCTGCTGAATCTGTGCAGGATTACTCATGTCTGTCTCCAGCACTGGGAGCATTATGATGGTCCATCACCCTCATGTGTTTTTATTTTTTCTATATGACTGTACTTCATAAATTTATGATCAGCTGATGAAGGATTGCATTGTTGGATTATATAATTTTTTTCTACACTATTTCAGTGGAGGTTTTATGTTAAACCCACTGGACTTTTAATCATTATTTTATTTCTTAATACCTTTGATCTGTAATTTAATTGTGCAATGAACTAAGCAAAATATTTAAAAATCAAACAGTAAAGTAATCTGTGAATCCTTAAGGCTTTTTTTTACTTCACTGAACTGTAACTTTTTAAAATAGAAAGTTGGGTAGAACTCATGATCAGCTGTGCATGTGCTGACATGCTGAATCAGTCCAACAAAATGTTCTGTCCTCTCTCTCTCTCTCTCTCTCTCTCTCTCTCTCTCTCTCCCTCTCCCTGAAAGCATCGGCTTTGGGTTTATTGTGCCGGGCGAGACGCTTCCTGTCGCTTGATGCTGTGTTTGCTTTTCTGATTCCACTCCCAGAGACCTGTTGTTGTCCTCTGCTGTTTTAGCATTCACGTCTCTCTCCCCATGTCGACTCCAACAGCCGCCCCTTCCCCGAATTCAAACATACCTACGATTACGATTGGCTCTCGCCAGACCTGCTGACACCTGGAAAGACTGTCTCACACAAATTGTCCTCAGCAGCCCCCCGATCCGGAGACTATTTCTGTCCGCTTTGGGCTTGGAGTGTGACTAACCCCCTGCTATTTCCCCCAGTGTGAGGTGTGTGTGTGTGTGTGTGGGCGTGTGTGTGTGTGTGTGTGTGTGTGTGTGTGAGAGAGAGTTTATGCATGCTTCACCCACGCTCAGTGCTGCTGAACCAGCTGTGAGAGGGAGAGGAATGTGACATCACTGCCCAGGTCTGTCCTTCAGCTGAGGACCTGAACTCACTGAGCACATTTCCAACACATGCTGTAAGTTATAGAAGCGAAAGGACAGTCCATAATGTGGTGATGCTGATGTCACCATGGTAACACCCACATACTGATATTACTACTGTTAATCTGTTAATCATTGGGGGAATTAGCACCAGCTAATTTGGCGCAGAACGTTACATTTGAGCTGCGAGTTTGGATTAATAGATGCACCGGATAACACTGAACATGTTTTCAAACTGGTCGGACCCACCGGGATTTTGTGGGAGGTCTCTGATTTGTGTAGCTATTTCCGAAATATTTGCACGGAAATTTTGCTATATTTGAGCTTATGTTCGACGGTAATAATGACTTTTTGTTACACTCTGTGTCGATCACAAATTACAGCTTGACATGAAGTAAGGCTGAGGCAACTTTACTTAGAAGAAATAAGAAATATTAACATCTGGCACTTAAAGCCAGCATTTTTGACAATTTTTGAGGAAAATTTGCAATAAACTCAGTTCTGCATTAGCATAAAAAAAATGTGGAGGCATCTGTTGACTTTGTGTAAATCTCAGCGATTGCAGAATCACAAAAAACTTGAGGGACTGATTGGTGTAATTTTGCAGCAGATAAAAGCTGCTTTGATTAGATTAATAAAATATAAACAAACAATTGTTATCTTGTAGGTTCCATTTATGCATCTGGAGTCTAGAGAACCACATGAAAAGCCACGGCGGGCATGATTTGGCCCCTGTGCCCTAAGTTTGACGCGTGCGCTTTAAAAGATTTCACGGTCAAAAACCAGTGCTTCCATTTATAGGAACTGAAAATGTTAAACTAAGAAGGTTGGTGTCAAAGCAGGAACTTGAGACAGATATTTATTTACGCTTTTATTTCCTGTTGACTACTGTAAACGACTTTTCAGATGCATCAGCCAGAAAAGTTACTGACCCGCTCAGCTGGTCCAAACGCTGCAGCAGAAGCTCCTAACAGAAGAGCTCACATCGCTCCTGTTTTCATGTCTTTGCACTCGTTCTTCTTCTTTTCAGAGTTCATATTGAAATTCCAAATTAAACCTTCTGGGCTCTGCATAGTAAAGCTCCTTCAAATGTCATTGAATTGCTAAAGCTACGGAGTTCCACTTCACCCTCTGTTTTTATGTTTTCTTGAACATGTTAGAATAGGTCTGTGGCCTTTATAAAATATAATTACTCGTAGATGATCGGACTCTAGTCTGGTCAGTTCTGCCTGGTTTAAACTCCTTTCAGGATGAGATGTTTAAGGGCCTCTTGTTACTTTCAATCCAAATAATTTGCTACTGGCCACGCCCCCTGACTCGACGTTTACACTCTCACGTGAAAATGGCTGCAAACATGTGCAATTATGCAACCGTATATCTTTGAAAAGTATTAGTACTTCCTCCTGCACAGCCAACATGAATGCAGCAAATAGTTTCTGGACGGTAAGTCAAGAACAAAACACTTGGTTTTTCCCAGCAGCGATTGAACAGCCAGCGGTAAAACCTGCTGACCAAACATTCTGGAGCTCCGCTTGGGTTGCTAGGTAACAGCACAGTAGGCCTTAGCAGTCAGGAGGTTTTTGAAACCAGACACCAAAAAATATTAACATAATACCAAAAACAACAGCTGGATGGGGTTTTTTTTAGGTGCTTGCAGTAGAAATCCAAAAAACGATACAAGAGCGTACTAAGGCTAGTTTTTAGTTTTCTAGAACTTTTTATATTTTTATTAAGTCATTTTCAAACTTTTATTCTCTATGTTTGTGAACTGTTTCTTACCTGTGAAAGTTGCTTTGCTAATTTTCTAAATTTAGCCAAAGATGTATTTACACATCAGCGACCTGCGGTAATCACATCATCAGTACTATTAAACGTTTCACTTCCTTTCACTGAATTTCCCTCCTCACCTTGAGAGTGTGTCTGGTTTAATGACTACGCTAACAGGCATCCAGACAAATTAAGGCAGCCAGAAATGCCCCCGTTTGTGTGCAATTCCTCGGAGCTCAAGGGATATTTGTTATTGCGGTGGCCGGGTGATTTAACATTTTTGTCCTCAGGTCTCAGGGTTGTGCTGTTTTTCCATCCTGTCAGGCAGTTAATTGCATTCACCTGGCGTCGCATATATGGATCAGTCACTGATTAGATTTGCAGAATGAAAATCCGCAGCGCTCCTGTCCGCAGGGCCAGGGTTGAAGACCACTGGCCTTAAGCGACGGTAAACAAACACGAGGCAGCGCGGCACGTCGTTAGCATCTCTCTGGAGTTAATTCTCTGTGTGCAAGATGCAACAGATGGACTCTGAGATATTTATTGTGCTGCAAAAACATATTTTCTGGTACAGCAAGTCCAACCTTATTGTTTCGTTCGTTATTGGAGTTGTGAAAACAAGGCTCTTGTTTCTTCTGGGGGAAACAAATCTTGGCGCCCAGGTTGGGTTGGGCCGCACATACCCAAAGCAGATTCAGTAGATTTGAGATCGTTTTTTTTGTTTCTTGCATGTGCAACACTCTTTTTCTGACTTTTTTCTTTCACGTTTGACATTTCTGCACTTGTAGGTTTTCTTTTGTGCCAAGTGTGACATGTGGACACCATAAACCATAGATGTTATATTTGGGATGAAGTGTTTTGTGAAATGTACGGAGGAGACCCTCCTCAGCTGGGAGGCTGGTTCCCAAAAGCTCATGAGAGGGATGAAACAGGAAGACCCCGTAAATAACTTATCTATCCAACGGGGAGTGTGCAACCTCCAAACAATGGCCCGCAGGAAGTCTTTCCTTCTGACTCCTCAAGACTTTTCAGGCCCAGAATACACTGAATGCGTCGTGTGCGAGGTGACATTTCTGTGCGAATCCCACAAACAAAAGCAGAAGGAGCTGGACGTGCCGCTGTGCACGTTCCTCACCCAGAGGGCAGATCAGAGACCTCATCGACAGCAAATCTACAAAGATCCTCTTACCCGCTGCTGATGGAAACACTAGCAGCCTTAAATGGAGTCTGGAAAACCCAGAGAGAGACATAACAGCATTAGATTTTAATTGTCATGTTGTTTTCTGTGGTTCTTTGACTTAATGGCTTTCTCATGGGCTGTTCATATCGCTCGCTCGCTCGCTCGCCCAAGTTATGGATGCTTTAAGGTCACCATAATTACTGCCTGTGTCTTCATCCTGTGATCTTGTGGCTTTCTCCTCTTCTCCTGCTGGGAATTAATGATGAATAATAAATAAATACTTTTCTCTGTCAACAGAATATCGATGTGACCAACTTCAGCAGCAGCTGGAGCGACGGCCTGGCTTTCTGTGCCCTGCTGCACACGTACCTGCCTGCTCACATCCCTTACCAGGAGCTCATCAGTCAAGATAAGGTACAGGAAGCCTGGACAGCAGCCCACACTGTGAAAAATACCCCCTGCTTCCAAAAAATAAAGGAACGCTGCCCTGCCTGCGGGTCAGACGGGTCAAAAAGTAATACTATTTAGAGAACAGAGAAGTAAAAAACAATAATAAAAAAAGGCAATAAAGGAGGCCACTGACTGAACAGTTGAAACTCTGTATGGGAAAACATTCAAGTTTAAGAGCAACAGCAGGTTGGCCTCCTCATTTCAGAATCAGTTATACAGTAGAGGAGTAAGCCTGTCGTCTGCACACGTTTCAAAATTAAAGCTGCACCTTGTAGTTTTTTTGTTTTTTAATATATTTGTCAAAATTCACTGTGTTCTGACAGTATAATGTGAGACTGATGGTCTGTGAAAAAACCTGAGCCCCTCTCCCATCTTCTTGTGGTCCTACTGCCATCTGCAGAATCAATCAACCGATTTTATATCTCAGCAACGTGACAGTTCAAAATGCTCGAGATCATAAAAGCACACAAAAAAATACAAAGTCAAAGAACACACAGTCAAGTTTCATCGTTATACAACAAAATGTTTTATAGCAATTTATAACGTATCAAAAGTAACTCTAAGCAGGTGGGGTTTTGTCTTGATTCAAAGGAACTACACCTTTATAAAGAAACACATCTCCCCTGGTCAGACACAACCAATCAGAGCCAGGAGGAGGGTCTTAGCGCTGTCAATCATGTTTGTGTATACGTTGCTGAAGATTGACAGTTTTCTTACCATTACAGGAAAACTGTTTATTCTGTTTATTCATGCTAACTAGCCTGAACATTCACAGCAGGCTCCACTGTAGCCTAGCTGACAGTAAGAATGGGGTGTGAGCAGTCCGTACATGAGGATGATTGACTGTGCTAAGACCGGGAGAAGTGTATTTCTGCAGATAGCAGTGGGACCGCATGAGAAAGGTAGAAGAGCTCAATTTTTTCTCAGATTATTTTTCTGTCTTAATATGGTGATGCTATTAACAAATGTTTGAAAAATATGTTTTTATTGAAGTTACCTGCTGCATATTTAAGAGAATATCTTGATTCAACATCCTAATTACACAATGGGAATGTTGACCGTTTATCATTTATGGACGTTTTTATATTTTCGTCACGTTACAACCACAAACTTTAACACTTTTCTGGGTTTTATGTGGGTGATCAACATACAGTTGTACATAGTTATGAAGTGGAAGTCAAAAAAATAGAAGTCTGTAAAGTGTGAGTCTGTAATTTCTAGAACCTCCTTTTGCTGCGGTGGCAGTGATTTGCACCACGTTGTGGTTCGTACGTAGGCCAGGAAATTCAGTTTCGGTCTGATTCAATCAGAGCAACTTCTTCTGCATCTTTGCTGTGTCTAAAAACCTGGCCTGTGGCGAACTGCAAACTTATTTAGATTTTCTTTTTACATCTCTGTGATAAAGGCCATGTTGCAGGGTTTCATTATTAATGGCTGCCGTGTCAAAAACAACATTAGCTGCTGATGTCTGCAGCTCCTCTGGAGTTACCATGGGAACACTAGCCACTTCTTTAAGTAAAATGTTCAGTCTAAATTAATACCAAATAAATCCAAATGAAATAGACTGTGTGTGGTTGGAACATGGAAAGTAACAACAAAAATGGGGTGTGAATATTTTAGCACAGCACTGCATTAAAAACTTAGAGGACAAACCGTTACAGAATCTGTGCACTTTGTCCTTTTCCTTTCATTTTATAAGCAGCATCTAAGGTTTTGGTGGAATCAGGCTTTCATGGCCGCTCTGACCTCCTCAATAAGTGGGTCAGTGTTTCATCAGCGTGCAATCAGGGACTCGGCTCATCAAACTTCAGTGATTGGAAATCAATGCCTTTATTGAAAGGTGTGCTGAATGCATCCAGCCCCGTCTTCACCTCATCCTGTCCCCATTGGGCTGTTGGACAAGATGCGGTTTTACGGTTTGAATTACAACCCAGACAGTGAACTTTCACGAATTGGAGAATTGGGAAACATGTCGGTAAAAGGAGTTTGTTGTTATGATGCGCCTTGCGGCATTATTTTTAACTAAGGCATGTGTCGCACAGGTTGACAAGTGTGGCATTTTGCACGTGTTGACCCTCTGTCCACACAAATCACTCGCACCTCCAACTAAGATGCTGAGATACTTCCGTGAGTCACAGCAGCTTCTGCAGCGTGAGCAGCTCCTTGTCAGTTTGCATCAGGACACCAGAGTGTCTTATATGTACTGAACGTTGCACCCCACACTTTCTGACTGCATGATTCATTTAGAAAGTCATTTCCTTTTTAGAGCATCTTCAGATTCCATTAAAAAAAAGTTAGCATTTTTAATGATCTAATCTGCTTCTGTTGTTTTGGACTTCTCTTTCTCCACCCTGTTTTTTACTGGATAATTTTGCATCTGAGAAAATGTGCAAAAAGAAAAAAGTGCATGTTGGGGCTCTTTAGCTTGCAAAGAAATGAACTGGCTGAAAACAATATTCATGGAGTGACATGTGGAATATGATGGAGCAATGGGAGAAAATAAAAGTATGAAAATAAACTTAGATGAGAATAAAGTCAAAACATCACAAAAATAAAGTCAGCATTATGATCATTAAATATGTTTTCACTTTCATATTATAATGGTTTTATTATCAAAATATTATGACTTTAACCTTTTAACACTGACTATTCTCAAAATATCGACTTTATTCTCACAATACTATGACTTTATTCTCATACTTTGTTTTTTTTATTTGTATTTTTTCTCAGTATGGCCCTAATCTTCCATCGTAGTGGTTGATAGTTGATTCTATGTTGCATTGTGTTTCTGTGTTTGATATGATATAAAGCACTTTGAAATGCCTTGCTGCTGAAATATGCTCTACAAATACAATTTGATTTGATTTTTGATTTATGTGTGAGCGTGACTAAAGTGAGAATCGTCAGCTTATGCACTCCACATTACGAGCCAAGAGGGAAACTAAATTTTTGATTTGCGTTTGATGTCGTCACGGACTTGTCTAATGGAGTTGCATCCATTTCTTGGGTCTGTTATATTGGCCGTTCTGCGTTCAAAGAAAGCATGATGATGAATTATGAATGTTTGTGTAGTCAAGCTTTAAGCGATGCAGTGATGCTGACAGCTCTGTAATGCAGACAAGCAGCTGGTCTACAGTGACGCTTGCAGACAATATGCTGCCTCCCTGGCGGCTCCGTCACTTTGCTCTCACATGGCGCCAATAAATAAACGTCTTCGACCAGACCTGACATGTTCTACCTGATAAATTGGTCGTGTGAAGGTGGGTGCGTACGGCCGTGTCGGCGTGAATGTGTAACATGGAGCTGATGACGGAGACGCTGCATGGCTCATCTCTGAATAATTCAATAGATGTGTGTTGCCTTTAATAACTCCTTCTGAGTGACTTTCCCTGAGGCCCAAACAGCCAGCCTGCTCCCGGTGCAATCTGTCCTCCCAATAATCCCATTACTAGCCTCCTTCACCTTTTGTCATAGATACTTTTAAGAAGATAACACGATAGGTCTGCTTAAATTTTAGGTAAAAAGGTTTCTGGGATAACATAACTGGAAAATCAAGGAGATGGTGAAGGAACCATAACAGTACTTACTTAAAACTTTGTTGTTGTTGTTTTGTTGTTTTTTGGGGGGGCTTTTTGACTATTTATATAGAGATTTTTTTCTAATTATACATGTAGGAAGCCCTGAGGAAAGTTGTCTGAGATCACCAGCTTGGAGACCTAACAGACAGGGAACCTACATGGAGATTTAAATGTTCTTTAACAAGTCAGATCTGCATTTATTTCATCACAGTGGTGAATAATATAAAAGTAACTAACAAAAACTTAACATTTCATCAACATTTCTGACATTTTTTCATTTCCAACTAACATTTTCTCATAACTGTCACTGAAATAGCGGTTTTTAAACTAGCGACACACTCTTATTGTGTAAAGCACAGTAGCAATAAAGAAGCA